>NC_044556.1:101334803-101663053 GCF_007565055.1 Rhinopithecus roxellana | reverse complement strand
TTTTTTGTAGAGACAGGGGTCTCTCTTTGTTGCCCAGGCTGCTCTCAAACTCTCAGCTTTAAGCAATCCTCCTGCCTCCCAAAGTGCTAGGATTATAGGTGTGAGCCACCACGCCCAGCCTCTTTTCTATTTTCATACATGTTTACAAATAACAGAATCACAGATTCACAGGACCTCAAACCGAGGTATCTACCTAAATGTTCACAGGAGCAGACCAGGTACTTTTAAAATGAAAAATACAAAGCACTAAATTAGAACAGACAGACATGACATTAATGTGGGAGAATTATAAATAGAAGGAAAAGCATCTCTTCATACTGTAATATTGTAGGTGATATGCACTTTAACAGCATGAGACCACAAAGTCTTTTCTGCCATTAGTTTGAGAAAGAAATTTACCATAAGTTTAAATGAGCAAATGAAGCACAAAAGTGAGGCCAGTAATTGACTTAATTAAATGTTAGCCCAATTTCCTAACTTTACCACAGTTTTGCAGTATTAGTCAGGCAGAACTCTCCCCGTTTTTTTAGATCTGTCAAACATTGAAGCCGACTTAGTACAATAAACTCAGCAATCTCATACATTAACACACACACAACTCAATACAAGGAAAGCGTTTAGAAATTTTATTCATAAGTATAAATGCTTTCTTTTAAAATTTAAACTAGGTAATAAAGAACTAAGATCTACTACTTTCTAAATTATTCTTACTTTAGAATAGGAAAAGTTCATGTACTACTATTGCAATGTTTTCTGAATTTGTTCAAATTCTCAGGATTTTTTTTTTTTTTTTTTTTTTTTTTTTTTTTTTTTTGAGGCAGAGTCTCTCTCTTCACCAGGCTGGAGTATAGTAGCAGTAGTAGCACTCACTTCAGCCTTGACATCCCAGGCTCAAGCAATCTTCCCACCTCTCAGCCTTCCAGGCAGCTGGGACTACAGGCACATTGCACCACACCTGGCTAATTTTTTTATTTTTTGTAGAGACAGAGTCTCGTCATGTTTCCCAGGCTGGTCTCGAACTCCTGGGCTCAAGTGATCCGCCCGCCTGACGCTTGCAAAGTACCGGGATTACAGGTATGAGCCACCGCACCCAGCCTGGATATGCACTAACTCAAAATTATCAAAATCTCCTTTCTCTAAACACAGAATATTATAAAAGTGGCTGTTGCATAAACCTTAATGTTAACAAACTCGAGTAGATGGACGGGTGCTAAGTAAAGAATATAGTAAGTCTCTTCCATGGAGACTACTTATCAGAATTACTAATTGAAATTAAATTCCACAAGTAATTTCATTTGGGAGATAGTCAAAAAGAGTAAGAACAATTTGGGGAGGAGGGGAAAAGAAAGAGGGGGACTAATCTTAATATTAGACATTTCTAAAATATAGTGATAAAGAGTGTTATTAGACACAATAATAGACTTTGTCAGAAAATATTCAGCTTAGAGTAACACCTCTGGGAATGTGTATTAATTTAAATGTATGATTGAAAAGTCAGAATAAATATAAGGAAAGAAATCATCGGTCATGAATAATGATGGAACTTTTGCTTAGCTAAAATTAATAGAAAGAAAATCAACTTGATTACTACTCTTAAATAAATTCCAGCTCATGTAACACTGTTTCAATGTTTTCTGAATTTGTTCAAATCCTCAGGATATGTACATTTCTTTTTTTCTTTTTTTCTTTTTGGCAGAGTCTCTCTCTTTCGCCCAGGCTGGAGTATAGTAGCACTTCATCCTTGACCTCCCGGGCTTAGATCTATTATGAATAATAAATTTCATATAATAATAAAGTCTGAAATAAATGTTAGGTCTATCCACTATGAAAATCTGGTGGGTAAATAGAGGAATACAGAAATTTTTTAACCTTTCTAACAATTCAGTACATCCCAATCAAAATCTCAGCAATTTATTTTGTAGATTTTTACAAACTGATTTTAAAATTTATATGGGAAGACAAAACACCCACAATAATCACAATATTGGAGAAGAACAAAGTCAGAGACAGACATTACGTAACTTCAAGACTTACTATAGGCCGGGCACGGTGGCTCACACCTGTAATCCCAGCACTTTGCGAGTCCAAGGTGGGCGGATCACAAGGTCAGGAGATCAAGACCATCCTGGCCAACAAGGTGAAACCCCGTCTCTACTAAAAATACAAAAATTAGCTGGGTATGGTGGTGGGGGCCTGTAGTCCCAGCTACTCAGGAGGCTGAGGCAGGAGAACTGCTTGAATCCAGGAAGCAGAGGTTAGTCGCAGTGAGCCAAGATGGCGCCACTGCACTCCAGCCTAGTGACAGAGCGAGACTCCGTCTCAAAAAAGAAAAAAAGACTTACTATAAAGCTACAGGAATCAAGACAATGTGGTGTTGGTTAAAGAATGGACATTGAACAAAACCATATTCTAATGTAAATAAAATGTATAAAATACATATCAAATAATCACTATATAAAATGAGAGACAAAAATAAGAAAATGTGGACATCCAGTGAAAAGGAACTCTATAAGTAGAAATACTACTTCTGGCTGGGAGATTCATGAAAGGGTTTAAGGAAGACACCTCCTTGGACATTTGCAGAGAAGGCTGGGGTAAACTTTTGAAAGGCTCAGAATTCTAGGTTGAGGAATTAGTGTGGTAACAATGTGGAGAATATATACCTGAAGAAAGTGTAGCATATTTAGGAACTGAGTTCAGTTTGGATAGATAACTAATAGTATAAAGAACTAATTCGAGCTAGAAATAAAGTAAGATTACAGTTTCAGATTCCTTTGTAAGAACTGAGGTCATATGATAGCAATTAAATTAGGAACGGTCTGCTGGAGGGACAGTGTGCAATACTTACAGGCAAGTTAAACACCTAGATCTAAGAAGACATTATCAAGGCAGCCCCCAACAAAATGCCATGAGAATAATCCAGTCATTAGCTGGATTCAACCAGCTGCACATATTTGTTCCTAACCAATGCTTGAATAATTTCCAGAGGAACTAAAAACTCCTTATGGGGGCCTGGCATAGTGGCTCACGCCTGTAATCCCAGCACTTTGGGAGGCCAAGGCATGCGGATCACTTGAGGTTAGGAGTTCAAGACCAGCCTGGCCAACATGGAGAAATCCCATCTGTACTAAAAATACATGAAAATTAGCCAGGCGTGGTGGTGGGTGCCTCCCAGCTACTTGGGAGGCTGAGGCAGGAGAATCGCTTTAACCCAGGAGGCAGAGGTTGCAGTGAGCCAAGACCACGCCATTGCACTCCAGCCCAGGCAACAAGAACTAAACTCTGTCTCCAAAAAAAGAAAAAAAAAAAAAAACCTTATGGGGAAACCACATACAAATCAAATCAATACCACCCACATCAAATCCATGCTGGAGCTTTAGAGCCTGTACCTCAAGAATCAATAAATGATATAATTAATTTCCTTACATGTAATATAATTGTCATTCACACAAATACTTATATTCTGGGAACTATTAGAAACAAAACTTCCAGTCCATGACTGTGTAAAGATAATCACAGTTTTTAATCGTTGACTTTGGTACATTGTTTCTATTTCTTCATCTGAAAAAAAAAATTATTTATTGAGTGTTTACACTTACAAGGCACACGTTCCATGTATGTCCTGTTCTGGAAGAGGCATCTGTAGTAACTCAGTTCGCTCTCACTATTTTCTCTACACAGAATCTAGAACGTGGTTACTCGTCACATATCAAGAGAGTGAACAAATGCAATTACCACCAGCTTACGAAGTATTTAATTTTGCTGGTTTAGCTGCTGTTTCTTCTGTGGTTTCTGGTGTTATTTAACTTTCATTTATCTCTATCTTTGCACTGTCCAATCTGATTCATTGTTGTGTGAGATTTGGGTTTGGTTCTGTTTTTTGTTTTTTTGTTTTTTTTGAGACGGCATCTTGCTCCGTCATCCAGGTTAGAGTGCGGTGGCACAAGCACAGCTCACTGCAGCCTTGATCTCCCAGGCTTAAGCAATCCCACCACCTCAGCCTCTGAAGCAGCTGGGTCTATAGGTATGCTGGCTATGGCTATTAGCCACCACGTCCAGCTAATTATTTTTTTTATTTTTTGTAGAGACAGTTTCACCATGTTGCCCAAGCTGGTCTCAAACTCCTGGGCTCAAGTGATCCTCCCACCTCAGACTCCCAAAGTGCTTAGATTACAGGCGTGGGCCACAGCACCTGGCCTACTTTTCTCTTTTGTCAGATACTGCAAGGCTTTCAATATGTTCTTCTCGTCTCACATATGGCTCACATTTTCCAGGGCTATGGAAATCAGTGTGCGGCAATATGAGGCCCATTCTGTGTGCTCTTCCCTGCGCTGCTCTTTGTACTTTTTTCAGTGGTCTAAGGACCGTTCTAAGGTTTCTGGTGCCAGCAAAGGACTCTTCTACAGTTCCACGTGGTCTTAAGAGTTAATGCTTCACCATGAAGTCAGGGGTCACATGTGGCCTGATCTCAGAAGCCACATGAAAGTAATCAGGTTGTACTACCAGTACTGACCTCATGCTCACTATCAGAATGTTCCATCTGGTCTGTGTGATCCTCAAGTTGTGTAGATCCTGCTGGTCTTTGCCCTTCTCTCACACTTTTGGGATTACTTGCAAAAAAAAGTGTATCTTCTCAGAATGTGTGACTGTATCAATCACTAAAGAGGTTGTGTGAGCGGGGTGAGGTGGCTCACACCTGTAATCCCAACATTTTGGGAGGTTAAGCTGGGAGGATCACTTAAGGTCAGGAGTTCAAGGCCAGCCTGGGCAATATACCAAGAACCCATCTTTACCAAAAGAAAAAAATTTAATTAGCCAGGCATGGTGGCTTGTGCCTGTGGTCCTGGCTACTCAGGAGGCAGGAGGATCCCTTGAGACCCAGCACTGGAGGCTGCAGAGAGCTATGATCATACTACTGCACTCCAGCATGGGTAACAGAACTAGAATTAAGTGGAAAAAAAAAAAGAAGTTATTTAACTCAATAAAAGGAAGACTTCTCTTAAGTCTTCAAATCAGAGACGAAATACAAGATTTTGTATGCATGCATATTATTTGTATTGCCTTCTATAAATAGATTCTATAAGTTTTATCTGATTCACAAAGACACCATGACTAGGGATGACCATGTAATTTCTCAACCAGACAGGGACACTCTGGACAACCAAAGGGGGAACTAATAGTGATTAAGCTGTGACCACAGGTATTAACCTGGACTGTGTCAGGCAAATAAGGATGGAGGATTACCGAATCCAAAAGGTTATTTTCTGACTTTCCCTTTCAAAAATATGCCTCTTCTCCCCACATAGAGAGGCAAATTCAAAAACAGCTGTACTTAACAGACAAGAAGGCTCTACCATATGTTCAAAACTGTTAACTACAGTAGCAGAAACAGAATTTTTGGTACTTTTCAGCCCCTCAATTTTTGGTCTGTAAACTCTATCTCATAGTCCCTCTAGTCAGCAAATATTTCCTGACTATCTAGTATATAACATGCATTGTCTTGGATATTAGTGGTATAAAAGTGAATACCACAGACCCTCCAGTCAGCAAATATTTCCTGAATATCTAGTACATGACATGCATTGTCTTGGATGTTAGTTGTATAGCAAGTGAATACCACAGACCCAGGGGCCTGCCCTCCTGAGATTTACACTGTAATGGGGATAGGAAGGCAATAAACAGACCAGGATTACATAGTCTTCAGAAGGTGTTGAGTGCTTTGAAGAAAACACATACACAAAAAAAAAAAAAAAAAAAAAAAAAAAATGCAGGAAAAAGTGTTAGTTGTTGTTTTTGCTTTTGTGTTTGTTTTTTGGGAAGGATATTGCACCATTGCACTCCAGCCTGGGTGATAGAATGAGACTCTATCTCAAAAAAAGAAAAAACATTGAGAATAGCTGACTCAATAGGTTCCACATATCTTTAAGTCACTCATAAATTGCAGAATGGTTTATTACAATTCAATCAGAAATACACCATGTCATTTATTTGCTATCATATGTTTACAAATGAAAATTTTTTCTATTTTAAACACACACAAATAGCTGAGGAAGATGTCCAAATTGAATGAGACTAATCAAATAAAATAATCTATACATTCAAGATTCATAATCTAAAACAGTGCCTAACTACGCCACTGTGATTAAATTACATGCTGCTTAAATTGACCTCCTTATTGAGTTTGATGACAGAGTCTGGAAACCACGTCATTCAAATACTTAGAAATATGGAATATCCTTGGCTTCTGAGTAGAAGGTTGTCTTTCTAGACACAGAAAGACAGTAAAACTGAAAGACGCATCTTTCAACCACAGACAAGTTTCCACATTCACCTAAGTGATAGATGGATAACTGTTACTCAGTGAATATTTTTAGCTATGAGCCCTTCAGGAGATTATAATCACATTCACCTTTACATCACTGCATCAATTTTGCAGACGAAGGGTAGGTACATATTTATATACAGAGGCTTTGGACAAGATGCTGGCTAAATATCACATTAATGAGTAAATTTGTGAATTTATTGGCATTATAATCTAATTATGGAAGTATTATTTATGCTTTACCAGAGATGTTCCTGAATAGGAAAGTAAACAGAACACAGTCCCTTAAAATAATGTCAAGTTAGACTAGATATTTGAGAATGGAAGTTTCAGATATAAATAGCTAGTAGCATCATATTGTCTACAATATAAACACACACTAATCCATTCAGCATTTCACAGCTATGAGGACGTACAACGGGAGAGTGTTGGGTAGGTAATTAGATCTCTCCTCTGTTCTCTGATTGAACTCTTTACTATGAAAGTAGGTTCATACCACATTCTATTTATCTACTCTCTTTATTATTAGATTGCTAAGAGTCTCAAGAGCGAGGAGGCATTGTTATTCATCCCTGTCCCCCTAGCTCCAGAATGCACAAAAGTAACTCAATCTCTGTGGAATGAATACCGTATGAATGAGACAGGTGGAGAATGGACATGCGCTTTCTATTTCTTGGCCATGGAGACACCTGAGCACAGTTGGATTTGTTTTCCTAGGTAAAGATTTCCCTTGTTGGTCCTGGTTTGGCTCAAGAACATGGGGAGTCCCAAATATAAACATTTCCAGTGAAAGCATACAGATGCTAACTATGTATCTGCTATATGATGTAGCAGACAATGTTAGAAATTATCTGACCTTCATTTTCACATACAATTCTTTTCCTTCTCCCAATAAAAGAACCTAGTTCTTAGAAGTATCCTTCCCTATTGCCATCCCCATAGTCAGAGCCAGTTGTGCTGGCCCCATTTTCTCTTGTGAGTAAATAAATTAGCTATGGGTGTGTGACAATGGGCATGAGGGAAATTCTGCCAGGGAGTTCCTGGGGAAAGTGCCTTGCTTTTAGAAATAAAGAAAGTCTTTGTGCCTATAGATGATGTTGACTTTGGATATCATCCCTGAAATTCCTACAAAGTATCTTGCAGTCATGTGGGAAGCTAGTCTGTGAACCAAGCAAACACAGAACAGACCAAAGAGAACTACGGAAATCTGAGCCAGAGCTTGGATCAACTAAATCTGAATCTTCTCTTCCTCTGGACATTTTGTGTCCTTATTTTTAAAAAACCATATATAATTAAATGGTAAAAGATGACAAGACAGTATATGATTCCATTTATATAATATTTTTATGCATAACGTTATATATGGCTATATACCAATCTTTTAGCTGTGGTTATCTTAGGGGAGAATGAGGATTATGAAGAGGGTATTTTTATTTCATACTCATATATTACTGTTATAAAAATAAAACATTTTAATGATTTAGAATTTAAATTTAAGTATATTTGCATATTGTATGCTTAGTAGACACTAATTACTTTTAACAATAGCATTAATTAAAAATAACTAAATAAACAATTGAGGATATATATAAATGCAATTTGTTGAGTTCTTATCATATTCCAGGCAGGCATCTTCCTGAAACACAAATAAAACATAATAAGTGTGGTATTACGTTTCTTTGTGAATAGGAGCCTGTTCAGCCTTTGGCTATAGTCTCTTCAGTGACAGATATCTCCACATTTACACTATTTAAAGTATGGTCACAGTTTTACATCCTAGTTCCATATTTTAATGGAGTTTAATTCTGTATTTTACTGGAGACTTATACAGAGCATATTTGAAAATGGACGAACAATGTCAAGTGTTAAACCTCATTTTTTTCCAGTGAGTCATTAGCCCAGCCATTTGAGAAATCTACTTTTAATAATATACAGAACATAATTTATATCATATGAACCACAAAATTCATCAACTCTTCCTTTTTCCTCCACATTACCCGAATGTGCTTTAATAGAAAGAAATCATCAACATAAAACTCAACTAGAGTGGACACAACATTAACTCTTTTCATTTTGATCCTTGATCTATCTGCCCTAGAGCTTGAACAAAGAAGGCTTTCCAATGTAGTGCCTCTGAGCAGATACCAAAAGACCAGAAGAATGAGGATATAAAAGAAATATTAAAATCTACTGTTGGAACTGTGACCACATTTTAAATACTATTATCTCCCACAGAAGAGACTATAGCCAAAGACTGAACAGGCTCCTATTCACAAAGAAAAATAATACCACACTCACTATTTTGTATTCGTGTTTCAGGAAGATGCCTGTCTGGAATACGACAGGAACTCAACAAATTGCATTTATAGATATCCTCATTTTTTTAAGTTATTTTTCATTAATGTTATTGTTAAAAGTAATTAGTATCTACTATGCATGCAATATGAAAATATACTTAAATTTAAATTCTAAATCATATGATTAACTACTGAAAACTCAGAAAACCTTCAGAGAATGAAGCCCGTTAAATGCATAATGTATGTGAATCTATGAATTGGCATGTTGTACATAAGATAGATTGAAATTCCTATTGACTGGTTTGCAAGAAAATCAGGCTCCTGTCAAATCAAAAAGTATACTTTTCAGTCATTTTTCAGCTGGATTGCTCTCACTTTCATTTGATCTTTCAATAACATCTTACTCAAGCTCAGCACATCTATCCACATCCTAATCCCTGGGACTTGTGAAGATGTGACATGGTAGGTCACTGCTGGCTTTGAGAGTGGAGGATGGGTCAAAGGCAAGAATGTAGGCTAGAAAAGGCAAGGAAACAGATTCTTCCCTAGAGTCCCTGGAAGCAATGTAGTGCTGCCAACACCCTGATTTTAGCCCATGGAGACTGATTTTTAGACTTGTGACCTCTAACACTAGAAGATAATTAATGTATGTTGTTTTAAGTCATCAACTTGGCAGTATCTTGTAACGGCAGCTATAGAGCAACTATAGCTAGGGCCTTCAGGTAATTGAAGGTTTTACTATTGTGGGTGTTCATTGTTTTGTTTTTGTATTTTGTCCAGAGATTATAGTTGTTTTTTTCAGAAGGATCAGATCTGGTAGGAGCTTACTCAGGCATACTCAATGCAGAGACCATCACAATGATGACAGCATACCCATAGTGCTTCTTGCATGCTGGGATTGTTCTACACATTTTACTTATATTATTTAATTCTCACAACAAAGGGAGATGCTAGTATTTTTCCCACATTATAAATGAGAAAATTGAGGCACAGAAAGGTTAAGTAACTTATGTTACCAGGAAATGAACTCAGGGAGTTTGCACTATAATCTATGAACTTTAACCACCGGAGATAATACACAGATCTTCTTCCTCTTTTGCTCTTGAATTTATATAAAATGATCTTAGGTGCAATTACCTGTCTGAAATTGGAGCTTCAATGTTTGATAAATGTACTTTTAAAAAGTAATTTGGCCTCAGTGTTTCAAAAATGTATATTTTTTAATTTATATAGCAGTAAATTTAGTCAGTTGCTTCCCAGTGCATTTTTTTTTTTTTTTTTTTTGAGATGGAGACTCGCTCTGTTGCCCAGGCTGGAGTGCAGTGGCACGATCTGGGCTCACTGCAAACTCCACCTCCCATGTTCAAGCAATTCTTGTGCCTCAGCCTCCCAAGCAGCTGGGATTATAGGCACATGTCACCACGCCTGGTTAATTTTTTGTGGTTTTAGTAGAGATGGGGTTTCATCATGTTGGCCAGGCTGGTCTTGAACTCCTGACCTCAAGTGATCCACATGCCTCAGCCTCCCAAAGTGCTGGGCTGACAGGTGTGAGCCACCGTGCCCAGTCCCATGCATTTTTTAATGTTCTTAGAGTACATGTCTTAAAGAGACAGGGGTTTTATAAAAAGAATGACACAAGTGTTGTGTTTTATTTATTTATTTATTTATTTATTTATTTATTTATTTATTTATTTTGAGATGGAGTCTCACTTTGTTGCCCAGGCTGGAGCACCCGCTCTCTGCAACCTCCATCTCCCGGGTTCAAGCAATTCTCCTGCTTCAGCCTCCCGAGTAGCTGGGATTACAGGTGTGTGCCACCACACCCGGCTAATTTTTGTATTTTTCATAGAGATGGGGTTTCTCCACATTGGCCAGGCTGCTCTCAAACTCCTGACCTCAGGTGATCCATCCACCTTGGCCTCCCAAAGTGCTGGGATTACAGGTGCCAGCCACTGCTCCTGGCCAACACAAGTGTTTTACTACTCCACATTCTACAGCTCCATTTTTCATAAAAGCTGGACATGTCTGAGTCTGATCTATACCTCTGTTAATAATTAAGTCATTGTAATATTTTGTACTTTGAAGACAGTACATAATTTGGAAAGAGGAAACATCATTACAGTTTCTTATAAAACAAGCCATTTTACTAAACTGAAACATAAAAATCATTTTAAGAATCTCTGGACATGTTTTGGATTGTCTTCCTGACAAGTATTATTTTCTATTAAATTTTTTTTTTTTTTTTTTTTTTTGAGACAGAGTCTTGCTCTGTCACCCAGGCTGGAGTGCAGTGGCACCATCTTGGCTCACTGCAAGCTCCGCCTCCCAGGTTCACGTCATTCTCCTGCCTCAGCCTCCCGAGTAGTTGGGACTACAGGCACCCACCACCATGCCCGGCTAATTTTTTGTATTTTTTAGTAGAGACAGGGTTTCACCGTGTTAACCAAGATGGTCTCGATCTCCTGACCTCGTGATCCGCCTGCCTCGGCCTCCCAAAGTGCTGGGATTACAGGCGTGAGCCACCAGTGCCTGGTCTATTTTCTATTAAAATTTTAAGGAATTGCCTACTGAGCTCAAATTGTTCCTTGGAAAAAATTTTGAAATGATTTTTCTATTAATAATTTTAATATTACTTCTAATTGTTTTGGAAATGATTCTAAAAAGTGCCATGAAAATTTAAAGAATAACAAGCTCCACATACACAATTCCTTCTTCATGCTAACATGATAATTATATACACTTCTATAACATACATGAAATTATACTATAATTGTTTTTCTATCCCTGCAGTTGTAAACTCATTGATGACCAAATACACACTTAAATTTCTATACAGAGCCTTTATAAGATATAATTTATCTTATAAATGTTGAAAAAGTTAACACTAAATGATTAGAATTGGATTTATTTAATATTCAATTCAATATGATTTGCTCATCACAATATTTATAACATTACATTGTGAATTTTATAGATATTCAAAGTATCATTCACAACTGACATAGTGGCAAACTACCAGTACCAGTGCCTATGCTCATGAGGAATATATAGCAAATGAATGAATGATCCAAATCTTAATCACTTAAATCATAAATGTTAATCTATTTCTCCATCAAAGAGCAGGATGTAAGGAGAAAAGAATGGTTAATTTTAATTTTTTCTCTAGTTCAATCTACAATATTCTAATAATAAAGGGACCTAGTCAAGTGGCCATAAGCTAGAGTTGAAAAGGACAGGGTCCTACAATTCCCCCAGAAACAATTAAACCGAAAGGCAGAAAGGATACTCAACGTGTACTTTAAAATATGCTGTCCTAAACAGAATATGCAAGCCATATATTGGACTCATGGCATTAAACCAAAGCAATGCCTTTTCAACAGATGGTAATTATTATAAATATTACTTGAAGAAGAATTTTCAGTAAATTTCCTGGACTCCAAAACCAAAGCCCTTTCTACTCTACTATGCCACCTCTAACTTGGTATCTGTGCTCATATGAGATGAAATCCTTAAATTAAATTAGGCATTACAAATAAAATGGTATGAGAGAAAAGTGTCTATCATAATTTTGTGAATTAAGATAAAAGGAACAGCCAAAAGCACAGTATCACCTAAATTATGAAACTTTATTAACTACAAAACACATGGAAATAAGCAAATGCTATCATCAACTCTCTATTATAACACCGTCGTGGCATCATTAAATTGGCAAACTACATGTGCCAGAATTGGTTAGGATACTGGGGTCGAGGGGAGGAAGTGGGAATTCTGGACTGACTATGTCCCAAAGAAGGAAGAAAGCCATCAAGGCCAGAGAAAAGGCAGTCAGGAATTAGCAACAGTCCAACTCAGGGAGTTTAAAAGTATACAAAAAAGAATAAGTAAAACAATAACAACATGCACCATCATTTAATCATTACTAAGCCTTGATGATAAAGTTATCCTTCCCAAAGCCACAGAGCTAACTATGGCAGAACTGGTATCCTCAAGCAGTTCTCTAAGACAACAAAGCCCGTTTTTAACCCTATGCTATATCATCCATATGCAAAATAGATCTGGAGAGCAAGAAGAGCAATACAGAGGTAGACTTGCAAGCGACATTATCCAGAACCACAGTAAACCCAGTGGGGGAAATAGAAAGAACAGCAGAAGCAAGAATGTGCATAGGCAGATGCCCAGAGAAAACGGGGCCGAAGAGAGGTGCTGCTCAACAGACACCTCCTCCTTCTCATTGCCTGTGTACTGTCTCCATCCTCAAGATCCGAAAGGTTCTGTGGGCAGCTACTGACATAAACAGGTCTTGGCCTATTTACCATTGACATGATTTTAATAAGAATAAAAGCTAACTGATAGTCAATGTAATTATATAGATATTGGATCTAGGTCTCTGTTTTAATATATATATATATGTATTTTTTTTAATTAAACAGACATTTTAAGAAAATCCACTTAGATGAAATCCTTCAGAACGATTTTGGTGCCACAAAAATATGAATTATTTTACTAATAGTCAAAATAAACAACTTTTTAGGGAATCAAAACTTCATAGATTAGGTAATATTTTCTCCCATTTCATCTTACACACCTCTTCTTCTGTTATCATAATGTTCATGATTTACTTTGTCACAAATGACATTGGGAGTTTTCTGCTAAGTTTCCTTAACCATTTTATGAAAACCACGTATTTATTCATGATCCAAGAATACTAGCAAAATGGTCCTTAACCACAAAAAACAAAGCCATGGTACTAAATGGAAAATTTTTCCTTATCATCGTCAAGTGTGTTTGTATTGCTATGTGCATATGATAACATTTTGGACATGAAATAGTATAAGTATTATTTACTGAATTACATAAGAAATTAAAGAATTATTAAATAAAAAAGAATAAGGCTTTGTAAAGAAAGTTGACTCTGAAAGAGCTGGGGATCAGGGAACACAAGGCTCTTTTTGATTCACTGTTCATCTGAAAGGAAAGAAATGATTTCATGAAAATTCGCATTACCTTCCTGGCACACTTCATCCTAGAAAAAGTGGCTCTTCGTTTAAGCAAACTACATATGATTTATTAACCTGGAGATAGTAATTTGATTGCTAACAGGATTCCCCATTAGAGTTCCATAATGAGCATAAAGGAGACATTATCAGGCACTAGAAAAGATGATACTTGGAGTACAGAAGACTTGGTTCCTACAAGTGCAAGCAGCATCCACTGGGTCACATATCATCAGACGTGATATTTAGCTGGTGCGCACTCGTATGAATAAAATGGTTAAGTGGAGAATATCTATCCTTCTTGGTAAACAGTTGCTGCCCCAAGTCCCCACAGTGCTCCCTAACCCTGACCACCCCAGAGGTCCTCCAGGATACCCCCCCATTGCTCAGGCTACCTCCAAATCCATAAATACAATAGAGACTTCCAGAACCCTTCCTCCAACGCTGTGGCTGGGGCTGTGCTAGTTAACTGGCATCACCTGTGGCAAGCTAGGAATGAATATCATTTCTGGGTATAATCAAAAACACTCAGCAGTATGACAGAAACTTTCATCTTTCCCTAATATACAGTAACCTGTGGAGCTATTTGACACTGATTTCCTTCTAAAAGTTACTAGTAATCAGAAATAGGTTTCAGCTTCATGCAAAGTGTTTTTTCCTTGTAGCAGTTTTCTCTCAAATTATATTTCCCAATTCATGTCTTTTTTTTGTTTGTTTGTTTGTTTGTTTTAATGAGATGGAGTCTCACTCACTCTGTCGCCCAGGCTGGAGTGCAGTGGCGCTATCTCGGCTCACTGCAAGCTCCGCCTCCCGGTTCAAGTGATTCTCCTGCCTCAGCTTCCCGAGTACCTGGGACTACAGGCGCCTGCCACCGCTCCTGGCTAATTTTTTGTATTTTTAGTAGAGACTGGGTTTCACCATGTTAGCCAGGAGGGTCTCGATCTCCTGACCCCGTGATCCGCCCGCCTCCACCTCCCAAAGTGCTGGGATTACAGGCGTGAGCCACGGCGCCTGACCCCTAATTCATGTCTTATGGTAACTATACTGCGCTTTATAAAATAGTGTTCAACACATCACACAAATTACTACTTTATCTATGATAGAGACATTCTAGAGAGTGAACAATTCAAAACTAAATTCAGCTAAATAAAAATATTTGAAGAGCTCCAAAAATTCTAACTAATAAATGTCTTGAAAACATAAATCCTAGAAGCTGCGTACAGTGGGATACACCTGTAATCCTAGATATTCCAGAGACTGAGGCAGGAGGATTGCTTGAGCTCAGGAGCTCAAGACCAACCTGGGCAATACAGCAAGACCCCATCTCAAAAAAACCCACAAATCCTAAAACAGTATTTCAAATTACTTCCTCTATTCCAAGAAACTTTAGAGTTTGCCTAGCCCAACCTCATGATTTGAAGAAGACAAAAGATCTTCTCAAAGTTGTTAAATTTGGGCCGGGCGCGGTGGCTCAAGCCTGTAATCCCAGCACTTTGGGAGGCCGAGACGGGCGGATCACGAGTTCAGGAGATTGAGACCATCCTGGCTAACACGGTGAAACCCCGTCTCTACTAAAAAATACAAAAAAACTAGCCGGGCGAGGTGGCGGGCGCCTGTAGTCCCAGCTACTCCGGAGGCTGAGGCAGGAGAATAGCGTGAACCCGGGAGGCGGAGCTTGCAGTGAGCTGAGATCCCGCCACTGCACTCCAACCTGGGCGACAGAGCAAGACTCCGTCTCAAAAAAAAAAAAAAAAAAAAAAAAAAGTTGTTAAATTTGAAACACACAACTTAGCAATATAAAATTTAAATTTATGGCAAGTTAGTTCTAAGTTGTTATCTATAAAGACAGATGAAATGGCAAGATGCATTTTTCTAAATGCTAATGCCAAATAAAAGCGATCTTTCTTTATAAAGGCTGATTTGCATATCAAAGTTGATCTGACTCAGGGATGTTTAAAAATCAGGAGGGGTTATTTCAGGTAGAAATGAAACTAAATGGAGAATTGTTTTCTTTCATAATTTAAGTGTACCTGAAAAGGTTTGCATGAAAGAATAAAAATTTTTTAAAGAAACTTTATATTTTTTAATAATTTCAGACTTTGCTATAAGCAAAAAACGAACCTGAAAAACTAAAATACCAAGCTTTTGTAAAATAAGCTTTTAGTCTAATACCAAATAAAAATCACTAAAGTTTCTCTTCCCTACATAATAGTATACTGCTAAAATTTAATTTAGAACTAATGCACAAATCAAGTAAAGTCCTAAGCTGCATGACACTAAAATTTTTAAAACTACAAGGCTGATGCAAATAATGTTATAACTGATGACTCATTTCTATGGATAATCATTTATGCATTACCATTTTTTAATCTTTTTACTCATCCAGACCAGAGTAATGATTAACAACAGCAACATATAGATCAATAATGGCAAAATAAAATTTTCAGTTTTATCTCTGGAAATACTATACTTTATTAAACCATGCACTGCAGTAATTACAATACCAAAAAATAAAAATTAAAAAAACCTGGAAACAAAAATTTGACCATTAATCCTCTTGCTTAATTCTAAACTTTAATAAATTGGTCAAGACTGGGTAACAGCCCAGATATCCATCACAGCAAGTCTCACTGAAAATAAAATAATCAAATAGGCTTTGAAAGAAAAATACTTGCATTAGGAAACCACATAACAATTTCAGGGCCAGGCACGGTGGCTCACACCTGTAATCCCAGCACTTTGGGAGGCCGAGGTAGGTGGATCACGAGGTCAGGAGATCAAGACCATCCCGGCTAACATGGTGAAACCCTGTCTCTACTAAAAATACAAAAAATTAGCCAAGCGTGGTGGCGGACGCCTGTAGTCCCAGTTACTCGGGAGGCTGAGGCAGGAGAACGGCATGAACCCGGGAGGCAGAGCTTGCAGTGAGTCGAGATTGCACCACTGCACTCCAGCCTGGGCGACAGAGCAAGACTCCATCTCAAAAAAGAAAAAAAAAATCAATTTTCGGAGGAAAAGGATTAGCTGTTTTTAAAATTACAATAGACTAAAGCCACATCACCAAAATTTGATTACTTAAAATATATAACAGTGCCATGAAATTTTACTTTCTGTGAAAAAGCTCAGAACATAGTCACATAGTGAGAGACATTTGAAAATGAAATAAAGGTTAATGACAAATAGCCATGCATAAAGCGATGAGTTAAAATAATAACAATAACAGCTCTGAAAATGCAAGAAAACATAGAAATGCTCAAAGAAAGGTTGGTTTTAAACCACAGACATAAGCACGAGGCCTAGTGACATAGATCACATCAAGCTTGGAATTTTTTTTTTTTTTAGTTTTCAAGACACCACAAATATGCTGGATAAAGCAGAAAGTCAGTCCTAAGGAAATTCCAACTGAAAGGCATCGACTTATTTCAGCAAAAAGAAAATCTCTGACACCTGTGAAAGAAATTGTTCATATAGTAGCTGAGCTGATTAAAATACTACAAGTCTACATAAATTGGGTACTTGCCCCTTCTGATTTCTCCACGGTGTTAGCCAGCATCTCCTGCAGGGCCCGGACAGAGAGAGACTGCTCCAGCACAAAGGTGCAGATGGAGAGGTCTGGGGGTACATTCTGCACAGAAAGAGGAAGAGCCGTCAGCAGTGTCATCTTCATCAAGCATCCAGACCCAGCTTACCTTAGGAGACTCCAGTTTCCTTCATAGAAAGAGTATTTGTCAACTTTCCACTGCAAGTTCCCCATTCATCAAGAAACACTGTCATTACTCCTCACGTTTAATACATTTTAAAAACCACAGATAGCGGCCAGGCGCGGTGGCTCACGCCTGTAATCCCAGCACTCTGGGAGGCCGAGGTGCGTGGATCCCCTGAGGTCAGGAGTTCGAGACCAGCCTGACCAACATGGTGAAACCCCATGTCTACTAAAAATACAAAAATTAGCTGGACACAGTGGCACAAGCCTGTAATCCCAGCTACTCAGGAGGCTGAGGCTGGAGAACAGTTTGAACCCAGGAGGCAGAGGTTGCAGTGAGCCGAGATCACACCACTGCCCTCCAGACCTGGCGACGGAGTGAGACTCTCTCAAAAAACAACAACAACAACTGACAAAAAAAAACCACAGATAGCAACAGCTGCCATTTGCTGAGTAACAATAACAGCTCTGAAAATGTAAGGAGACACAGCTTACTCTGATATGCATTGCCCCGGGAGCTTTATCTATAACTCCTGTGGTGGTCTATAGTAAGGATTATTACTACGTCTTGTGTGAACAGGATAAACAGAGAAGTTAGGTTCCTTTTCCAAAGTCACAGAGTTATAAAATTTTCACACTAAGGATTAAAATCCAGATTTCTCTGATTCTTATGCATTCATTTCTAACTTACCATTCAGTCTGCTGATAAAAAAAAAATTAAAGAACAGAAAAATAACACTTTTCTCAAATTAATATTAAAGATAAGCAAATACAAAACTGAATTAGTATAAAATATTCACAGACACAGGTTTCTCCTTATCCACAAAGACTTTGTGGATATCCACAGTGATTACTTTGTTTTATTCAACTTGGATGCTATATTTTGCCTCTAACTTGGTCCTGTTCTGTGTGTATGTATACTGCTTTACTTTTTCATCCTCCATTCGTTTTCTTTTCTCTTTCTCTTAAACTTCTATCTCAATCAATACAGCACAAATTCTCAAAATCTCAACTCAGGAGGTGAAGGAACGAGGATAAGAATTGACTGGCTGTTCACAATTCAGGTGATGGGTGCACTAAAAGCCCAGACTTACCACTACACAATATATGCATGTAGGAGAGCTATACTTGTATTTCCCATATATTAATCTATATAAATTTAAATTTTTTTTTTTTTTTTTTTTGAGACAGAGTCTCACTCTATTGCCCAGGCTGGAGTGCAATAGCACGATCTCAGCTCACTGCAACCTCCACCTCCTGGAGTCAAGCAATTCTTCTGCCTCAGTCTCCCAAGTAGCTGGGACTACAGGCACCCACCACCGTGCCCAGCTAATTTTTGTATTTTTAGTAGAGATGGGGTTTCACCATGTTAGCCAGGATGATCCCCATCTCTTGACCTCGTGATCCACCCGCCTCGGCCTCCCAAGGTGCTGGGATTACAGGCATGAGCCACCGTGCCAGGACTTAATTTTTTTTAAATAGAAAAAAAAAAAAAAAGGCACATGGCTGTAGTCCCAACTATTCAGACGGCTGAGGCAAGAGGAATGCTTGGGCCCAGGAGTTTGAGGCTGCCGTAAGCCATGGTCACACCACTGTACGCAAACTTGAGTGACAGAGCAAGACCCTGTTCTCAAAAAATAAAAATTAAATAAAAAAAGGGAAGAAAATTCAGATGGGGTGTTTAAATTGTGAGTGCATTTCTTTCTTTTGGTTCAATTTATGGAAATGTTTTCCAATAAATAATAATAAATAATGAAAAAGAACTGATTGGTGGGTTAGAGAGAACCATTTAAGTTACTAAGCATGTATGCTTTTGCTTAGATAAGCAGGATCCAGTATGCAGTCCAACCAGGTACAAGCAAATGTTCAATGGAGGATCTTTATATCAGAAGAACATTACAAATACATTCAACATAACGTGTAAGCAAGTTATGCCTTCTTCATAAAAAGAACGTTGGGAGGATCAATTTGACAAGCTGATGCAATGCATCAAAATTACAATTGACGCTGTTTGAAATTTTTATTAAATTGAACCACTACCATTGGAATGATTTTTCATCACAGCATAAAATGCTGCTTTATGGTTCCAAGGAAAAATTAAGTACTAGAGTTCTAAAATTAAAGTTAAAATTATTTTATAGATAAATGATGCCCACAATAAGGCCACAAAGCCTACTCAGACCCCACAAACCCCACTGGTTCCCATGCTTTCTTCTGTTTTTTTTTTTTTTTTTTTTTTTTTTTTTTTTTTTTAATAAAATTTCCTTTTCTGGCTTCTGCCATCCTCCTATCATGGGCTCCTGTTTACCCAACCCAATCACTTTCCGTTCCTGCTCAGACAATCTCAGCCAGCAAAGAGTCCTCTCAAATCTGGCACAGCTAACTGCTTTTACACTCTGCAGTTGGTCAGACAAGGGCTTTCTTTCTAAAATCCACATATAAAAGTTCAAAGGCTAGGAAAAGGACTCTCTTCTACTATGGAATTTAGGAATACATGCTCTTAAATTTAATTTTTAAAGTTCTAACCATATTAATTATAGTCTCTCCTGTTGAGATCAAGACAAATGCTAATGTAAAACAAAACTGTTAATGTAAGCATTTATTTCATTTATATCCATTTAAAATATGAGGGTTTATACTCTGGCACTACTGAAAGGGCACTATGTTATTAAATGGTGTGCTGGTGAACTGACTTGAAAAAAAGTGCCTTGAGTTGTCGCATTTGACCATTTCTGTGGTGTAAATACTCCAATCATTGCTGATTTCAAAGTATCAAAGTCTACAAATTGGCTTACAAAAATCCGAAATATCTAACAATCAACTCTTGGCAGTGTGTAAGAGCTGTTTCCAGCATGCCATTAGACTGATTTCAGACCAATATTCATTAATTGCTTTAGAATCAGCTTATCCTAATAGTTAAGAGCATGGATTCTATACACAGACCACCTAAGCAAAAATACTGGCTTCATTACCTATTACCTGTTAACTTTTATAATCTTCGGTTTCCTTCCCCCAAAAATACTGGATAATAATTATACCCTTCTCATAGGGTTGTTACGAACAAATGAAATAATGTATGTAGAGAGCTTATCACAGTGTCAAGAACATAAAAAAAGTAAAGTGAGCTATCATCATTAGTTTTGCATACTGTAATTCCTCTCCATTTCTGGAAATTACAAAGCACCACTCATTTCTTAAAATCAGTTCTCGCATGGATTCTACTTTGTACAAATAGTGTTTGAAAACACAAATCTATAATTATGCACCTGTTCATAACATCCAAAATGTTCCAGTATTGTCAAGAAAAGACACTTTCTGGTAACACTTAAAAGTTTATATTCTGGGTGCATTTAAATTGTTTCATGCCTCACTTAGATCAAAATGTTAAAGTAAGGATTGCTGTAATATCGCACGTTATTTTAAAGAATCTTGAAAACCACATGGGTTTCAAATGAATTAATTCTGTCAAATGAATTTTATTTTTCCACAGATGAGCCTGCTACAGCTATTTTTTCAGATAGTGGGAGTTAGCATAAATAAACACGCCAACAATCTTCAAAGGCAATTCTCTGTCTCTTACAAACGCCACCCATTTTGTTCTGAGTCATCTTCACCATGCTTTTTCTCTTTGTACCCAGCTCCCCCTACACACACAAATGTAATAGAAAAGCTGAGACAGTAAAAAATAAAAATAAAAAAATAAGTTTTACCTTTCAGGAAAACTTAAAACAATACTCATCAGAGATTTATAGTGTTGTCTGTTTTGCTCTAAAGAAAAATAGTCTAGTTATTTTAGGTAACAGAATCATCAGCATAATTTGGTACCTTTTAAAGTCAACAATTAAAAGTATTTCTTCATTTATATGTCTATTTCTTCAAATAGCATTGAAATTTGTTCAGTTATACCCATGGTAGCATGCTGGGTCTTTGTTCTCACTTCCCAAAAATAAAGCAGAATCACTGGAAAATAGTTTCATACATTCATCAAAGATCAGCTTTAAAAAATGGCCCCAAACCAAAATGACTCCTAAGGCCAGGAATACAAGATAAGGTAAAAAACATTTTACAAACATGTGGAGTAGTGGCTCCCATTTGCAAGCATTGGCAAATTATCATCTTTTCCTTAGTCTTAATTTGTTTTTGCTCAAGTCTTATTACTGAGAAAGTTAATTTTTAGAACTTCAACGTGAAAGAAATTTCCTTGCCCTTACTATGAGTGTGCTCCCAAATCATGAGAACTTTCATACAGTATGTTCTGCATTGTACGTGCTTCGAAATAGCCAGATCACATCAGAACACAAAATCAAAAACTGCAGTTGAGCATGGCTCTTACACATTACATATGACGTCTACCTGTAATGCAAAATTAAATCAGAGAAAGAGATTCAGTCTGTCTAAACATCTGTGTCTGTCTGTTCTACTCAGAACAGTGCCCAAAGCAAGCTGGCAGGAGGTTCGTAATACTTTTTATATGGAGACACCACCAATTTTATCAGAATATGTATACTTTGGGAAAGGTAACAGCAGCAGGGCTGTGTGCCTTTCTTTTCTTTTCTTTTCTCTTTTTAATACAAACTGGTCACCATCCTCCCCTGCCTGGCAAACACTGTATAGTCTTAGAGGGAGGAAAACAATCTCAAGAATAACCACAAAGCAGTATCTGGCTTTGCTGGCTCTGGAGAAGCTATGTAAACATCAATTAGGTTTCCAACCGAAGTATCCATCAACTATTTGGCTTCCAGAGATGTATCTGCCTAACTCACTTAAAAACCTATTGAAACATGTCATTACCTTAACTGAATAACAACCAATAATTTAGGACTATATAAGCCACATTAAGCCACCATCCTTCTTATGATTACTGTGTAAAAACTCCATACTAATAAACTATTCCATTTCACATCCTGATGCCTTTGCTTATATTTTTTTCTCCCTCAGCATGAAGGTCTCCACCTATGCACACTATTTCATATTTTTAAATCACACATAAAATCACACACAAAAATATTTCCTTGTAGGGAAGTCAAACAACACTGAAAAACTGAAAACTGTCTTTCCAAATTTGATGATACTCACTTTCCCTTCCTTTAGCTTTATAGTGTGCATACTTCCAGTCCTTTTTCTTTTTATTTATTTATTTATTTTTTGTTTTGTTTTTGTTTTGAAACAGAGTCATGCTCTGTTGCCCAGGCTGGGGTGTAGTGGCCGGATCTCGGCTCACTGAAGCTCCACCTCCCGGGTTCCCGCCATTCTCCTGCCTCAGCCTCCCGAGTAGCTGGAACTGCAGGTGCCGCCACCACACCTGGCTGTATTTTTAGTAGAAACGGGGTTTCATTGTATTAGCCAGGATGGTCTCGCTCTCCTGACCTCGTGATCCACCTGCCTCGGCCTCCGAAAGTGCTGGGATGACAGGCATGAGCCACCGTGCACGGCCTATTTCCAGTCCTTTTTCTATGCATTTACATGTATACATATGCAATGTATTCATAGCAGTAGAAGCATCCATAGCATATAGAAATATATAGATTAGCTTTTTCCATTAATGGGTTCACTCTATATAAATTACCATTTTTAAATTTACTGATATATCCTGGAGATCACTGTCTGCCAGTAAAGACGTATCTACTTCATCAGCATGACTGCTACAGAATCTAGATACACCATATTCCTGTTGAAGATTAATCCACGTGTTCTGCCATGCAACACTGTTATTCAGCTTGGATCCCACTCCACCTCATGACCACCACCACTTGCAGCCCTAATACAATGACTTACACAAAGAAAATGATGTTTGATGAACTAACCTCAAATTATGATTTCATCTATTTCTGGAAAATTAAACGCATGCACATACACTATAGGGATATAGGCCATTAGAGTCCTAATGACAAATCTGCTTTTGGTTTGGCTGTTTTGTTAACCCTAGGTTTCTAGCACAAAAGCAAACAAGTTAATTACGCTTTTCACACTGCCTTTCAATTGGGCTCCAAGTGACCTTTGGCATGACACTGGTATCTCAAAATGTATCTTGCAAATTAATGATGTAGTAAATGTTGACAGTTTGACAGCACAGAAAAGGGTAAATCCCTGCACCAGGAACGTGGAATTCAGATCTGATGGGTAACTAGCCAAGATACCTCAGGGGAGTCAGGCTGAGCTTCCCTACCTATGAAGTGGAAAAATACTCATTCTACTTCAAAGAGATCAAAGAAAGAAGAAAATCAATGCATGATAACATGGACAATGCCAATAAGTTATAATTTTATCTGCCTAAATTAAGAAAACCCTAAATCAGATTGAGAGCTCAGAATCAGAGAGATATAAATTAAGAGAAAAGCTGTTCTTCCACCAAGAGATGTGAAAACAGTCCACTTTAAAACAGAGCAGATGGTCTAAAGTTGAGGCAGGTTTGTTTTTGCTTAGGCGCCCATCTGCTGCGTGGCCTTCAGGAAGGCACTGTAACTGTTGAGGGTCGACTTCTCCCCAAATGATGGAGATATCAAACTCTATCTCCTCCAAAAGATAAAGTGGTGGTGGTTGTTTTAATTTACCAACTAGAGACATGAACCAGACAAAATGTTACGTAGCAGATGGGGAATAATATCCTTTAAAATGTTTATATATTCTCCAGCGGGGGGGAAAAAAAACCATGGTGTTGTATCCCATTGACTTGTAGGAAATACTGCAGAAAGGAAGTACCAGGCAAGATCCAAAAAATATCTTAGTTCACTTTTTCCTCTTGACATTGCTTCAAAACCCCAATCATAACATTACACCATATTCCCAGTTTGGAAATATTATTTCCAGAGCTTTACACTTTGGGCTGTTCATAATTCTGGGTAGTTTTTCTTGTCATGTTCTTTTTCCCTTCATCCCACTTTGCACCAGAGGTTAACATTATTGCCTCCGAGAAGGAAAGATTTTTCCTGTGTCAACTCATTCTTTCAGGTCAGCTTTCTGAAAGACAAGGCTGAATGCGATCCTAACAAATGAAGCTAATGTCTCTGGGTTTCCCCCAGTCTTAAATCCTTTGACTCTTCAGAAACACTCAAGTCATTCCCTTGGAATTCTTGACAACAGAAAGGTCCAGGTGGGAGAGGATAAAATAGCAGGTTTAAATGAGTGGTAATTAGCAGTACATTGCGGCTACAAAGAGCCACAGCTGTGCCAACTTAGCAGTTAATTATGAAAATCCCTAGTGAATTGGTGGCATCCCATATGGTTTGCTCAGTGCTCATTTTGCTCCTTGACATGCATCTTTCATAATACAACATCCTTTACTATTAAGTAGATAGGCCAATTCATCTGATTTTTACAATTATTTTAAAATTCAAATGACTCAGATGGGTCAGTGCAAAACTAGAAGGTACACTCATTTGATGAACCAAGCCATAATACCTCTCTACTTCTTTATTTTTTTATTTTTATTATTATTATACTTTAAGTTCTAGGGTACATGTGCATAACGTGCAGGTTTATTACATATGTATACTTGTGCCATGTTGGTGTGCTGCACCCATCAACTCGTCGGCACCCATCAACTCGTCATTTACATCAGGTACAACTCCCAATGCAATCCCTCCCCCTTCCTCCCTCCCCATGATAGGCCCCGGTGTGTGATGTTCCCTTCCTGAGTCCAAGTGATCTCATTGTTCAATTCCCACCTATGAGTGAGAACATGCGGTGTTTGGTTTTCTGTTCTTGCGATAGTTTGCTGAGAATGATGGTTTCCAGCTGCATCCATGTCCCTACAAAGGACACAAAGTCATCCTTTTTTATGGCTGCATAGTATTCCATGGTGTATATGTGCGAACAAAAAATAGCAGGGGCTGCAATCCTAGTCTCTGATAAAACAGACTTTAAACCATCAAAGATCAAAAGAGACAAAGAAGGACATTACATAATGGTAAAGGGATCAATTCAACAGGAAGAGCTAACTATCCTAAATATATAATGCACCCAATACAGGAGCACCCAGATTCATAAAGCAAGTCCTTAGAGACTTACAAAGAGACTTAGACTCCCATACAATAATAATGGGAGACTTCAACACCCCACTGTCAACATTAGACAGATCAACGAGACAGAAAGTTAACAAGGATATCCAGGAATTGAACTCATCTCTGCAGCAAGCAGATTTAATAGACATCTATAGAACTCTCCACCCCAAATCAACAGAACATACATTCTTCTCAGCACCACATCACACTTATTCCAAAATTGACCACATAATTGGAAGTAAAGCACTCCTCAGCAAATGTACAAGAACAGAAATTATAACAAACTGTCTCTCAGACCACAGTGCAATCAAACTAGAACTCAGGACTAAGAAACTCAATCAAAACCGCTCAACCACATGGAAACTGAATAACCTGCTCCTGAACAACTACTGGGTACATAACGAAATGAAGGCAGAAATAAAGATGTTCTTTGAAACCAATGGGAACAAAGATACCTCTCTACTTCTAATGTTGGCTCAGGTCAAATCAGTTTACAGGTATCTTGAGAGGGAGCCATTGTTGATGAGCATACAATTACATGGAACTTTGCAAGCAAAACACTCAAAGACAAAGCAGAAAAGAGACTTCTACTGCTATGATTGGAGCCTCAAGACACTATGTCTAAGTATCTTGAAAGTCATATATGCAACCTAATGGTTCATGTGATGTAGGCTCCTGCCTCTCAACATTGCTAATTCAAACTCATTTCAGGCAGACTGGTTTCTATCTTTTCATTCACGATAAAAAAAAATCACAGTCTCAATAAAAGCTCCACATACCAACTCTCTGGAAAACAAGTACCCCGAACAAGTATATCAGAATTATGTTTTGAAAAGTGGAGCTCTAGGTTGAGAAATCTACTATTTGAACAGTTATGGAGTCTTACTACTAAATTCAGAGAGTTTAGAGATGTTCGAATAAATGTATGAATGAATGGATGAACATCACACCACAGAACAAATAAATAAATGGAAATATTTGAACCACTGTTGCAATTCCTCTGGTCACAAATTACTTGGAGCAAATTTTCACTCTTTACTCAAAAGAGGTTTTTTTAAAAAATTAACACTACACACACACACGTGTGTGTGTGTTTATTACATATGTAGGATGTATCTCATCCTACATGTTAGCATATTCATGATAACAAGGATCAGCAATAACTAAGACAAAAATAATGTATGGCCTAAGTATCTGCTAGTCACAAATACTTGTTATTTGCAGTAATATCTCAGCTTTGCCTGCAGGATCTCAATGGACCACAGATTGAACACACTTGATAGAGCCTTCAGTGAAAATTTCTGATGAGCGACAGTGTTGTCTCTAGGGAGTTCTGTGACAGGGATATTTTGTAGAATCCATTCATAGGTTTCTTGCCTGAAATAGTATCTGGGACAAAAAATATATTTTACAGTAACCAGGTCAACTTAATTGTCTGCAATATGACCTTTGCCACAACAGTCATAGTCCCTTGTCTCATACCCTCCTTGAAGAAGGAAAAATAATTCACACAAACATATAGTTGAGGGCGACCAACAGATTCTGACTTACCTAGAGTTTCACAAAACGTCAAAAGGAGAAGAGAAAAGTGAAGACAGAAAGTATGGCTTCCACAATTAAGGTTGTGTAGGTGATAAGATGATGTCTTCGAATTCAATTAATTATGTCATATAGTGCAGGTTCATTCAGACATAAGCATACAAATACCAACCATCTCACTGTTTGCAGGTGTCTCATTCTGTGAAAATGAGCTGGATTAATTTCATCTAAATTAATTTGAAATGGCAAGAGCTCTAAATTAATTACTCAGTATCAGTTTGAACAAATCAAGCTGAAATTAACTCAGTAACATTGAAACTGTCCTTATAAAATTAATAAAATTAAATTGCTAGGTTTTCAATACAAGCATACACTTTGAGTAGAAGAATAGCTAAGCATTAACCAGCTTGCCCTATAGCCCACTTCCTTATAGGTACTTACTGCTTAAATATCATGTAGCCCCTGTCATAAGGTCCTTATTTCTATAGATAACATCCTTAATATTAAGAAACCTCATGCTTCCCATGTTGAGATATTTTCCAGATCCTATATTCCACTGACACCAGCCAGTCTGAAGACCCCCTCTAAAGAACTTACTCAATGTAAGAATACAGTTTATGACTTCATCCCCAATGCCCTAACTAATCAGCAGCCCTCAGCTCCTCGGCCCTCTACCTACCAAAATTTCCTTTAAAATCCTAGCCCAATATCCCTCTGGGAAGAGGATTTGAGGTTCCCTCCCTCCTTCTCTGCTGCAACACCCACTGTTTCTGTGTACTGGTCTGTTATCACTCAATGACATCGAACCTGGTGATCCTCTACCAACATCCTTGCCTCACTTTCCTAAGCTGTGTTTAAAACACATTTATCTGTTTAAAACACATAAATGCTAGACATATAAGTATATCGGAATCATGTTCTGGGAAATTGGGCTCCAAGTTAAGAAATTTATCATTTAAAAAATAATGAAGTATAATAAAATCTAGAAACTCCAAGCAGGTTCAGACTGAGACATTCAACACCCTGGAATTCTTGCCAGGAATTACACTAGCATGAAATTTCTATGCAGTTTCAAGAATATAAAAAAAAGTAGAGACAATTATACAAGTAATAATAGCTGTATCCCTTTTTAAGGGTCCTCTTTGTGCTAGGTCCTAATTCTCATCACGAAATAAGTATTATTATCACCACTTTAGAAATGAGTAACCAGTGAATCAGAAAACTGAGTGACATGCCCTAAGCCAGAAACTATTAAAAGACCTATCTGCTTAGCCTAAAACTCAAATCATACTGTCTTCCTCAAGGTCATATCAGCCTGCCTCCCAGTTATCTTCTTTTTATTGCCCCGTCCATTTGTGGTAAAATTTGTGGTTGATTAAAAAAAAAAAAAAAACTGCGACAGTGAGCCTGCTCGAAACAAGAGCGCGCGCGCGCGCACACACACACACACACACACACACACACACACACACACAAGAATGGAGTCATGAATACCTCATACTCCATGACTTTGGCCTAAGGGCCATTTTAGAAGCTGGTAGCCTCATATGACCTCCTCTGGGAAGGTACTAGCAGGAACAAAAGTGCTGGAAGGGCAATAATACCGTGATCCTTTCTACATGGATGTGTTGTAGATATATTTGGATACAGAGGGCTTTCCTTTGCTGACTGCAGGTGAGTCACCACTTCCATAGGAGATACAATATTTTCTGCTTGAAGAATCCTGATGATAGAGTTATATATGGTATAATTAAAACAACTAGGTCAGGGTGTATACCTTAGGATATGAGGCCCAGGAAGGCTATATGGAATTGAAACTAGAGCTGTATTTGTGAGATGCGACTCTGACTTAACAGCAGGTGATCTGGAGATACTTCAGAGTCCTACTAATCCTTATAGACAATAAACCTACAGCTGAAGCTAATGGAACACAAAAAATACAGTAACCAAAAATCCATCTCACTTAACACATAATTTGGCTCTGAAGGAGTTTATAGGTAATACAAAGAAATCAAATAATATTTTTGAAAGATAACTCTAGAAGCTGAGTACCTGATAAGATACAGCCATAACACTTTTTTATGTTGAAGGATCAATTCAGGATAGATAAAAATATTTATAGGCTGCATTTTTAAAATAAATTATATGCACCTCCCCCCATGACCAAGTGAGAAGGTTGGCAAATCTTCTCCTTAAAAAAGCCAGCTGGATAAAATTGACAAAAATAACACTTTCAGAGCTGTGGAAATTAACCAAAGGTATATAAAAATGTAAAAAACTTTTATGCTTAAAAACTGCCACAATTTGGGTAAGAACAGTAAATCTGTGGTGTTCTTTCCTGGGGCTACTCCCATCTCCCCACGGCTCGGCTAATGTGGAGGTTCTACCATGTCATGGCATGGGCTAGCTGTTAAGACCAGTAACTGTGCCACCTTGTCAAAGGGAACTCACTTGATTTGGAACAGATGCCATTCACACTGCACCATCTATGAAAGTGATACACCCCAGGGAGGTCCAACAGATCTGCTAGCACACACCTGGTGATTCTCTACCAACTCTAACTCAGTATATTTTTGACTGAAGTTGCACATGCACAAGAAAGACACCTAGGAACCAGTAGGAAGTAAATCTTGGTAGACTTGAAAATGACCTGAACTTCTTATACATTTCCCTATCCACTCACAGGTCGGCTGGTAGAGGACTAAAAACTTACTCCTCAAAGTGTCTGAGCACAATCTCTGTACCATGTTTGCCTAAACTCTAAGCTCTGAAGGAACAGGGAAGTCCCTAGAAAGCTAGTCTTAAAATAAAAACAAGAGTAATTTTTTAAAACATTAAGCAATGACATTATTGGCCACACAGACATGTCACAGACTCAGCTCAATTTACTAAACAAAGAAAACACAAACAAAACCCAGCAACAACCACCTTCAGTAGAGACATAAAAGAATTCAGGGTTGTTATGTTATCTAAAATGTCCAGTTTTAACAAAAAATTATGACACAAACAATAAAAACCCAGAAAAGTGTAACCCATCCTGTAGGGAAAACATAGTCTTCAGAAACTCTCTGAGTGTCTTGACGATGGCATTTAGCAGGCGAAGGCTTCAGGGCACCTATTATAATATGTTTAAAGAACTAAAGGAAAGCATGCTTAAAAAATTAAAGTATGGAAACAATGAATCAACAAATAGAAATTATCAAAAAGGATGTAAAAATTACAGAAATAAACCAAATGGAAATTCTGTATTTGAATACAATAGTAGATATACGAAAGAGGTTCAATTGCAGATTGAAGAAGAATCAGTGATAGATTATCAGAAATTATTCAATCTGAAGTACAAAGAAAAAAAATCATTGACAAAAAAATGCACAGAGCCTCAGAAACCAGTGGGATGATGACAGGTACATCAATATACGTGTAATGAGAGTCTCAGAAGAATAGGAGAGAAAGAAGTGGTCAGAAAAATGCATTTAAAGAAATAATGAATGGCCCCAAACTTCCAAAGTTGATGAAAAATATTAGTTTACGTAACTAAGTAGCACAACAAACCTCAAGTAGGATCAATACAAAGAGATCCGCACCCAGACACACTGCAGTCAAATTGTTTGCATGACAGTCAAAGACAAAAATAGAAGCATTTAAAGCAGTAGGAGAAAAATAATACACATCCCATCAAATGGATATATGATTAATGGCTGACTTTTCATCTGACAAAAAAGAAGACAGAAGGCAGGGAGATGACAAAGAACCAAAAGAAAAAAAATCTTTCAATCAAGAATCTCATATCCCATCTTTCAAAAGACGAAGGCAAAATAGACATTTTCAGATAAACAAAGACTGAGAATTTGTTCCTAGCACAGTTAAATACAAAAGGAAGTTCTGAGGGAGCTTCCTTCAATTCCAAAGAAATAAATCAAAAATGTCAGAAATTGAAAATGTGTGGATTAACATAAAAGACTCTATAAATTTAATTTCTTAACATCTTTAAAAGACATAACAATGTATAAAGAAATAGTTAAATAGTTATAATAGTATCTTATTGGGTTTGGAACATATATGTATGATGTATGCGTGTATATGTCACAAGGAGTATGAAGGAAGGGAAAGGGAATGAAGCTATGTTGGAGCAGGTTTTCTATCTCTTACTGGAATTAAATTAGTATTATTCTGAAGTAGACTGTGAAGTTATGATGTTAAGATAAATTAAAATTACGCATATTGCAATCCCCAAGTACAGAAGAATTAAGAGCGTAACTCAAAAAATACATAGTAAAAAAATCAACAGAGGTTTCAAAATGGCAACACTGTTTTGCACAAAAGAAAAACATAATGGAGGAGTAGAGGTACAAAAAATATAGAAGGCATATGAAAAACAACATGGCAAATGCAAATCCAAGTGTATCAATATCACACAAACTACGTATGTTCTAAACACTCTATCAAAATGTAGAGGTTGTCAGGATAAAAAACATGATCTAACTGTATGCTCTCTATAATAGACACATCATAGATTAAAAACCACAAATAGGTTTAATGTTAAAGAACCCAAAAAATACATATCATGAAAACATTAATCATGAGAGGTGAAATAGCTACATCCAGTCACACAAAACAGATTTTTAGACAAGAACTGTTATTATTGAAAGTGAAATTAGGTCAAAAAAGAAAGGAAGGAAGAGAAGGAGAGAGAGAGAAAAAAAAATGAAAGGCATCCAGGTTGGAAAAGAATTTAAACTGTATTTGCAAACGTCATGACTGCATACACTGGAAATACCAAGAAACCCACAAAAAACTACTGGCCCTAATAAATGAGTGTAGCAGGGATGCAAGATATAGATCAATACATAAAAATCAACTATTCTATATACTAATAAAAACATCTGAAACATGGAATTAGAAAAACAAGAACACTCATAATAGCATCAGTAAGACAACACATTATGTCTTCTTTAAATAATCAAGACATTAAATATCTGCAACTATGTGTAAACTTTTTTATCATTTCCCCATCAGGACGGTTAAAGTCTTTGGCTAAAACTCAGAAGAATTATATAACTAATTTTGACCATGTTGATGTGCCTTTGAATAGATCTTACCATTAAGTGAAGACTTTTCTGAGGTAGAGTAATTTGGTTTTGCTTTGACTAGCTAGTCAAACAATGCAAAACATTCGTTTTTTGCAAACACTATATGTAGTGTTTCTTTGAATTGGAAGTTCTTCATTTTAAATGAGATGGACAACACTGATTTCAGCTCAGGAAATAAATAAATACTCCTCGGTCCACTTCCATTTACTATGAAGCACAATCATGAGCCTTTTGTGGGGTGGCGAGGCAAGGTTCTTTCTAATAGTCAAGGACATGATCTAAATTTACAAAATGCCTACCAGTCCTTCTGTGGCCCACACTGAACCCCCCTCACTCTAAGTTGGGGCTGCAGTTTCTCTCTGGCACAGTGAATTGGTTCATGGTTGTTGGCCATCCAGGAAGTCCACACAGACTATATACCAGGTCCATAAAAAATAGGAACAAGATGATCAGACCTCTGTCTCTTATAATAATAGTCCCAGGAAAGAAGCAAGTAAAATGAACAGCTTTAAAAAATAAAATAGAGCTAAGATGAACCTAAACCAGGGAAAAAATGAAATGTGATGCAGAGTATTCAAGGGAAGGGAAAAATGGATTTGAAAACGAACTGGGCACTGAGGGTAAAGGAGGAACTGGAGATTGATCCACAGTTTTAAACCTGAAATACTGCACAGATGGTGCTGCCATGAGCTGACGTAAGGAACACAGGAGGAGAAGCAAATTTGAGCAGGAAGATAATACATCTGTTGAGAACACACCACAGTATGTAGGTCAAATAAGGTGCGGAAGTCAGAGCCTTTGGATCTGAAACTAAGATATCACCAGAGATATTTAAGGAAACAATTTTAGTAGAAGGGGAAGAATCTACTTCAAAAGTGCTATAAAGGATTGAGTTTTCCGTATCACAACAATAACAGATGTAGAATGACAATTTAAGAAATTATTGCAAATGGAAGTATAAAAGTATCTGAAAGGCAAGAAATGCTGTAAGGTGTCATTAATATACTCACATATATTTTTAATTAAAGCATCAATGTCCTAAAGAAGAAGCTGTAATACCCACATCTGTTACTAGAAATCAAGCAAAAACTCTTTAAACTCTGACATAAAAGGGAATTTTAAATTCAGTTTCTCAATGTAATTTCTAAAATTACTTGTTTTTATTTTACTTGGTAACATTCCTAATCTTCACACCTGATTGTCTTCTCTAATTTCCTAGACGTCATCTCTTTAACCCTACCCCTTGCCCCCATCTCTTCGTCTCCAGTCCCTTCTACTTATTACCACCAAATTAGACATCCCTCAATATCACTGGAGACCTGTCAGAGATTTACTAGGAAAAAAATCCCACTGTTCAAAAATTTAAGTCCAAACTCCCTATCTGGTATCTTAAATTTTTGATATAAAGTTTTGGACATAATGGTTACTATTAAGATATATTAGATAACTCTGCTTGTCACAAACACATCTGCATTTCTCCCATTTGTCCTTTATCCAATTTCTACCATCCCTCAGCTCCAAGCTCAGATACTGTCTCATCCATGAAACATTTCTTGATGACTCAAACTGCCTTGTATTACACATATTTATGCACAACATATTTTCCACTTTATAAGCTACTGGGGCTTTGTTATCCTCCACAGGGCCTACTCACCATGCATTTTGTTAAATATTCTTCATTGTTGCATGTGTTTCCTGTTCAAAGTGACAGAAAAATGTCAGAAAATGACACAAAATGACAGAAAAACCTACTTTTTGTGATATGACAACACTTACCATCTCATTGCAAATGGGCCATCAAAAAATATTTGTAAATAAGCCCTAAGAAATGCTTTTAAATTGAATTTTTAAAAATATTAACTTATATATTTAAATAATGTAGATATGACTTTTCAAGAGTACCTTGTTAAAATAATGTAAAAACTTGATGATGGTCTAAAATTTTTGGTTTATGCTGGTTTTGAAAAAAAATCATAGTATCTTCTGACTCAAACATTAAACTGTTAAAACTATCTGCACAGAATTTATCTGCATTATTTCAGAGTGCAGCCTTGTAGGAAATATACACCCAATTCGTTCACACATAGGTAGAAGCTTGGAGTTGAGGGATGGTTAGAAATTGGACAAAGGACAAAGAGGAGGAAGAAAATACATATGTACTCATCTTATTCATTCACATGTAGGTTACTAACCTGAAAGATCCATTGGATCTTTACAGGAGTCAAATTCTTGGGTGAAAACATTACATACTTCTAAAAATTTTTTTGGCAAATACCATAATAGAAACTAATGGTTTCTGTTAGTTTTGATCCTCATAAAGAGATTTAATATTAATAGTAAAATCCATCATTAAAATAACCATCCTTCTCTTTTCTCCAACCTAATCCCAGTTTACGTTAATTTCACTGGGCCACACTTTATGTTTATGGCCATAGTGGTTAAAGAATGAATCTAGTAAATGCCTGGTGCCTGCTGAAGTGCATTTTTGTTAAACCAATCTCATTTCCCGAAGCAACCAAATTAAATATCTTTATGATAGAGCACCAGGACACAAAGACAAGGGAGGAGCAAGCAATATAATATATCATGGACTTCAGGAAAGCCTTCATCTCTCTTCAAAAGAACATTCTCATCTTTAAGCATTTAACTGCTTAACCTTCTTCAGTTTACGATACACCTGCAACACTAACCACCTTAAACAGCTCATGTTGAATTGATACATGCTCAGTAAAATGAACCATTTATTTGTCATAGCATACGCAAATTCAGATTAGCAACCTGAGTACCTAGAAGTCTAGTATCACTTGTTAGTCCATGTTATTTTAAACCTTTAGCTATAAACATATTTTAAAAGACAGCTCCTTAAGTTTTATTTTCAAGCCTGCCTAATTGAGATGTGTGAAAATATTTCTGCCTTTGAAATTCATGTTGAAACACAAAACTTTTTGCTGAATAGTCCCGTTTCTAAATTTGATTCTGCCATTAAGTTATTCATGTAATCTTTCAAAAAAAAATGAAAATGTTATTGGAAGTTGAATACTAGGATCTGGTCCAGAAACTCATGGAAATCAGCAAAATGACAGACAGCCAGAGAGTGAGTGAATGAGTAAACAAATAAGTCAATAAATAAGAAACAGGATGCTATAAAACATCTAAGGTTAATTTTAGTAACCTCTGGAAAAAGCATTTTCATCAAGTTAGAAACCAGAGTAGAGTTAAAGGTCTCCAAATTTCTTTTCCTACATACCTAGTATTATTTTCCTAACATTGCTATAACAAGTTACCATGAATAGTGGCTTAAAAACAACATAAATATTTTCTCTAACAGTTCTAGACATTAGAAGTCTGAAATCAGTGTAATTAGGCTAAAGTAAAAATATGAGCAAGGTTGATTCTTTCTGGAAGCTCTCCAGGGAGAATCTGTTTCCTTCCTGTTTTCAGTTTCTAATGGCCCCCTACATTCCTTGGCTTGTGGCCCCTTCATCCATCTTTAAAGTGTATCACTCCAACTTCCACTTCAGCCATTATATCCCCTTCTCCTCTTCTGCAGTCAAATCTCACTCTGCTTCCCCCTTATAAGGACACTTGTGATTACATTTAGAGCTTGCCCAGATAATCCAGGAAAATCTCTCCAAAATCCTTAACTTAATCACCAAGTCCCTTCCGTCATATAATGCAACATTCATAGGTTTCCTGAATTAGAAACTGGATATCTTTGAGAACAATTCAGCCTACAACATACTCCATAAGCAAATACTTGAACACACATTTGCAAAAAGGAGCATATTAATAAATTACTTTAACCATATCTGTACTTCAATACTTATATATCTTGTTTAAAAATTAAAAATAAGATAATTTTGTTTCATATTTTAATAGAACAGATATTTTTGCTTGAGTTATGAATGCTATGCAACTGAATATGCTTCATATCTTATATTAAATATCTTGTATTAAAATTTTGTGATTCAATAATATAAAGGGCTGGTTTCAAGTTCAGTCTATCTTAGTGTTTTAATGGTCTTCAAGGCCAAAAAAGAAAGATTACAAAAATGTATAGATAAAAATGAAAAATGATTCTTATTTTTCATTTTAATCCACCAATTATAAGATATTGCTGCAATTCAGGTAGTAAATTCCAATTTTCCATATTGTCACTAAGTTCTTACAAACTAACCACACAACCTTTCACTTTTGTATTTCTAATAAATAATTCAAATCTCACCTAAGCTCTTTATTTGATTAGGAAATTCTGCTTTCAAGTTTATAGGCTCCCTGTGTCACAGATTTTATACATGATGTGTTTACATCATTTGCAGTGGCATATTTGTATAATGAGAAAACATATCCAAACAGCCATTTCAAAATATTCTCTCCAAGGTAAGGTTACCAGAAAGCAGGTAGTTTTTCTTTGTTAAAAATGTCACCTTCACCCTGGAAATATCTCCAAGGGAGTATGCTATAAAAAGCTACAGATTATTACTGCAAGTGTGGAATACTTAACTTTTTGTAAAATTCATCAGTTTAAGTACTTGGCCACAAGATTACAAGAAGACAGTCCATAGTAAAGTCATGCACATCTCATTATAAAATACTATTCAGATTTTATATTCTGGTTCTAATATCTCTGCTGTAACAGCTTGCCTATGAAATAATCAATTACATGGAAGGAGCTAGCTTTGTGAACTGACCCGGGGATTACTTTATTTCCAGTCACGCAGCCAACTCTATTAGTGGTTATATTTACCTGTTTCTCTTTATGAACACCCTTCATGACCACCTCCCCCAAATCCTTGCTTTTACCAAAGAACTTGCTCACTCCTAACAATCTATCATCTCTATAATGTTTCCTTCGGAGCCCCATAAAAAAGAAGCTCTTCAAGATTTTCATTCTTGAAACAGAATCAATGCAATTCTATAGTCAATCTCCCAGTACTGAGTAATTTTCCTAATACTTCTTTCACATATTCAGCAATGTTGTCCACATGTTTTTTAAGAATATTTACTGACATAGAACTGCAATACAGCATGTGATAATATGGTTTCACAGTATTATTTCAGCCACTTCTATGATAAGAATGTTTTCCCAAATGACTATGACTTTTTATCTTCCACTATTAAGGAAGACACAAAAGACAGTTTTAAAGATTTTTTCAGTCCCGACAATGGTAGTTGATGCCTGTAATCCCAACACTTTGGGAAGCAGAGGCAGGTGGGTTACTTGAGCCCAGGAGTTTGAGACTAGACTGGACAACATGGTGAAACCCCATATCCACTTAAAAAAAAAAAAAAAAAAAAAGTTTAGCTGAGTGTAGTGGCACACACCTATAGTCCCAGCTTAGGAGGCTGAAGTGGAAGGATCATTGGAGTCCAGGAGGCAGAGGTTGCCCTGAGCCAAGATCTTGCCACCACACTCCAGCCTGGGTCACAAAGTGAGATCCGGTCTCAAAAAAACAAAAACAAAAAAAGGATTTTTTTCAGGGACATTGCATGTCATATCATACTCAAACTTCATGTTCTAAATGTTTAGGTTTTAAATGTCTCATTGTAATGACTTCACACTCTCATCAGTTTATATTTGAAGGCACAATAGACCCCATAAGATTTGTAATTAACAATAATGTAAATTCATATATACCTTTCTGATAGACTTGAATGTTTTCGATCTCATAGTGTAGCTGGCAAAGTATTTCTGTTAGAAAACAGGGAAATATCAGCTTTTATGTTTATTTTTTCCCCATTTATGGTTACACAACCAGTATAATTTTCAACTTGTGTATCTGCAGAAACTCTTAAAGTCAACTATTTTTGAGTGAATTCAGATAGAACCAGAATATTTAATAATATAATCAATAATGATAATGCTGACACTCAACTAGTGGCTACTCTGCCTGTTATTGTTTTAAACACTCGCCATCTAGCAACTCCAATTCATCGGGAAGTTTATACAGGACAGATGCCTACTAAATTGATATTTTGCCACAATATGCTCAAATCAAGGAAACCCTAACTGTGAAACTCCTACTAACAAAATATTTTGTGTAACTTAGACAACAAATTATGATGTGTAACCAATTGTCATTCGGACCAACCGAGTTGTCATTCAGACCAAAGAGTTAAACTGCATAGTAAATATTGATGAAATTTTCTTTCTTACCTGTTTTGGATACAAATAATATATAAAGAGATATTACATTATTGTAAACTAAAAAGTATCTGAGACAGGTCTCAATCAATTTAGAAGTTTATTTTGCCAAGGTTAAAGACACACCCAGAAGAAAATGACACAGAATCACAGAAACAGTCTGTGGTGTGTGCCTTTCTCCAAAGTTGAATTTGAGGGCTTCAATATTTAACGGGGTAAAGTGGGCTGGAGGGGAAAGAGGAGGGTATGGTAATCCATAAGTTGCAAAAGAAAAGGATCAAGTAGGATAATATTCAATTACGTGTTTACGGGTAAATCAGCACTTTACATAAGACAGGTGAGCATAATGTAGCTACCTGTGGAAATATTTAAACTTTTATCTGTAGCTATCTGCTTAGGAACAAAAGGAAAGGCAGCTTCTTGCATGACTCAGCTTGTAGTTTAACTTTTTCCTTTTGGAAGAGTGAAATAGGGGCCCAAGTTTTTATTTTCCTTTCACATTATCTTCCCACACCCCACTGAATTGCTTTGTATCTACAAAAGTAGTAGATATCACTAGTATAATATCTACAGTAGTCATCCATTCTCCTAAATAGCACAATAGAATAATGATATTGTTATAGAAAAGGGGTCCCAATCCAGACCCCAAGGGAGGATTCTTGGATCTTGTGCAAGAAATAATTCAAGGTGAGTCCGCAGTGCAAAGCAAAAGCAAGTTTACTGAGAACGTACAGTGGTGAAAGGGCAGCTACTCCATAGACAGAGTAGGACATACCCTAGGTACAATGCTTGTATATATGGGGAGATGTGTTCTGCTCCAAGGGTTTGTGATAAAGGATTAATTTTCTTAATTACTATAGTTTGCAATAATCCATATTATCTTTAAAGCAAAATTAGGAATGCCATTGTCCTCCAGATATCAGGACACTCCCAAGTCTGAGTCTGTTTAGTAAACACTATTAATTTGTTCCCTTAACCATAATAAACATCTAGAGAGTAGGAATGCCTGACTTTCTGAGAATGCAGCACAGCAAGTCCCAGCCTCATTTTCCCAGCCCTCACTCAAGATGGAGTCGTGGCAAGTCCCGGCCTCATTTTCCTAGCCCTCACTCAAGATGGAGTCACAGCAAGTCCCAGCCTCATTTTCCTAGCCTTCACTCAAAATGGAGTTGCTCTGACTGGAATGCCTCTGACAATATTAGGCAAACTTTATTGCACAATGTTGTTATTGTGTACTTTAAAATAATATTAAGTACAGCAAACTGAAGGTTCATACTTTGAAAGGCATCTATTAGTAGCCCAAATTAACTTACAGATATTTAAAGTCACAATAAACTGGGTTTAGGCATGGGAGCAAGAATTTTCAGGATCTACATAAATATCATAAGGAATGGAACAGGCTCTAAGGGTCAAAGCACTGAATATTTCAGGAGCCCTGAAGTTTCACAGAATGCTAACAAATATGAAAAACAAAAGCTAAACTCAAGTTAGCTTGATAAATAAATGACAAATTTCAAAAAGCAGATAAACTAATGAATATATGTATACGCTAAAATCATACTGAACATATTATGAAAGCAATTACAGAATTATTGTAAAATAATGTACAATAATGTGACTATCTCATCATTATACTATGAAAATCTAGACTAGCCTTCCTTGTTCCTTTTCAGTTTAAGAACATCTGTGAATTCACTACTGAGCGAAGTACTTAGTTCATGCTAAGCACACTTTGTCATGCTGTAGTTAGAATTGGATTGCAATCCTGGTTCTGCTACTCAGCAGCTATGTGATCTGGAGTAAATCACCTAAACTCTCTGAAGTTTAGATTCTTCCTCATGATGTAAAGAGTAAGTGAAAAAAATGTATGTGTAATGCCTTAGCAGAGTCTCTGATACACCATGTGCATGTAAAAAGTGGTAATGACATTATTACCCTAGAGCTTTTAGGCAGAAAAGAAAATACTAGCTGAAATACAGCCCACAAAATGGGATCTTATGATAGAGGACATATAATCGAGAAAATAAGCTAACTATGACTCATCGAGGTATTACAATTTTCTTAGGAACAAGTTACTGAAAGTATTATAGAATAAATGTGTATCCATAAGAGTTAAAATCAACTGTCTACTCATTAAATTTTATGTTTGTATTATAATGAATCATCATATTAAGGAAGAAGGGATACAGTAGAAATGATGAACTGAAACTCAGAAGGCCCAAATAAGGCTTGATTCTAACATTAAAAGGACTAATTCTTGTTAGGTTACCTAACCTTTCATGCCCCAAATTCTTCAAGATGAAACCAGCAGGAGACCTAAAATTATTTCTAAAGTTCCTTCTAGCTCTTTTTAGCTACATCCTTAACAAATCTACTTCTGTGGTTTTTTAATGCCACAAAGACAATTTAAATCATGAAAACTGAAACCCACACAAAAAAAGTCAAAGTATTAGGAGAAAGATGTTTATCACACAAAAGAAAAGGTCAAATAATTATTTAAATGTCTATAATATAAAGTGCAGCCTAAAGAACAATGTTGACTGGTTATTTTCCATTCTCATTAATATCCAAAGAAATAATTTAAATATCCTCAAAATTTTTGGATGTGCGTAAGTGAAACTTGCTATCATAAATAGATTAAATGATAGAATAGTCCATAGGCTCTGCATACACAAGTATTTTAAAATAGTGCCAGATTACTATCTGTCATTGATTGCTAAATCATTGACCAATCCAAGTATAAAAATACATGAACTCATGTAATTTGATGTTTAACAGGCACATAGATTACCTTTAGGCCAGACACAGTAAAATTTACATTTTGTGACTGAATACAAGACTTCATTGGGTTAATTTTTAGGAAGGTAAACAGATAGCAGGAAAATTATTAAATGGCATTTAATGCTATCAGCTACCTATATGATTATTTAATAATCTAGTCCTAGTAAAGATTTTCTTTCTCTTCTCAGTTTATGAGTCAATCATTTCCTTATCTGTATACAAGCTCTTCTGCTTATTTACGCAGCATTAGTAAAATCATTAAGGCATAATTTTTCATGTATTGCTAACATTTCTGTAGGCTATGGTCAGAGTTTGCAGACTGAGTCCAAACCAACATCTTGTAGGCCCTCATAGTTTTATTGAAAGGTATCATATATTCCAAAGTATGCATGTAAAGAAATGCATATTTTAAATAAAATTAACACCCATGAATCCATCAACCAGGTTGAAGAATACAATATTATGAGTAATTTCTGTGTCTCTCCACAACATTCCCCTGTTTTTCTTTATAATTTTACCACAAATTTATGTAGATCTACACAATGTTATTTAAATTTGTTGGCTGGACACAGTGGCTCATGCCTGTAATGCCAACACTCTGGGAGGCCGAGGCTGGTGGATCACTTGAGCCCAGGAGTTCAAGACCAGCCCAGGCAACATGGTGAAACCCCATCTCTACAAAAAATACAAAAATTAGCCCACTGTGGTGGTGCACACCTGTAGTTACAGATATTTGGGAGGTTGAGGTGGGAGGATCGCTTGAATCTGGGAGGTCCAGGCTGCAGTAAGCAGTGATTATGCCACTGCACTCCAGCCTGGGTGACAGAGTGAGACCCCATCTCAAAGATGAAAAATTTGCTGTGTTTTATATAACTTAGAAACATAAAATATGTATTATAAAATGTATATTCTGTAATTTTTTTGGTGATACAATGTTACATTTTTTAGATTAATCCATGTGGATGTGGACTCCTGTAGCCCATTCTTTTTTATTGCTCAGAGTCATCCAGTGCATGACTACAGCTCAATTTCTTCCCCAGTCTGCTATTTCCAATTCTTTCTCTCATCAATACTGCAACAAATATTCTTATGTATGTTTCCTTGTGCATGTGAGCAAAAGTCTTGCTAGAATATATACCTAAGAGACAATCCTAAATTACAATATATGCATATCTTCGAGTTTACTAAATAATTACAGTTTGCCAAAGCACTCATACCATCAGGAGTAACTGAAAGCTCCTACTGCTCCACATTCCAATCTGTGAAATGATACTTCGCTGTGCTTTTTATTTCTACAATTAATAATGAGGCTGATGATGTTTTCATATTATAAAGGATCATCTGCATTTCCTCTTCTGTGAAATGCACCTCTCATTTTTTTCTATTTGGTAGTCACTTTCATATTGATTGACCATAATACTCTATGTATTCTGGATATTTTCAGGTCTTAAATTTTATGTTTTGGTAAAGTAACAAACCAAATAATAAAACTGAGTTTTCCTTTGACAGTCTGTACTTTTTGCTTTATTGTTGAAATGACATTCATATAAAGTTCATGGCTTTTGAATGTATGAAATGATCCTCCTTTCTATCTATATGTAAGATTAATACATATATAAATAAATGCCAAGAGAAAACCTTTACTGCCTTTCTTTTGAAAACTTGATCCCATGTTCCCCACACCAAGAAATGGAAGATGGCGTAATAGCTTGAGGACGCATAACAGCATCAGTAAGTAGCCTTTGAAACAGACGGCCCAAGTGACAGCTCATGTATGCATCTTCTGGGCACTGAGTTTACGTACAGAGATTCAGAATAATCCGACAGAGATTTTCCACTTTAAGAGCAATTTACATTTGTGTAGCTCTTTCTGTATTTTCAGTGTACTGTGCGTATTTTATATGATGTTCAGTTATAATGGATGAGGAAATAGAATTATTGTCACTTCAGAACTCAGAAAACAAAAGAAGCTGAAGAGACTTGCCAAAAATGGGATGAGCTTAGAGGCAAGTCTAGGGCTCCTGATCTCTAGCCAGCAGGCTTTCCTCAGCACTAGATTGCCTTCCAAGGTAAGAAATGAACACTGTCAAAGCAGGGGAGATGACATTTTTTTAAAGTCTGACTCATCCATGTAGTCAACTTGTACCTACTGCTTATAAAAGAATCATATCACACTCAGAAATCAGCCTATTGCAAAGCTGGGTCCATTAACTGCTGAGATGGAATTACAGTAGGGTGATCTGTATCTCTCCATACCACTCATTCTCTACAAAGTCAAGATTTCCCTGAGACACACATCTCTTTTACACAAAAAAGGAAAACGTGGCTGTGGTGGTTGGAATTACTGAATTATCTGATAACTAGGACTATCCAGTTGGATAAAAGGTATTTCTTGGAATTGGCCTCATGAATCTGTATCCTCAAGCAATAAGATAATTATATAAAGTAAAGCATCATCCAAATATATTTGAGTTATCACTGAGGCAGATGTTAAAAAACTAGAGAAAACCTCTCTACTCAGTGTGATTGCAAAGACTGTCACAATTTATATGATTGGCAGGAAAAAGTGAGGAAAAGGTACATATGTATATTTAATATCATGAGTTCACAAAGTTTTCAGGTAATATAAACATAACTATTTTAAAATATTAAAAATTTAAAGGATAACCAGCTGGGCACAGTGGCTCATGCCTGTAATCCCAGCACTTTGGGAGGCCAAGGCAGGCAGATCACCTAAGGTCAGGAGTTCGAGACCAGCCTGGCCAACATGGTGAAACCCCATCTCTACTAAAAATACAAAAATTAGCCAGGAGTGGTGGCACACACCTGTAATCCCAGCTACTTGGGAGACTGAGGCAGGAGAATCGCTGGAACCTGGGAGGCGGAGGTTGCAGTGAGCTGAGATTGTGCCACTGCACTCCAGTCTGGGCGATAGAGCGAGACTCTGTCTCAAAAAAAAAAAAAAAAGAAAAAGAAAAAGAAAAAAAAGATAACCACAGAGCTATCTTTAAATGAATAGATATAAATTATTAACACATATACCCTTTAGAACTTTAATAACCAAAGCAATATGTTATCAGGAAGACTGGAAATTGTTATATACACGCAATATCATGTGGTGTGTGACCATGTGAATAAATGGCAGCTATATGCCAAAAAAGACAAACACTCTAATTGAAGAATGGGCAAAGGATATGAACAGGGAATGGTCAGCCTCACCACTAATCAAAGTACAGTTCTTTCAAAACAGAGATCTTATGCCTTTCAGATTAGCAAGATTTTTCTTATTTTGATGCCCAGTGCAGATGTAAGAATGGGCAAATGGATGCACAGAAACACAGCTCATAAGATTGTAAACTATTCTGAAGGGCACTATGGCAGTAAATATCAAAAGCCCTAAAAAGTACATGACTTTACCTAGAATTCCATTTTTAGGAATGTATTCTAAGGCAATGTTGAACAGTGTCCGGAGATATTTATTTTGTATATTAATATTCACTGTAGTATTGTTTATAATAGAAAAATTGGAAAATAAACAAATACATAAATGATAGAGCTGGGATTTTAGCTGAAGGAATTCTGGCTTCCATGTCTGTTTGATAAATTTAGATCCAATTCTCTTAGCCTAACAATGTTCCTGTTATTTCCTAAGCCTGTAAGAGCCAACCTAAAATGAAGGTAACTTCTGAAGGATATGCTTAGCTCACTCTTTAGTGAGAGGAATATCCTGTATAACTCAAGGACACTAGTTTACCAATACAACTAACCTATTCTAGGAACTGGTTATAAGAATGGACATTGTAAATACATCAAGGCTTGTAATGACTGTCTCAGAATCTCTTATTATAATGATTGTACCTTTCATCTAAATTCCTAGAGTTCTTAAGTTAAAAGGGTATATACCTATTTGAATTTTTTACCATAATTGTAAGTCACACTGGTATGTTTCCTATCACATTGAAAACTTATGTTAAGCTATTAAGTTGGTGGTAAAGGGAAGCGAAATATGTAAAAGTTACCCATTTTTAACTCAGTGTTTGCTTGTTTGACAGAAAATAAATGTATGAATCAGTAAAATAACAGAAAAGCTTTTGAGTGGAAGTCTGAGGCTTGGTATTTTTAAAAATATGTCATTAATGATCATATCACTCTAAATTTTATGAATTCAGTGAAAACATATATTGCAATAATATATTTACACATTCACATTTCATTTAAATTATGTCTGAATTCAAACAGTATGGGCCAGAGTTTGTTGTTCAAAGAGAACAGTATGAAAGAATTTCATAACACTGTTAGCAACAATTACACAATTATACTGCACCTGAGATTTTTCTTTAGCTCAATGGGCCGTAACAGGTGAGGCTACTGGTTTTATCACAAGCACTTTAACTCTGGATAGACTATGGATCTAAAGTCATTATTAGATTGTTTTTGTCTTTTGTTCTTAGAAAGACACAAAAACCATCATCAGACTGGCCTGTTTTATTAACTTCATTACTAAGAAACTGGTTCTGCTTAATAATACCTTACTTAGGAGAAATGTCGTAAAGAAGAAAATTTAAACTTGTAGCAGGAAGCTCTGTATTTAGAAAAGGGGTTACTTGACTGTTTGAACTCTTATCAACTACAGTGCTTGGAAGCTTTGCAATTGTAAGGACACACACTTTCCTACAGTGAATGGTAATACTCTTTATGAATCCATAATCAATGAAGTTTCTAAAGTATGCTACTCACAACATTTTTATCTTTCTTTAAAAAATACAAACAATATTTATAACCCTCACAAAAACACAATAAACTACATATTCTAATACTAATACTTGCAACCTTGAGTTTTACAGGTTTGAATGGTATGTGTTCAACCAAGGACGATCTTGGATGAGCATAGAGATTAGCATAGAGTTTCTTTCAGTCTCTAAGTAGAATTTTCATTATGAGATTGTGGTTTTTAAAGTCTGTTAATTAATTACTGGATTGAATTTATCAGGATTTAAAGATTACCTGGCACTTGACTGGGCACAGCAGAGTCAGCATACACTTAAAGCCATGTGTTCATCATTTCTATACATACTTACAATACAGCAACTTCCTTCTGCTTGAAGAATGAAAGGCCTTATCAATTCAATTTCACAAACATCTAGTGAGTCCTTAACAATATACCAGGACGGCCGGGCGCGGTGGCTCAAGCCTGTAATCCCAGCACTTTGGGAGGCCGAGACGGGCGGATCACGAGTTCAGGAGATCGAGACCATCCTGGCTAACACGGTGAAACCCCGTCTCTACTAAAAATACAAAAACTAGCCGGGCGAAGTGGCGGGCGCCTGTAGTCCCAGCTACTCGGGAGGCTGAGGCAAGAGAATGGCGTAAACCCGGGAGGCAGAGCTTGCAGTGAGCTGAGATCCGGCCACTGTACTCCAGCCCCGGCGACAGAGTGAGACTCTGCCTCCAATATACCAGGAGCTCTGCTTTTCCACAAAATTCACTTCAATTCCTGTAAGACAGTCATATATATTTGGTTCCACATAGGTCTGACTGGCAGAAAGCTGAACAGTTTTCATTGATATTATGCTGTCCTCAGCATTATGGGAGTAAAGATTGGAAGCTCCCAGCAAACTCGTATTTATTTCATTAAAAATATGGAAAGATCACAGGTATGCTTTGAAGCACCAATTAATGCCCTATTGTCATCATCACTATCGGCATCTGATGACAAACTGTAGAGGTGTCATCCGGAAGATGGGGAGAGAAGCGCTTTGCCTAACTCAGCACTGAAGATCTAATTTTGTCTTGCAGATCACCAGCAACTCATGAAAGTCAGCAAGTATACACGATCGCTGAAAAGTTCATCACTGGAACAGAGCTTTACTCAATACTTGGATAACGAGAGTGGTGTTTGGTCCTCTCCCATTTTCAGAACTAAGAAATCAGGCAAATACCAAAATTACATATACCTACATGTCAACTGGGTTGCAAAAGTAACTACGGCATACCCCTAAGATAGCCATGTTAATAGAATAAGGGAATGCAGTAGCTTAGAAGACTGCAATGTTGATCAAAAGGGAAAAATATTAACAGAATAGACTAGATTCCCAACAAAGCAGAGAAATTCTAGCAGGCCTGCTAGTTACGACTTAAGCATCTCTCAACCAAAAAAACAGTAAGGAAGAGCTCTTTCAGATGTTTCCTGGTGGTCCATGTATCATCTTATTTGATTCTCCCAATATTACTAAGTCAGTCTTCCCATGTTAAAGCACTTCCCTATGTTACACCCATGGAAAATGAAGTCTTTTATATCAGGTGACTTAATACAAATTCAAACAAAAAGTGAGTGAAAACTCAGGCCTCAAATCTGGGTTTCCTAAAGTCAACTTCAGCATTTCGTCTGCTCCATGGTAAGGATAGGAATGTCACATGAGATTCATGAATGAATGACTCAACCACATTCTTCTGCTTGAGAAATGAGAATAACAGGTGGCATCTTAGCAAAGGAAATTATTTTCTAAACACTAATCCAGATTAAACCTTCGACTTCTACTTTCCATCATAGCAATTTAAAACACATTACGAATTTGTCTGCATCTCTGGGATCCACAGACCTTGGCATAATTAAAGCCCATTAGTTTGGTTCAGAGCATAACAGCACCACATGTGCTGTGAAAACATATTCTCCTAAAAGCCCCTAGGAGGATACTAAACATTTACAACCCACAATAAAAACTTAGCAGAACATGTCAAAGTGTACAACTTTTTATTAGCCGGCAGTGTAACCCACCACTCCAGGATATATACTTAGATCCAGTCCCCACTATTTTGTAACTTTGAACTAATGGATGTAGGAAAAGCATCTTGGGGGTCTCAGGAAACCGCTTCTGACCGAGAAGTCCAGCACATCAAAAATACCTTTATAGTATTGAGAACTGTCTCTATTCTAGAGCTTTGATGGCCATTTCATGTTCAAAGACCCCACCTCATAATTTCATTTTGTATAATTCCTTCTCTTATTAACCCACTGAATAACTCAACCTTATAATTTTATTCTTCTGTATCCGAATAGGGCCAGTTTCATCTCTAGCTTTTTCTCTCTAGCAGAAAGTCACTGTCTGGGAGCCACAGTAGAGTGAAAACACTCTGGTCAATGATAACTCTTAATTCTACCATGAGAATAAACAGGAGGGAAAAGAAAATGCAGTAGCATTTTAAGGATTTAAGCGAAGATTAAATCTGTTTCTCATTTAGGCCAAAGCCTATGTAGACCTATGAAATGAAATTGAAAAAAAAAAAAAAACTCTAGGAATTGCACTGTTCATAATTTGATCAGGAAAAATAACATTGAGCACAATTAGATATGTGTTGAATAATTTAATAGAGGCATGCATATGATACAGAAGCAAAATAATAATAAACTTTTATTTTTTAGAGAGGGGAGTCTCACTTTGTTGCCCAGGTTGGAGCACAGTAGCTTACTGCCACTTCAAATTCCTGGGCTCAAGGGATCTTCCCACCTCAGCCTCCCAAGTATCTGGAACTACAGGTGTGCACCACCACACTCAGCTAATTTTCCAATTTTTTGTAGAAACGGGGTCTTGCCATCTTGCCCAGGTTGGTCTCAAACTTCCAGCCTCAAATGACCTTCTAGCTTCAGCCCCCCAAAGTACTGGGATTATAGACATGAGTCACTGCATCCAGCTAATAAATCTTTAAAAATATATATATTTTTCTGTTATATTGAAAAAATTTAAAATTCTTTTATATAAAAAATTAACATAACTCTGTTATGTTGCTACAGTAGTACTGGTCTCTTGGTGCTGATGGAAGCTCACAGAAAACCGAATGAAGCTAAGAAAGCCAAGGTTAAGGATTTTGATCCCCTAAGTAAAGAGGATTAAAGAACTTAGAATAATTTGAAAACAATACCAACTGTGTATTCCAGCCACACATTCCATCTGTAAAGCCTACACCAATGATTCTTTGTCTTTTCATCTCCCTGGACACACATCTCATTGATAATCTGGTTTTAAAAATCTATATGCTGATAAATAATTTTGGATATAACATCAAAGAATGGAGTCTTGCAGGCCATCCTCAGATTACTAGAGTCCATGCATGAAACTTCGCCCTCCTGAGTTCAGAAACTGCATCTTAATCTTCCTATGCCAGCACCAAGCACAATGCCTGCATCCAGGTGATGGGAGAGCTGATGAATGAGAATATTCGTGCACCCATGGTTGAGTGATGAATGAGTGACTATGACAAAGAATAACATGGTTGGTTAAGAGAATGGCGTAACTTGTTTCTGAAGGGACAAATAATTCCCATTCCTAAGTAGCATCATTGTAATACGTAATAAACATTATGGCTGGGTACTGTAGCTCACACCTGTAATCCCAGCACTTTGGGAGGCGAGGTGGCCTGATTGCTTGAGCTCAGGTGTTCAAGACGAGCCTGGGCAACATGGCAAAACCCCATCTCTACAAAAAAAAAAAAACTCAAAAAATTAGCCAGACATGGTAGCACATGCTTGCAGTCCCAGCTACTTGGGAGACTCAGGTGGGAGAATTACCTGTGCTTGGGAAGTTGAGGCTGCAGTGAGCTATAGTTGCGCTACTGCATTCCTGCCTGGGGAAAAGAGCAAGACCCTGTATCTCAAAAAAAAAAAAAAAATTACATCAACACAAAGCATGGCCTTTTCAAAGAAGTCAATCACTGAACTTTTATGTGAGTGCTCCCAATATATTAGGAATACTCTTTTACAGTGAAACTCTCAATATGAGTTCCAGAGTACTTTTTAGAAACTGAGGAGACTTCAATGCCTAAGTATTGTTCAAACTTACTGTGAATCAGACCATCACATTATACTCCCAGTTGATGTGGATTCACAAAAAATGTTTTTAAACTGTTTGAAATAGCGATTGTTCCTGAGTTCCAAAGGTGTACTGAAGTCTTTAAGTCTAATACCCACCTTTCCTTTTCTTTACTGTGGGTCGGGTATTACAAAAATGGAATGATTTTAACTTTCATAGAAGTCATTACTCGTGTTAAACACACTGAAGAGTGTACATCTTATCTGTTTGCTACAGTAGAACATAAAGATCACCTTTCCTTGTAAATATATAAATTCATGGATCGGTTCATGGCTTGGTCTTTTCTTTCCCTCCTTTTCTTCACAAATCAATCTTGCCCTCGCATGTATTTCTATTTCTGTGATAGAGTTTTCTATTCGTTTTATTTTTTCCTTCTGCTTCCCCATAAGAAATAGGACTATAATTATATGTGTACTTTTATCATTTGCTTTTTTGGCAACTGTTTTGTTCCTTTTCCATCCCTGATTTTTTCCAGATACATTCATTTGTTATGTCATTTCCAAAACTGTGATTTTATTTTTGTGTTCATCACATGCATTTCAACTTTTGTAGCAACAAAATAGAATTACCACTAAAATACAACTGTATATAGAATTTACACGTTAGTGCCCATATTAAACAAATATGTACTCATGAGTAGTTCACTGTTTCAGTTTATTTAGACAATAAGGATTCCAAGAAAGATTTTTATCTTTTTAGAAGACTCAAAAAAGTGTCTCCTTTGCTGGGTCATTCTCCTCTGATCTGCCTCTAAACGCCAGAAGTGCTTGACCTGAGCCCCTTTGTCTTTTGTAACTAAATATTCCTGCAGGTGATTTTCACACCACCCTGTGGTTTTAAATACCATAATATAACCCAATGACTCTCACATCTATGTCACCAGCCCTGACCTCTCCTTAGACTCCAAGCTAACATCAAGCTGCTTACTTGACATCTTCACTCAGATACTACCAACCTAACACAATCAAACCAGGACTCTTAATAAGTCTGCCTTTCTCTATACCTCCTGCCTTCCTCACCTCAACAATGTCCTCAACTCCAAAACTCTTTAATTCCTCTTTCTCTCTTACCTCTCAAATCCAATCTGACGAAACTTCTGAATCAAAGTTTTTCTTTACTACCATCCCTACTGAGTTACTCTATTCTTGTCTTCTCCAATCCTCTCTTCATAGAGTAAAATTATTTAGAAACATCATTCAATTCCTATAACACACCACATCCAACAGCTTTCCATTTAATTTAAAATAAAATCCAAACTTTCTGTTCTAGCTTTCAAAGCCCCTGAAAATCAGTCCCCAACTATTTCTTCCACATCATATCTCATACTACTTACCCCCTTCACCTGCTGGACTTCAACCACACTGGCCTCTTTCTGTCTTTGAAAAGTCCACATTCATTCTCACCTTAGAGTCTTTGCACTATCTCTTCTACATAGGTTCAATGCTTCTCTCTCTAAACATCCAATGGCTGGTTCCTTCTGGCTATCCAGCTAAGAGGCCTTCTACAACAAACCAATTCGATCCAACAGACCCATCTGTCATTTACTACCACCTTACTTATTTTAATTATCTCCATGACATGCATCACTAATTGTTAGCTAAATTGTTTACTTCCTGTCTTCATCCAGTAGAATGAAATATCCATGAGATGATGAATTCTGTCTAGATCACTGCTCTGTCCCCATGACTTTGGACATTGCTTAGCACATAGTCAACACTCTAAATAGAGTATTTACTGTGTGAACATAACAAATACATTTTAAACATAAACTAAAACTGTATGAATTTTATGGCAATGGTTTTTTCCTTTTTATAGAAAGTTATCACATATATTAAAAGATTCCAATTAAATCTATTCATTTTAGACAATATTCATAGAAATTCTAGCAGTAAAAATATTAAAAGATCCTATTTTAAATAGTGTTTAAACAATGTTTAAAATACTCCAGAACTTTATATTACCTATACATCCTACACAGTGTTAATTACACATTCTGATTGTTGTATTTTCAGTGATTAATAGAAATGCAGATAGCCAACATTTCAATGTCTTTTTAAGTTGTCTCAAGTAACATATTTTATGTTACTCCAGATTTAAGGAATTTAATTTGTATTTTACCAGCAATGTGCAATGTATCACCAAGGACTACTATAGCTTTGTCTCCAAATTTCCTGGACCCCTTCCCTTCTGTACCAGTCTAGATCAGATTTTTCATTGCATTATGATCAAAATTACTGCAAAAAGTAATCCTTCCTCCTTCTGACTTTCCTCACTCACTTTTTTTTCCAAACAGTGAAGTACAATTGCTCCTTTTGTTTTGTTACTATTTTTTAGAGACAGGGTCTTTCTCTTTCACCCAGGCTGAAGTGCAGTGGAACCACCATAACTATTACAGGTTCAAATTCTCAAATTCCTAGGCTTAAGTGATCCTCTCATACAAGCCTCCTGAATCACTAGGACTGCACACACCGCCAGGCCCAGCTAATTTTTCTCTATAAGTAAAATTTCTCAAACATCATTTTATTTATATCACTCCCTTATTCTCCTCCCCTAAAAAAACTGTACCTATTAATATTATTTCAATAACTCCCCTCACAAAGACTTTGAGCTCTAGTTAAGCAACCCTTCTTGCAATCCCCAATACCTGTTGGGGGCTATAAAAAACAATCAACGAAACCACCATACACTCCAGAGGCACTGTCTATATACTGAATAATTTATATATTTTGAAAATGCATATGTGTGTGTATGTGTGTATACACACACATATCTGCAATTGCAAGTACAATTTTCAAATGTATCTGATTAATCAAATAAAATATTTTACTTAAATATGTAGTAGTGTTTCTGAACTCATACTAGTATTTTTAGTCATTTTCCGTTTTCTCAATAGACACCAAATAAACAACTACAATGATGTTAGAGTCCTGAATGTTTTTGATGTTAAAAGGAAGCTCCATATTTTAAAAGGTTCTGTTATGTTCTACCACATTTCTTGAACTCGATACAAATACTATGTTGCCAACTGAAAGGCCTCTCAATTCAAAGCCAGTTATCAACATATACTGCCTTAGATGTCTTCCTTAATAAACTCAGTTTTTCTGATCAGCAGCCCATTACATACTTTAAATATTCATTGTCCCTCAATTTGATCCAACTAAGTAAATCATTTTTATATTTTAAGTCAACTCACTTTTTACTCATGAAATGTTATTTAAATAAGTAAGTAAAAAAGTTAGAAATATCCCTAAAAACCTCTCTTATTTACCCTGATAGGTCTGGAAATTTTTGATATTATTTTCACTAGAACTAATGAAAAACAATTCAAGAGTATCTCTACATTTAGCTCCCAATTACAAGTGAGAACACGTGGTATTTGGTTTTATGTTCCTGCATTAGTTTGCCAAGGATAATGGCCCCCAGCTCCATCTATGCTCCCACAAAAGGCATGATCTCTTTCTTTTTTATGCCTGCATAGTATCCCATGGTGTATGTACCACATTCTCTTTATCCAGTCTGTGACTGATGGGCATATCGGTTGATTCCATGTCTTTGCTATTGTGAATAGTGCTGCAGTGAACATTCATGTACATGTGTCTTTAGAGTAGAACAATTTATGTTCCTCTGTGTATACACCCAGTAATGGGATTGCTGGGTCGAATGGTAGTTCCAACTTTAGCACTCTGAGGAATCATCACACTGCTCTCCACGTGGACATGAAGAGGGGGAACAATAGACAGGGGGCTACTTGAGGGTGGAGGGTGGAAGGAGGGAAAAGGTCAGAAAAAAATAACTATTGAGTACTAGGCTTAGTACCTGTGTGACAAAATTGTCTGTACAACAAACCCCCATAATACAAGTTTACCTATGTAATAAAACTGTCCATGTACCCCATCCTAAAATAAAAGATTTTTTTAAAAAATGAGTATCTCTAAACTAAAAACTAACCAAAAAATTTAAACATGAACTGGAATTCAATTTTTTAGAATGCAGTGCTCATTCTTTCTTATGTTTATACACATCAGGAGAGTCATAATCATGCTATAGCAGCAAAATTATTAACTGACTGATTTTAAACTTTTTATCTTATTGCTCATTAGCTCACTACCTTTTATTCACCAAAAGTAAAAACGGCAAACATTCAATGCAAGCAGTCAACTCCTGAGTAAATAACAATGAAAGGTGATACATTCAATGGATATAACAAGTCAATATTCTAAAAGTCATGTCTCAAAATTTGATCTCCTTCGGAAATTCTTCCAAATGTATTCAATTATCCTTAGAAATAAACTTAAAACTTGAAACCTTGAAAGTACATCTCACAAAATAGGTAAGTTCTGTATTAATGAGAAGTGAGCCTATTACTGTATTTGTGTTTTCCCAAAGATAACTCAAACCCATATACGCTTCATTCCCTCCTGAGGGGCTGACCTATCTTATGTGTTGCTATAATATGTACACTCTTTGTATAGTTAAGGTCTAGTCATTCCTAGGTTCTTCTCACAAATAACCTCATTCATTTTTCAGGGCTTGACTTAGGCATCACTTTCCCGGAAAGCCCAAGATTGAGCAAGGTGACCTTCCTGTGGGCTCCATTAGCATCTTGTACCAAACCCTAGAAAGAACTTATGATATATAGATAACTGCTTATTTCCTGCCTCCATATCATGCAATAAAAGATCAAGAATGCTAGGAATCATATTCATTTATCATATTTTCCAAAGAGCCTAAAACTTACTGCTTAATAAATATAGGTTGAAAGACACTAGGGATCATGTCACATATTCTATGGTGCCTAGAGCCTGAAACTTTCTAAGTGTTCAATAAATATATGTTTAATGAATTAACAAATTGTCCAAAAGTTCATGAACATATTTAACATTTTTACAAGAGAGAGATATAGGCCTAGAGAAATAAAGTCCTTCTTTCCAGTGGAAAACCAGTAAATTTCCAAGCTGTCCAAGAGAAACTCTCTTAACTCTGAAAATAAAAAATCTGCCAATGTCATTTATAGGTTATTCTGGCTCTTAATTACGTTTAAGAGAAAGAATATCTTTTTTTAATTTTTTTACTTCTGGGGTTTTAGTGCACCCATCACCTGAGCAGTGTACACTGTTCCCAACGTGTAGTCTTTTATCCCTCATGCACCTCCCATGCTTTCCCATGAGTCCCCAAAGTCCAATGTATCATTCTTATGACTTTGTGGCCTTGTAGCTTAGCTCTCACTTATGAGTGAGAACATATAATGTTTGGTTTTCCATTCCTGAGTTACTTCACTTAGAGTAATAGTCTCCAATTCTATCCAGTTCCTGTGAATGCCATTATTTCATTCCTTTTTATGACTGCATAGTATTCCATGGTATATATATACCATAATATATTTATCCACTCGATGATTGATGGATATTTGGGCTGGTTCCATATTTTTGCAATTGCAAATTGTGCTGCTGTAAACATGCATGTGCAAGTGTCTTTTTCATATAATGACTTCTTTTCCCCTGCATACAAACCTAGTGCTGGATCAGGTGGTAGATCTACTTTTAGTTCTTTAAGGAATCTCCACACTGTTTTCCATAGTAGTTATACTAGTTTACATTCCCACCAGCAGTGTAAAAGTGTTCTCTTTTCACCACATCCACACCAACATCTAGTATTTTTTGACTTTTTGACTATGGCCATTCTTGCAGGAGTGAAATGGTATCACATTGTGGTTTTGATTTGCATTTCCCTCATAATAAGTGACACCAAGCATTTTTCCACATGCTTATTAGACATTTGTAGATCTTCTTTTGAGAACTGTCCATTCATGTCCTTAGCCCACTTTTCAACGGGATGATTTTTTTTTTTCTTGCTGATTTGAGTTCTTTGTTGATTCTGGATATTAGTCCTTTGTCAGATGCAAAGATTGTGAAGTTTTTCTCCCACTCTGTGGGTTACCTGTTAACTCTGCCGATTACTTCTTTTGCTGTGCAGAAGCTTTTCAGTTTAATGAAGTCCCATCTATTTGTTTCTGTTGCATTTGCTTTTGGGTTCTTACTCATGATGTCTTTGCCTAAGCCAAAATCTAGAAGGGTTTTTCCAATGTTATCTTCTAGAATCTGTATGGTTTCAGGTCTTCAGTTTAAGTCCCTGATCCATCTTGACTTGATTTTTGTATAGGGTGAGAGATGAGGATCCAGTTTCATTCTTCTACATGTGGCTTGTCAATTAACCCAGCACCATTTGTTGAACAGGGTGCCCTTTCCCGACTTCATGTTTTTGTTTGCTTTGTCGAAGATCAGTTGGCTCTAAGTATTTGGCTTTATTTCTGGGTTCTCTATTCTGGTCCGTTGGTCCACGTGCCTATTTTTATACCAGTGCTATGCTGATTTGGTGACTATGGCCTTGTAGTATAGTTTGAAGTTGGGTAATGTGATGTCTCCAGATTTATTCTTTTTGCTTAGTCTTGCTTTGGCTATGCAGACTCTTTTTAAGTTCCATATTAATTTTAGGTTTGTTTTTTTCTAGTTCTGTGAAGAATGATGGTGGAATTTTGATGGGAATTACATTGAATTTACAGATTGCTTTAGGCAGTATGGTCATCTTCAACATTTTCACAATGTTGATTCTATCCATCCATGAGCATGGGATGTGTTTCCATTTGTTTGTGTCGTCTATGATTTCTGAGAAAGAAACTCTTCGGTAAATCTATCCAACCTCATTATTAGAATCTATTCATATCTAATTTTCTGTAGTAAAGGAAAACAACTGGTTGGCATTCTAATTAGCAATAACAGAAATAATAGTAAACAACTATTAAACAACTATAAAAAATTAAAAACAACTGGTGACATTTACTGTGCACTTACAAAGGGAGCTGTTCAATCCTTTATCTCATATAATCATTATAATGATACCAAAACATAAGTATTATTACCTCACATATTCTCCAACTGAATGAGAAACTGAGGCATTAGGCTAATAATAACCCATAGACACAAACCTTGTAAGTGCCACAGTGCGCAACAAAAAAAAAAACATTTTCAAAGTGGGGAAAGGATATGAACAGACATTTCTCAAAAGAAGACATTCACACAGCCAACAGACACATGAAAAAATGCTCATCATCACTGGCCATCAGAGAAATGCAAATCAAAACCACAATGAGATATCATCTCACACCAGTTAGAATGGCAATCATTAAAAAATCAGGAAACAACAGTTGTTGGAGAGGATGTGGAGAAATAGGAACACTTTTACACTGTTGGTGGGATTGTAAACTAGTTCAACCATTATGGAAAACAGTATGGCAATTCCTCAAGGATCTAGAACTAGATGTACCATATGACCCAGCCATCCCACTACTGGGTATATACCCAAAGGATTATAAATTATTCTACTACAAAGACACATGCACACGTATGTTTATTGCAGCACTATTCACAATAGCAAAGACTTGGAATCAACCCAAATGTCCATCTGTGACAGACTGGATTAAGAAAATGTGGCACATATACACCATGGAATACTATGCAGCCATAAAAAAGGATGAGTTTGTGTCCTTTGTAGGGACATGGATGCAGCTGGAAACCATCATTCTTAGCAAACTATCACAAGAACAGAAAACCAAACACCGCATGTTCTCACTCATAGGTGGGAACTGAACAATGAGATCACTTGGACTCGGGAAGGGGAACATCACACACTGGGGCCTATCATGGGGAGGGGGGAGGGGGGAGGGATTGCATTGGGGAGTTATACATGATATAAATGATGAATTGATGGGTGCTGACGAGTTGATGGGTGCAGCACACCAACATGGCACAAATATACATATGTAACAAACCTGCACGTTATGCACATGTACCCTAGAACTTAAAGTATAATAAAAAATAAAAATAAATAAAAAAAACACATTTTCATGCTCTCGATGCTATTAGAGTGATTCTTTTCGTCAAAGCAAACTCAAAACTGTAATTTGCTTTTTTTATGTGATCAACATATAGAATCTGTTTTCCATTCTTATCATTTTAATATTCTTTGGTTCTTTTTAATAGATGTAATGTTAACAAATATAAACTATATATAAAAGACTATACCGTTCTTAAACATTCTTTTCAGAATAACACATCCTAAAGTATTGTTTCCCTTTTCAACATATTAACCTAACACTGACAATACATATTCAGTGATGGGGTTATCATTCTATACAAATTTCCAATGTCTTTGCATATGTTTGTGAATAACCAGTATTGTTACAATTTCCATTATATGTGTTTTTGCCCAAAGACTACAGGCTTTTTCTCAGTATGAACAGGGGATTGCATCTAGGATGCAACTCGGACACGGAAATCCGAAGATGCTCAAGTCCCTTACATAAGATGGCACAGCATTAATATTTGCATATAACCTATGTACATCCTCCTGTAAACTTTCAATCATGTCTAGATTATTTATATTGCCTAATACAACACAAACACTATATAGTTGTTATACTGTATTGTTTCTACATGTGTTATTGAAATTGTTGTAGTGTTAATTTTTATTGTTGTACTGTTTTTTGGTTGTTTGTTTTTTCCAAATATTTTCCATCCGAGATTGGTTGAATTCATGAATGCGGAACTCAGCGATACAAGGAATTCAGGGATACAGAGGACCGATTGCACATTCTTTTGTATTCCAGTCTTCCCTCACATCGGCCAGTAACATTGGTATTTTCTTCAGCGATCTCATGCATCCTTTGTCACATTTGGTTCCATATGTCTTATAAAATCTGTGTTATTGTGAACAACTTTTTCTCTACTAAATTTTCTAATTAGTTATTGCTGGAATACAGATTGCAATACTGCTATTGTATATTAGTCTTGCACCCAACAACTTTGCTGAATGGTATTATTACTTCTAATAACTAATCTACAGATTCCCTTAGACAAGTACATTGTAGATTATCATATTGTCTATATGTAATGACGATTTGCTTTCCTTTTCAATGTAGGCCCAACACTGCCACTAAATGTATGTTTGACTTTGTGTAAGTCACTAGGATTCTCTTTGTTCATTTGTCAAATTAAATGATTGAGCCAAGGGATTTTCAAAAACTTTCATTATTCTAAATTTCCTACATTCTATTATAGACACATACGACACTGTTCTATGGTATCCTGCCCTTTACCCAGTACATTTCTTTTTAATCAAGCCACTCTAAATAGTAGTAAGTTTAATCTATAGTTTCAGCCCAACAGATCCTGCTACTACTTACTGAAAGAGAAATACATACTACTAACTGAATAGACATGTGATCCCTCAAATTTCCCAGCTTTCTTGTAATTAAATCTGACTATTAGCTTTGACCAATTAGCTGTGAGCAAAAGTAGAGTATGTTTCCTTGGGATCTAGGCGCGCACACACACACACACACAAAGTTAGTTCTTATACTCCTTTCTTCCCCTGGCATGGTAACTGAAGCTATTCTAGATAGGAAGCATTAGTCAACTGGAGTTCCTGAATGATCACCTGGAACAGAGCCCTGTAACTAGCATTAGATGTATGGCATGTACATGAATTAAAGCCACTGTACTGAAAGCCATTGAGATTTGGGTTTTTTGTTTTTTTGTTTTTTTTTTTTCTTATCAAAGCATAACTTAGCCTATCCTGAATAGATCAGGATAGCAAATCAATTTTATTTCAGGTACTAATGATTGGTAGTAGCTACCTGGAACAATGCATTTTAAAAATATTGAGTGGCTGTGTCTAGGAAAGTTAAAAAGGAATGCCAAGCACAGTCAATGTCTCCATGAACATGGGAGACTGAATTAACTCTTGTGATACTGTGATATAATAAGAAACATATATTTGCTCACTTCCCCAGTTCCTGAGACAGCTCCTAATATCCTTATAGATAGAAGTTCAAGGAGAATATGGAAAATATCTGTTCTAATATTTGGTCTTTGACACTAGTTCCTCACACAGAGGTCCTAAAATCCCTTAAAATTTCCTAGGTGAAAATATCATTTTTTGCTCAAATGAAGTGACTCTTGGTAGGCTCTCAGCCTCAGGATGTGGGCTGCTTACCAGGGGAACCAACAATGTAATCGGAGAGGGGGTCAGAACTTTAAGCCTTCCTGCAACATACTCCACCCTTGACCTCCATGGAGGATAGAGGGGCTGAAGGTTGACTTGATCACTTATGGCCAATGATGGAATCAACTATGCCTACAAAATGGAGGCTCCTTAAAAAGAGAAGAGTCAGAATTAAAACTAGGTTGCTGAACTAAAACTAGGTATCTGGACGGTAATGCGCTGGACAGGACACAGGAGCTCTGTGCCTCTTCCCACATATCCTGCCGCAGGCATCTCTTCCATCTGAGTGCTCATCTGTATGCTTTGTACTATCCTTTATAATAAATAGGTAAACATTAGTAAGCTGTTTTCCTGAGTTATGTGAGCAGCTCTATCATGAGGAAGGGGATCATGGGAATCCCTGATTTGAATCAGTCAGACAGAAGTAAAGATGACAATCTACCGCTTGCAGCTAGAATCTGAAGTGGGGGGCAGGCTGGGTACAGTGGCTCATGCCTGTAATCTCAGAACTTTGGGAGGCCAAGGCAGGCAACTCACTTGAGTCCAGGAGTTCGAGACCAGCCTGGTCAACATGGCAAAATCCCATCTCTACTAAAAAGACAAAAATTAGTCAGGCGTGGGGGCACACGCCTGTAGTCCCAGTTACATGGGAGGCTGAGACATGAGAATCGCTTGAACTTGGGAGGCAGAGGTTGAAGTGAGCTGAGACTGTCACTGCACTCCAGCCTGGGCAACAGAGTGAGACTCCATCCCTCAACTAAAAAAGAAAAATTAAATTGAAGTAGAGGGCAGTCTTGTGCGGCCAAGGCATCAACTTGTGGAATCTGATGTTATCTCCAGGTAGATGATGACTGTCAAAGTTGAGTTAAATTACAGAACACTCAGTATTGCTGGAGAATTGCCTGGTGTGTGGAGATAAGCCCCCACATATCTGGTATCAGAATTATTATGTTGAGTAGTGTCTGAGAGGAGAAGAGAAAAAAAAAGACTGTCTTTTTTTTTTCATCCGAACTCTGGAACCGTGACTTTGAGCATAAGCTTTATGCAAATGGAGACTTATCACTAAAAGACTTTAGTAAGTAGTAGCCAGACAATAAATGCAAACTGCAGCCCAGTCTTATCCACAGTTGCAGTACAGTTATCTCGTGCAAATATTCTCAGCTCTTCTCTTCTCCAACATTCCTATTCACCAGCTTAACTATCTTCCCCCAACACAAACCTTGGGTTACAATAACATCTAGGAAAGCAATTTCTTCTGCAGAATTTTAACATGTAACCTTGAAAATGTAAATCTTACAAGACAAAAAATTATTATTCACAGCATCAAAAACTTCCCAGATTAATTTCTTGAACGTTTGCTGCTTATGTTTAAAATATTCTGGCTGCAAATCAAGCATCATTTTCCATGGCTATTTTCTAACAGAGTACTTCATCAATACAAAATATATAAACATTCTGAAATAAATACCGATATTCTACACATACACAGTCAAAGCTAAGTAAGTACCCAGGCCTGATTTCATTCTGCCTGTTCTGAAGTAGGAGCTGCTACTGAATTCAGTGTTTATCATTAATGTGTACTTTCTTAGGATTTTCTTGTATACACATTTATATATTCTAATATTTTGTACCCATTTTGCAAATTTTAATTTGCAACATGATATAAATGGGATTATACTGTTCATCTGCAATTTGCCTATAACCAATTGCAATTTCATTTTTGTACAATTTTACATTGCTGTAATTGATTCTTGTTGATATGTGTGTTTATAGTTTCACTGTGTATACAGTATAACTGTATATAGTGGATTCATTGTTTGAATCCACTATACTTTATCAATTTCTCTACTGCTGAACATTTAGGGATCTCTTGTTGGTTGGTAGGCTATTCTGTGCCTCAAGTAGAATTTATTTTTTTACAGCAATTTTATGATCACAACAAAAGTAGGAAGGCACAGCGAGTTCCCATATACCTCTGCCCCCTACACATGCACAGCATCGCCCACTATCAACATCCTTCATCAAAGTGATGCCTCTGTTACAATCGATGTCAAACCTACATTCAGGTATCACTATCACCCAAAGTCTATAGTTTACACCAGGGTTAACTCTTTGTGTTGGATATCTGATTGGTTTTGAGAAATTTATAATGACATGTAACCACCACTGTAGTATCTTACAAAATAGTTTCACTGCACTAAGTATACCCTGTGCTCACCTATTCATCCCTCCCTGCCCCTTATCCCTGGCAACTTCTGATCTCTTTACTGTCTCCATAGATTTGTCTTTTGCAGAATGTCATATTATGTATCCTTTTTCAGATTGGCTTCTTTCACTCAGTAACATGCATTTAAGGTTCCTCCGTGTCTTTTCATGGATTGACAGCTGATTTCTTTTTATCACTGAATAACATCCCATTGTCTGGATGCACCAATTTATTTATTTGTTCACCTACTGATGGACACCTTGGCTGCTTTCACATTTTGGCAATTTTTATAAACAAAGGTGCTATAAACATCTATGTGCAGGTTTTTGTGGGGACACAAGCTTTTACTCATTGGGGTAAATACCAAGGACTGTGATTGCTGGACTGTACAGTAAAAGTATGTTTAGCTATGAAAATAACTGCCAAACTGCCCTCAAAGTGGCTATTCCATTTGCATTCCCATCAAGAATGAATGAGAGTTCCTGTTGCTCCACGTCCCCACCAGCATTGGTTGTTGTCTGAGTTCTGGATTTTCACTCCTCTAATAGATGTATAGCGATCTTTTGCTTGTTTTCGGCATTACAAAAATAACATTGACATGGATATGTGCATGTTTTCATGAGCCCAAGTGCAAGAGGTGGCCTAAGCCAACTTGAAATTCAGTTCAATTTCTTGGATTGAATTTATTGGGTCCCAATTATGACCATCTTAAACATTAGTAGGTATGATCGCATTGCTTTTTAAAGAGGCAGTATCAATTTACACTTCTAACATAAATATATGAGAATTTTCATTGGTTCACATCTTTGTCACCATTTTCCATTATCAAACTCTAAAGCTTTTGCCAATTTCATGCATGAGAATTTGAATGCAGCTTTAATTTGTGCATTCCTTATAACTAATAATCTTGAACATCTTTTAAAATATTTGGAAGCCATCTGAGTTCTCTTTTCTGTGAAACATTTCTTCAAACATACTGAACATTTTCCTACTTGGATATTCTTTCTTACTGATTGGTAGGAAATCTTTATAACTTTTGATAGTAAAATTTTATGCACTTACATTTACATGTTGAAAATATCTTCTTCCAATCTGAGGTTTGTATTTTTGTTGGTGGTGGTAGTGCTGTTTTTATGACGCTCTGTTTTATTTGTTTGCTTTACATATTATGGTATTTGTTGATATTCAGAAGTCTTTAATTTTAATTTAGTCAAATATATCTTTATTTTGCTTTGCAGTTTGTGCTTTTGGAGACTAAAAAAAATCAGCTTTATTGAGGTATAATTTACATGCAATGAAATTTTTACCACTTATAAGTATACAAGTTGATGAGCTTTAACACTTTTCTACAATCATCTAATCATCACCACAATCACAAAATAGGACATTTCCATCTATTTTATGGAATACAAACATTTGCATGTCTCTGCAGTAAATTCCCACCTACTTCCCCCAGCCCTTGCCAAACACTCATCTGCTTTTAGTCACTCTAGCTTTGCCTTTCTACCATTTCATATAAATGGAATCATTTGGTATATAGTCTTTAGTGCCCTGCGTCTGTCACTTTCCTTAAAGATTTTGAGTTGCATCCATGTTGTTGCACAGATTAACTAGTTCATTCTTTTTGTTACCACATAGTATCGCTTTATCATTTGATGGAACTTTTGGTCATTTCCAGTTTTAGGCTATTGTGAGTAAAACAAATATGCGAGTACAAGACTCTGGGTAGAAACAGGGATAAATAACTCTCGGGTAAATAACCACGAGTAGACCACTATGCTGTACCAGTAAACTAATGTTTAATTTTATAGGGAACTGCCAAATTGTTTTCCAAAGTGACCACCATTTGCATTGAAATATATTTTTAAGTTCTGTGTTACTTACTGTAAAAAGCATGTGCAACTAAAATGTTTTATGCCAAAGTATTAGAAAGTTATGGTGACAAAAAAAAACTTAGCATTTCCTTCTGTACCAAATTTATCAATAATTATTTATATATTTTAATTTTTCTGTACACTATCTGAATTTTTAAATTATGTAGAACCATGCTAACAAACATGTATCCTTTATATAAAATATGATATGGTTTGGCTGTTTCCCACAAATCTCATCTTAAATTGTAGTTCCCATAATTCCCACATGCCGTGGGAGGGACCCAGTGAGAGGTAATTGAATCATGGGGGTGGTTACCCCCATGCTGCTGTTCTTGTGATCCTGAGTGAGTTCTCACGAGATGTGATAATTTTTTAAGGTCCTTTTCTCTCTTTGCACAGCACTTCTCCTCGCTGCCATCATGTGAAGAAGGACGTGTTTGCGTCCCCTTCTGCTATGATGGTAAGTTTCCTGAGGCCTCCCTAGCCCTGCGGAACTGTGAGTCAATTAAACCTCTTTCCTTTATAAATTACCCAGTCTCAGGTCTTTATTAGCAGCATGAGAAAGGACTAATACAAAGCAGTAGAGGATCATCACAGCGGATGGGAGGCAGGACTAGATTGCAGCTCAGGACAGAGCAGCATGCAGGGGCTTGCATTGTGAATTTTAGACCCAGATCGGCTGCAAGAACAAACCAGCAATCCCGAGAAGATCCACAGACCCTCTAAAGGAAGCGGACTGCTCCTCCAGGACTCGGGAGACCCCCTTAAAACTGTGAGTGCCCCAACCGTGGAAGTAGAAAGGGCAACCCTCCTCTCCCAAACATACACCCCGACTGGAGAAGCTGAAGGTCTGTTTGCGAGGAAAGTTTCTGACTTCACCTGGAGCTGAGTCAATTTGGAGAGCTGAGCAACATACAGGGGATAAAGGAAGCAGCAGAAAGGCCCTGGGAGCTCTCTGGGTCGCCAAGCATGCCATTCCTGCCTGGCACCACAGGGATCCAATGGGAGAGGAGCACGGGGTAAAACTCCACAGGCAGAAGGAAATCTCTAGCTGAACTTTGTAACAACTTGAATGGGGTGAGAGGCCTCCTGGCCAGAACTCCTGGGAGGATGCAAATCTAGTGTCCAGACTCCACAGGCAGGGGAATGAACCAATCCCTTTTATTTTACAGCTGGAAGGCAGGTACCCTGGGGTAAGTGTTCAAACCCATCACACCCTCTGCCTGGAAACAGACTAAGGGCTGTTGTTAGGGGAGCACGTGGGGAGTGCGACTGGCCCTTCAGTTTGCATGGGAGTCGTATGAGGCCTGTGACTGCTGACTTTCCCCCACTTCCCTGACAACCTGCATGATTCAGCAGAGGCAGCCATAATCCTCCTAGGTACACAACTCCAGTGACCTGGGAATCTCACCCTCACCCCCAAGAGCAGCTACAGCAGGACCCACCCAAGGAGAGTCTGAGCTCAAACATGCCTAGCCCTGCCCCACCTGATGGTCCTTCCCTATCCACCCTGGGAGCAGAAGACAAAAGACATATAATCTTGGGAGCTCTAGGGCCCTACCCATTGCCAGTCCTCCCAATAATACCACAGCTGATGCTCTCTGGAAAGTGCCATTTCCTGGCAGGAGGCCAACCATATTAAAAGTAGAGCATTGAGCCACCAAAGCTAAGAACCCTCATGGAGTCCACTGCACCCTCCACCACCTGCACCAGAACAGGCGCTGGTATGCACAGCTGGAGAGACTCACAGAAGGTTCACATCACAGGACTCTGTGCAGATAACCCTCAGTACCAGCCTGGATCTGGGTAGACTCACGGCGTGGGCTAGACCCAGAAGACAAACAACAATCACCACAATTCAGTTCACAGGAAGCCACATCCATAAGAAAGGGGGAGAGTACTACATCAAGGGAGCATCACAGGGAACAAAAGAATCTGAACAACAGCCTTCAGCCCTAGACCTTCCCTCTGACAGAGCCTATCCAAATGAGAAGGAACCAGAAAACCAACCGTGGGAATATGACAAAACAAGACTCTTCAACAGCCCACAAAAATCACACTAGTTCACCAGCAAAAGATCCAAACCAAGAAGAAATCCCTGATTTACCTGACAAAGAATTCAGAAGGTTAGTTATTAAGCTAATCAAGGAGGGACCAGAGAAAGGCAAAGCCCAATGCAGGGAAATACAAAAAATAATACAAGAAGTGAAGGGAGAAATACTCAAGGAATTAGATAAAGAAAAAACAATCAAAAATTCAGAAAACTTTGGATGCACTTTTAGAAATGCAAAATGCTCTGGAAAGTCTCAGCAATAGATTTGAACAAGTAGAAGAAAGAAATTCAGACCTTGAAGACAAGGTCTTCGAATTAACCCAATCCAACAAAGACAAAGAAAAAAGAATAAGAAAATATGAACAAAGCTTCCAAGAAGTCTGGGATTATGTTAAATGACCAAACCTAAGAAAAATCGGTGTTCCTGAGGAAGAAGAAAATTCTAAAAGCTTGGAAAACATATTTGGGGGAATAATTGAGGAAAACTTCCCCAGCCTTGCTAGAGACCTAGACATCCAAACACAAGAAGCACAAAGTTCACCTGGGAAATTCATCACAAAAAGATCTTCACCTAAGCATATAGTCTTCAGGTTATCCAAAGTTAAGACAAAGGAAATAATCTTAAGAGCTGTGAGACAGAAGCACCAGGTAGCCTATAAAGGAAAACCTATTAGATTAACAGCAGATTTCTCAGAAAAAACCCTACAAGCTAGAACTGATTGGGGCCCTGTCTTCAGCCTCCTGAAACAGCCAAGAATTTTGTATCCAGCAAAACTAAGCATCATATATGAAGGAAAGATACAGTCTTATTCAGACAAACAAATGCTCACAGAATTCACCATCACTGAGCCACCACTACAAGAACTGCTAAAAGGAGCTCAGAATCTTGAAACAAATCCTGGAAACACATCAAAACAGAACCTCTTTAAAGCATAAATCACAGAGGACCTATAAAACAAAAATACGGCCGGGAGCGGTGGCTTACACCTGTAATCCCAGCACTTTGGGAGGCCAAGGCAGGCGGATCATGAGGTCAGGAGATCAAGACCAGCTGGCTAACACGGTGAAACCCCGTCTCTACTAAAAATACAAAAAATTAGCTGGTCGTGGTGGTGGGCGCCTGTAGTCCCAGCTACTCGGGAGGCTGAGGCAGGAGAATGGCGTGAACCCAGGGGGTGGAGCTTGCAGTGAGTGGAGATCGCACCACTGCACTCCAGCCTGGGCGACAGAGCGAGACTCTGTCTCAAAAAAAAAAAAAAAAAAAACAAGTTAAAGCAAAAACACACAAAAAAACAAAGTACACAGGCAACAAAGGGCAGGATGAATGCAATGGTACCTCACATCTCAATACTAACATTGAATGTAAATGGCCTAAATGCTCCACTTAAAAGATACAGAACTACAGAATGGATAAGAACTCACCAGCCATCTGCTGCCTCCAGGAAATTCACCTAACACATAAGGACTCACATAAACTTAAAGTAAAGGGGTGGAAAAAGGCATTTCATGCAAAAGTACACCAAAAGCAAGTATGGGTAGCTATTCTTTTATCAGACAAAACAAATTTTAAAGCAACAACAGTGAAAAGAGACCAAGAGTAAATGGTAAATAATAGTAAAAGGCCTTGTGCAACAGGAAGATATCACAATCCTAAACAAACATGCACCTAACACTGGAGCTCCCAAATTTATAAAACAATTACTAATAGACCTAAGAAATGAGACAGACAGCAACACAATAATAGTGGGGGACTTCAATATTCCACTGACAGCACCAGACAGGTCATCAAGACAGAAAGTCAACAAAGAATGGATTTAAACTACACCTTGGGACAAATGGACTTTACAGATATACACAGAACATTTCATCCAACAACTGCAGAAAACACATTCTATTAAAAGTGCATGGAACTTTCTCCAAGATAGACCATATGATAGGGCATAAAACAAGGCTCAATAAATTTAAGAAAACTGAAATTATATCAAGCAATCCCTCAGATCACAGTGACATAAAAATGGAAATCAACTCCAAAAGGAACATTCAAAACCATGCAAATACATGGAAATTAAATAACCTGCTCCTGAAGGAGCATTGGGTCAAAAACGAAACCAAGATGGAAATCAAAAAATTATTTGAACCAAACAACAATAATGACACAATCCAACAAAACCTCTGAGATACAGCAAAGGTGGTGCTAAGAGGGAAGTTCATAGCCCTAAATGCCTACATCAAAAATACTGAAAAAGTACAAACTGACACTCTAAGGACATCCCTCAAGGAAATAGAGAAACAAAAACAAACCAAACCCAAACCCAGCAGAAGAAAGGAATAACCAAGATAAGGGCAGAACTAAATGAAATTGAAACAAAAGAAATACAAAAGATAAAACAAAAAGCTGGTTCTTTGAAAAGATAAATAAAACTGATAGACCATTAGCAAGATCAATGAAGACAGAAAATCCGAATAACCTCATTAAGAAACAAAACGGGAGATATTACAACTGACACCACCAAAATACAAAAGATCATTCAAGGCTACTATGAACATCTTTACACACATAAACTAGAAAACCTAGAAGAGACAGATGAATTCCTGGAAAAATACAACCCTCCTAGTTTAAATCAGGAAGAATTAGATACCCTGAACAGACCACCAACAAGCAGTGAGATTGAAACGGTAATTAAAAGATTACCACCACCAACAACAAAAAAGTCCAGGACCAGACAGATTCACTGCAGAATTCGACCAGACATTCAAAGAAGAATTGGTACCAATCCTTTTGACACTATCTACAAGACAGAGAAAGAGGGAATCCTCCCTAATGCATTCTGTGAAACCAGCATCACCCTAATACCAAAACCAGGAAAGGACATAACCAGAAAAGAAAACTACAGACCAATATCCTTGATGAACACAGATGCTAAAATCCCTAACAAAATACTAGCTAACAGAATCCAACAATATATCAAAAAGATAATCCACCATGATCAAGTGGGTTTCACACCAGGAGTGCAGGGATGGTTTAATATAAGTAAGTCAATAAATGTGATCTACCACATAAACAGAATTAAAAGCAAAAATCACATGATCATCTCAATAGATGCAGAAAAAGCATTCAACAAAATCTACCATCACTTTATGACTAAAACTCAGCAAAATCAGCATACAAGGGACATACCTCAATGTAATAAAAGTCATTTATGACAAACCCACAGCCAACATAATACTGACTGGGGAAAAGTCAAAAGCATTCCCTCCGAGAACTGGAACAAGACAGGGATGCCCACTCTCACCATTCCTCTTCAACACAGTACTGGAAGTCCTAGCCGGAGCAATCGGACAAGAGAAAGAAATAAAGGGCATCCAAATCAGTAAAGAGGAAGTCAAACTGTCACTGTTTGCAGATGACATGATCGTTTACCTTGAAAACCCTAAGGACTCCTCCAGAAAGCTCCTAGAAGTGATACAAAGAATTCAGCAAAGTTTCTGGATACAAGCTTAATGTACACAGATCAGCAGCTCTTCTGTACACCGACAGCAACCAAGCAGAGAATCAAATCAAGAACTCAACCCCTTTTACAATGGCTGCAAAAAAAATAATAATAAAAAAACGCCCATCATCAACAAGCAGATAAAGAAACTGGGTGTGTGTGTGTGTGTATATATGGAAATATATATACACACATATATATACATGGAAATATATATTATATATAATGGAAATATATATTATATATATACATGGAAATATATATATATGGTGGAATACTATGCAGCCATATAAAGGAATGAATCAACAGTATTTGCAGTGACCTGGATGAGATTGGAAACTATTATTCTAAGTGAAGTAACTCAGAAATGGAAAACCAAACATCATATATTCTCACTGATATGTGGGAGCTAAGCTATGATGCAAAGGCATAAGAATGATATGACTTTGGGGACTTGGGAGGAAGAGTGGAAGGAGGGCAAGGGATAAAAGACAACAAATACGGTGCAGTGTATACTGCTCGGGTGATGGGTGCACCAAAATCTCACAAATGACCACTAAAGAACTTAATCATGTAACCAAATACCACCTGTACCCCAATAACTTGTGGAAAGAAAGAAATTGAGACAAAGTAGTAAGTTAAATATTACTACAAATGTACTATACCAAGACCATTATCAATCTATATAGGATTAAGCATTATTATAGTAACAAATATGAATATTTACTCCAGCAACCTTGAAAACATTAAAATCCTTGAAACAGGAAGACAATGGCTGTGTATTCTTTGAAGAGTACACAGTAGGATATAAAAAGTCAAATGAACTGATGAACTGTCAAAATAGATACATCAATATTATGAGTCTAAATAAGAAAAACCAGTCAAAAATCAATGCACATTTACTGAGGCTCTACTTCCTTCAAAACTGTATTACGTACCTGAGATACAAGAGAACTGAGAGGCTGTCTCTGCCTGCAGGTGCTTTCACAATTTGAGAAAGGCCAAAGTAAATGTAAAGGGACACATGAGTTAGCAGCAAGTTGCACAGTCAAAGGGGGAGTTTATTTTCCTTGAAAGAGAGGAGCGTGGGAGGGAGGAAGAAAAAGACAAAGAGCGATCAAGTGAGTGAGAAAGCGAGAAAGAGAAAGAAATAGAAAGCAACCAGGTAGACAGGCAAGCAAGGATGCAAGAAAGAAAACAGAATTACTTTGTCATAAAGGAGGGGAATGCATTATACATGCAGGAAGACTTCACAAAGGAAAAAACATCTGACAGATATCTAAAAGATGAAAAGACTTCCTTCAGGTGAAGAAAGCACAAGGGTCTTCCAGGAAGAGAGAGAACACAGTATATCCAAAGGCATGTCATCTTTCATTAAAATCCAACTGGATGTTTATACCTCCAGGGATGTTTATGCATGTCTAAATGTGCAAACTGGCAAGTGGCAACACGTGAAATAATGCAATCCACTGTTAGAAAGCTTTCAGAAGCTCCCTTCATCTTTAAAATAAAGTTGTGCTGGTAACATGGCATTTGAAACCTGACCTTACCCCTCAGCAGAACATTTGAGAGTTCCCAGTCACCAACAAATGTTTCTTCTCTATGCTTTTGTTCTCATTCTCCTTATGAAATGCTTCCTTCTATATCACACTCTATTGAGCTATATTTGTATTTTACCCATTTATTCTCTCATCCTTTCAAACATCAAAAACATTCATTAACTTAAGTACCATCTGTCAAGGAGACCCACTCAAATGCCATCCCTATACTTTCATAAAACTTCACCAATAGCTCCAGACATAAGTATTCTCTTTCCCAGCTTTAGGAGGGCAAGTGCATCTAACATACTGGCAGAAAACTTTGCCTCTATTGTATCTTTCACAGTTGCTCCCGTTTCATTTGTCTAGCTTTACCCTTTAGCAATATAATACTTTCCATATGTTAGAGCTGGGCTAGGCACACCATGGCCATGGACCAAATCACGGCCCAAGAGTTAAGAATGGCTTGTACATTTTTTAACAGTTGAAAAAAAATTGCAAGAAAAAAATATTTTATGGCACATGAAAATATGAAATTCAATTTTCAGTGCCCATAAGTACAGGTTTTTGGGAACACAGCCATGTTCATCTGTTTACATATGGTCTACGGCCACTTTCACACTGCAATGTCCAAGCTGAATAGAAATCTGACCCACAAAACTAAAATATTTCCCATCTGGCTCTTTATAGAAAAAAAAAATTGCGCCAACTTCTGGGTTAGAGCTTCATTTGCTGCAGTGTGTTCACTCCAGTGATGGCTAAATCATACTCTTAGATTCAGAAAGTAAGTATACAAAACTCCAAGTGTAGTTTTCAGTTTTTCACAAGCATTCACTTAATTCAGCTCTGACCATCTACATTAACAGCTTCTCCTTCCCCTATCCTTAGTTCCGTTCTCTGTTATTACAATGGATACACCACCATCAAAACACAATCCCTATTCTGTACTTCCACCAGTGCTGTTCCTGTTTGTAATAAGCCCTCCGCACTGTATTTGTGAGAACTAAGGCTTCCAGAACAGAATGGGCCATCATCAGCTTACTGCCTACCAATGCCTGCACCATCTGAGCGGAGTCTGAACTGACGGGATGGAGGACAGCAGAAGGAAGGAACGAAAGTTGGCTATGCATTTTGCTTGTTAGCAAAGCCCCCTTTGGCTGAGGCTGAGAGGTTAGGTCGATTAAACTATCTGCCAATGTTTTTGCAGTGTTTGAGATGAAACCGTGTACAAGAGGTGAACTCCAGGTAGGTTTTTTCCAACTAGTTTCATCTGCCTTATAATTAGTGTAGCTCTCTTAGACTTCAGTGTTTTCCTAAGTTTTCATGTTGCTTCATCTTCTACATCTTATGGGAAACATAATGAGAAATTAGGAGCTCATCTGTGACTACAATGAGAATTCTTTAAAATCTTTTTAAAATTTCCAGAATGAGTCGTTAGTTCATATCATAAGGCATAAGGCATCTAAGGCAAGATACTGATGTTGTATTACTCCTTGGAATTTAATTTAGCATAAAATTAGATATGTAATTCAAGTATTCCATAAAACGCCTTCTATTTTGGGAATTTCAATTATGTCATCTTTGCCCTTTGTATCATCACTCTTCCTTAACTGGATAGCAGCATAAATGCATGTTGAAAATACCAAAAAGAGGCCAGGCGTGGTGACTCATGTCTGAAATCCCAGTACTTTGGAGGCTGAGGCAGGCGGATCACCTAAGGTCAGGAGTTCAAGACCAGCCTGGACAACATGGTGAAACCCCATCTCTACTAAAAATTCAAAAATCAGCCAGGTGTGGTGGTGCATGCCTGTAATCCCAGCTACTCGGGAGGCTGAGGCAGGAGAATCACTTGAACCCAGGAGGCAGAGGTTGCAGTGAGCCGAGATCACGCCACTACACTCCAGCCTGGGAGACAGAGTGAGACTCCATCTAGGAAAAAAAACAAAAAACACTAAGAAGAATTATTTCCACATAACTTATGAATCATAATTTAACAAGCAGTTCCATTCAGGTCCAATTCAACAATCTGCCAAAAAAACTATTAAATATTTTCTTTCAACTCTTCTGTCCTATCGGAACTCTGTTCAAGTATCTAATAACTTATTCTACATAGACAAGATAGTCACAAAATATTAGGATATTTCCTTTCTGCCACACTTACCATCTACTTTGTTTTTCTCTAAAAATATTGGGAAATAAATATTAATTATATAACTGAAACATAAGAATACTGAAAAATAAATATAGTTATTGATAATTTATGTTCTTTCCAAATGACAGTGGTCTTTCTTTTGCCTCTTGTTTGTACAAACAAAATGCTGTGAAAATCAAAATGAATAGAGAGAAGAAACAGCAATAATGTTAATATCTATTTCCTTATGTTTTATTATTCCAATTAATTTTTAGGGAAATCGTCAAGAAACAAGTATCTGCTGTTTAAGATGTTTCATAAAATTTATTTATGAAGTGAATCTTTCTTACATCATCTAGCATTTATCTTATACCGACATTTTTATTATTCAAAAATTCTCACTTGAATAAGAAGATCAGTTCATCTGGAATATCACAACTATTATGCATCATTAATATCTTGATGCATTATTTATGCTGGTGAATAATGAGAAGTCACCGAATATAAAGTATTGCTCTATCATGTTCCATTATGAGAAAAAATACTTTTAATTAAAGTGATGCCATAGAAATTGGAAGAAACAGAAAGAGCTCTAGATATTGTATCTACAAGGCCCAGCTTCCTTTTTGGAAACCTGACAAAAATCAACAATACTGTTTTATACAGACTGTGAATGTGCATCAGTCTCAGAAATACAGAATAATTGAAATATTGGATGAAACAAATCTTAAAGATCATCTTCCTGCCTCTATCCAGAGTCCATGATGATGAATACCAGAAAACTATGCTTGGAGCCGTGAGATAATTATATAAGAATGGGCTTTTACTATTTTTTAATGAATGTCCGTTTTGTAGGGGCAGCACTGCATGACTACTGATTCAATTGTCACATCTGCATAAAACGATGGTCCTCATCTGTATAAAACTGCTCCTATGAACCCCTGGTGTTGCCTGAGATTCAACCATATGTAATGATGCTAAAATCTTTCCCGGTTTTGCAAAATTTTTTGCTCAATTTCAAATTTCTATAATAATCATTCTCAAACACTTAAAAACTATCACTGCTTAATAATCCAGTAGAATTTGGGATTTCATTAACTGATTTAATGATTTATTGATTGAGACAGTGGTCTCGGCACTCTGTTGCCGAGGCTGGAGTACAGTGGTGCAATCATTGGAATTTAATTTAGTATAAAATTAGATATGTAATTATTTTTTAGGTACTTATTGTCATGAGTTTTAGATCATCTGAACAAGGTGAGACTCAGCAGTATAGAGAGCCTTATAAAATGATTCGTGTTAACCATTGCTTATTATTATAAACTGCACCCTGTCATGAACATGAAAAGCCAAATAAATTAGTCCCCAGTGAAACTGTCAAGCCAAATACTATAGCAATCCTTCAGAAAAGTGCAAAGGCAGTTTTATTTAGCCCATTCTTCTCATGATCATCATTTCAACATCCTCAGTCCTTGAAGAGGAAACTCAAACTAGTCTGATCAATTTCAGTGGATTAAAGCTATTCTGCTCTATGAAAAGAACATATAACATTTATTTAAAATCTGCTCATATATTAAATATGCCTGACTGGAACCACTGAACACCAATTATGAATTGTTTCTTGATCTAATTCAACTTAAAACCCTAGAATGACCCAAATATTATCAAAGGAACATTAGCTTAACTGGCAGTTATTCCACTTAATCAAATATTTTACTGATTAAAAAGTGATTATAAATGAAAAGGAGAAACGAAATGCAATTCCCTAATAAGTCCTGACAGTGGCTATCACCACAGAGCTTCTGTGTCCAGGAGTATGATTTTCCACTATAATTGCTGGTAAGCAGCAAGGCGAACCTGCTCAGACCATGTTCAGTGCTTAAGTCTATACTATCCACAGGAAAATCAAATTCATACAGACTGTGGGTGTTTCCTTTTAAAAAGGTCTGCCCAAGAGGAAAACTGGGTTGCAAAAATTTAATGCCAGCTCTCAGGAATACAAATTATATTCACTTATCTCCTACTCAGAAATAGTTTTATTCTATCCTACTCTCTCCCAGAGTTAATCGGATTTTTAAAAAGCATTAATTAAAACAATATAAATAAGGTAATATATTTTCTATTTCCTGAGACTGAGCACATATTCCTTTCTATATGATAGGTGAATATACTCCTATAACCTTCTTATCCAATTTGAGCTTTAAAAAAATTCCCAGCCAGGTACGGTGGCTCACAGCTGTAATCTCAGCACTTTGGGAGGCCGAGGCAGAAAGATCACTTGAGCCCAGGACTTTAAGACCAGCCTGGGCAACATAGTGAAACCCTATCTCTACAAAAAAAAATTAGCTGGGCATGGTAGTGTGTGCCTGTAGTCCTAGATACCTGGAAGGCTGAGGTGGGAAGACTGTTTGAGCCCAGGAGGCAGACACTGCAGTGGGCTGAGATCAAGCTACTTCACTCTAGCCTGGGCTGGGCAAAAGAGCCAGATCCTGACTCAAAGAAAAAAAAAATCCACAAAGAAAAACAGAAACAGCATTTCAAATCTACAATCCTGAAAAATTTACTGATGTAACACACATTTAGGAAACGAATTTATTAGCACATGTATACATGATAAAAAAATAATACATTAGTAATATTATCAAAAATAGCAAACAAACATAGTGTTAAAGTTTAATGACTTTATACTGGTGAACAGTTGGCCTAAGACTATTATTTCTGTTTATTTATTTAATTACTTATTTTGCGACAGGGTCTCACTCTGTCACCTAGGTTGCAATGCAGTGCTACGATCTTGGCACACTGCAGCCTCGAACTGTCAGGCTCAAACAATCCTCCTGCCTCAGCCTCCTGAGTAGCTGGGACCACAGGCATATGCTACCAGACCCAGTTCATTTTTAAATTTTTGTAAAGACAGGATCTGGTCTTTAGAGACTGAACCTCGCCTAATTTTTTAGTTTTGTAGAGAGATGGGGTCTCGCTATGTTGCCAGGTTATGTGGCCATTGATTTTATAACCTGCTACATTACAGATTTCTCTCATCAATCCACTCCTGTAGTAGCTTTTCCACTGATTAATTTTTGGGAATTTTAAGTATATAATCAAATCATCTACATCTAGAAATAGTTTTACCTCTTCATTTCTGATCATCAGTGTCTAATCACATTGGCTCATACCTCCAACACAGGCATGTATTGCAGAGGGCATACGGGGCATCCTTCTTTAACCTACATCTGACTTTAACTGCTAGTGCACTACCTTAAAGAAAGTGCTGATTTTGAACTGAAGTGTGTGTGTGCACATGCACTTATAAAATAATGTTAAGGAGGTATTTTATTATTTTTAAACATAAGTAGAACTTAAATTTTGTTCAGTGCCCTTTCCCTATCTATGAGCAAGTTCAAAGGATTTTTCTCCTTATCTTTCCTAATATGAAGAATTCTATTAATTAATTTATAGTATTGAGCTATTCTTGGATTCCTGGAATAACCTTCACTGGTCATGATAAAGATTTTAATGCAACATTGATTTAAAATATTTTATCTCAGAAAATGTCTGTATCAATAAAAACTGAAATTGATCTATAAATTACCTTTGCAAAAAATGTTTTCTTAATTTTGAAATCTAAACTACATTCACTTGACAAAATAAATTTGAAACTTTTCCTTCTTTTATTATGCTTTGGAATAATTTAAGGAGCACAGTTAAGTAGGGAGTATCGGACCTTGGTGCATGTCTTGTCAGGAAATACTTCTACCACACTATTTATTTTATGATCATTGGTCTGTTTGAACTTAATGTAGCAAATCTTTATTTTCTTGAAATTATTCATTTCACGAAGATTTTAAAGTTCGCTTGTATGTAGTTAGACAAATGGTCCCTCATGACTTAATTCCCTTTTTTGGTCATTATCCCCTTCCAACTCATACGTAACCTCTAATAATCGAATATTTGTACTCCCTTTTTCCTTGGTTAGATTAATTCATGGTTTGTCTTTGTTGATGATTTTTTTCAAAGGACCGATTTTCAAAATTAACTCATCAATTTCTTTCTTATCTTTATTAATACCATTTTGTTGCTTTATTTTGCTTACTTTGTTGTTGTTCTCCCAGTTTTTATCTGGCTGTTTAATTCATTTGTTTTAAATTTTCATTTTTAATAATATATGCATTTAGGCCAGGTGTGGTGGCTCACGCTTGCAATCCCAGCACTTTGGGAGGCCGAGGCAGGCAGACCACCTGAGGTCAGGAGTTCTAGACCAGCCTGGTCAACATGGCAAAACCCTGTCTCTACTAAAAATACAAAAAGTAGCCAGGCATGGTGGTGGGCGCCTGTAATCTCAGCAACTTGGGAGACTGAGAAAGGAGAATTGCTTGAACGCGGGAGGTGGAGGTTTCAGTTAGCCGAGTTCATGCCACCACGCTCCAGCCCGGGCGACAGAGCGAGAATCCCTCTCAAAAAAAATAAAATAAAATAAAACACTAATATATGCATTTAATGCTATAGATTTTATTCTGATAACTTCTTTAGCTATATCCCACGCATTCTAAAACATCACATGTTCATTATCATGATGTTCAAGAAACTCTTCAATTTTATTTTGCCTTTGACCCAAGATTTAATTAATAGCGTACATTTTACTTTTCAGATAGAAAGGTCTTTTGTGTCGTTTTTATTTTTTAGGGGGCTGATTTTGTTTTTGCTTTTTAAAAAATTAACTTCTAGTTTCTTTATAGTTATAGTTGTATTACTCCTACTCTTTGGAACTTACTGGAAGTTTTCTTTGTGGCCTAAAATATTGTCAATATTTTTTAATATGGTGTGTGAACTTTAAAGAAAGGTATATTCTATTTCTGAGGTTCAGATTTTGACATATCTCTATAAGGTCAACCTTACTGATCATGCTAAGCATTATACTTATTTTTTTTCAAGTTGAAGTGTGTTACGTGTTTTATTATCGGTATGTTTTTATGTTTCTCTTGGCAACTTCTGAGGTTTCTACTTTGTAAAAGTTGTATCTGTTATTAGGGTCATGAAACTACTTTGTCTTCATTGAGAAATGTACCCTTTAGCATTATAAAAAAAAAAAAAATCCTTCTTTGTCTCAAAGTTTTTTAGTCTAAATTATGCCATGTCAAATAATGAGATAAAGACACCTGCTTTCTTTTTATTTACACTTCTTGGTATATCCTTAACTATCCTTTTATTTTTCCCTTTCTGAATGCCTTTGTTTTTATATACATACTGTTAGATTTGGCTTTGTAGTCATGGTTATAATTTTAAGTTCTTATTTTAATAGGTAAGTCAAATTCACTTACAATTGTTAATATAATCAACACACTTTGGCCTCAATTGTCTTAGATTGCTAAAATGCATATTTTAATTTAAAAACACTATAAATATATAATTTCATTTTTATTTAAAATGAAATTTTCCTTTTATTTAAAACATTTTATGTGTATGGTGTATGTATGTGTGTGTGTGCATGCACGTGTATGTCTGTGTGTATCACCCATGGATGATATATATATACAGACATGCATCACTTAGTGATGGGGACACATTCTAGAAATGTGTCATCAGGTGATCTTATCACTATGTGTTCATCACGGCGTGTATGTAATACAAACCTAAATGGTGCAGCCTCCTATACACCTAGGTCTATATGGTCTAGCCTATTGCTCTTAGGTTACACACCTGTACAGCACATGACTATACTGAATACTGGAGGCAACTGTAACACAGTGGTATCTGTTTATATAAACATATCTCAAAATAGAAAAAGTACAGTAAAAAATGTGATATAAAAGATAAAAAACGGTACACCTACATAGGACACCAACGATGAATGGAGCTTGCAGGACTGGAAGCTACTCTGGTTAGTCAGTGAGTGAGTGACGGCTAAATGTGAAGGCCGAGGACATTACCTTACTGCAAACTTTATAAACGCTGTACACTTAGGCTGCACTAAATTTATTTTTAAAATTTTCTTTGTTCAATGATAAATTAACCTTAGCTTATCGTAACTTTTTACTTTACAAACTTTACTTTTGTTAACTGTTTGATTTTTGTAATAACACTTAGCTTAAAATACAAACACAGCTGTACGAAAATATTTTCTTTATATCTTTGTTCTAGAAGCCTCTTTTCTCTTTTTTTAATTTTTTTTTTTTTTTTTTACTTTTTAAACTTTTTTGTTGAAAACTAAGACTCAAACTCACATTACTGTAGGCCTACACAAGATTGAAATTATCAAGACATCACTAGGCAATAGGAATTTTTCAGCTCCATTATAATCTTATGGGACCGCTGTCATATAAGTGGTATGTGGCACATAGCTGTATTATATATAAATATATATATGATATATACACACATATACATAGGATATACATATCATATATAATATGTACATTAAGTATGCATTTTTATATTTAAATAGAAATATATAATTGTATGTAATATCTACATATCATATATCTACATTAATATATAATATATTTATATTGTAAATATATACAATATAAAATATGTATTTCTTAATAAACATGAATCTTTTCCAAATCTCTGTTCTCTACTCATCTTATTTCTGAGTTAAGCATGTATGTTGCTCCTTCACAGTGTATCTTATTTTTTTTAATTTTAGTCCATTTTTAAATAGTTATAAGCTTTATAACTATTTATTTATTTACAACTAGTACATTAACTAGTTGACCTTTATTGCCTTTAGATATTATTCTGCTTCTTATTCTCTTTTTTATATATAATATATTCCCATATAAATTATATATTAAGTATAATTATAGTTATATAAATTAGATTACTCCACTAATATATATAACTTATACATAATTATATATATTATAAAATTATAATGTCTACAGGCAACACAAGCACATCAAATGTCCAGATAAAAATTGAAATGCTTTTTCTGGTACTCTTAGGGAGAGGGAGAGTGTAGCTTTTTTTAGCTTGACAGCTCTAGAACTGCTTGTTCTGTGGTTCTCCCCACTACTTGAAACATAGCATCTTATGAAATCTATGGGTTCTGCTTCCCTCCTCTATTTTTTTTTGTTGTTGTTGTTTTTGGTTTGATCCTTCTCTATCCTTTGCCTCTATCACCCCTGCAATTTTTCCTCAGAGGAGGGCTTTGACCTGTAAGGGAGCTTTACATGGTTAGTTATAAAAGTCCATAGGGCCAAGGTTACTCCAGAAACATCTCACCTCACTATGCCATGGTTCCTTTGCTCCCTCTTAGTTCTTTTTCTTTGTCTTTTCTTTTCCACAGAATCCTGCTCTATCACCCAGGCTGGAGTGCAGTGGTGTGATCTTGACTGACTGCAATCTTCGCTTCCTGGGTTCAAGCGATTCTCCTGCCTCAGTCTCCCAAGTAGCTGGGATTACAGGTGTGCACTACCACACCCAGCTAATTTTTGTATTTTTAATAGAGACAGGGTTTTGCTATGTTGACCAGACTGGTCTTGAACTCCTGACCTCAAGTGATCCGTCTGCCTTTGATCCCAAAGTGCTGGGACCACAGGCGTGAGTCACCATGCTTGGAGTGGTTGCTGTTTCCACATTGGCCCACCACAGTTTCCAGCAAGGATTTGTCACTGACTTTCAGAGACAATAGAAATCATGTCGCCTCTCTTGCACTTCCTCCTGTACATTTACTGACACCAAATGTAGGAATAACTTGCCACTTAGTTTGTCTTGGATACTGTATTGTCTGTGGGTGTGAGTTTTGCCCTCTTCATAGCTCTGTCTGGTTTTATGTGGAGATTCAAAGAGATGAAAAACTATGCCTTCTTGATAATTCCTCATTTCTCCCTGAATTTTTCATAATTACAAGGTGGGTCTGTCTCAAAGTGAATCGTTCCTAAAAGTAAAACCTCAACTTCTAATTTCTGAAATATAGAGACACAGATGAAAATTCATTCATATACAGAATGTACAGTAAATATCCACAGTTAGGAATCAGGAATAACGAATCAAAACATATCAACAGATTTAAGTGTTTATATTTCTGCAAGAAAATCTATGCTGATATTATGAACCATTCTCTTTTAGGCAAAGATCAGCCTAAAAAAATAAATATCCTAGGAGCGGTTGTCTCAAAAAGTTAGTTCTGCCTTTGATTTTAAAATTCCATAGCTTAAGATATTTCTGGGCTCATTTCCAAGAGTACATATATAATTTACAGTGTCTGACTACTTACTGCTGACAATCTTTCTGTTCTTTCCCCTTTAGGATCAATGCAAGAGATACCACTTTGAGGAAAAAAAGCCATATCCCATTTTCTACCAATGAAAGTCAAATCCAGATATATCTGTGTGAACTATATCTATACCCAAGTTTACCTATTGTAAACATGAACTGGGATCTAGAGTTTTGACTTTTTGTTAATACAGAAAATTGAAAGTCTATCTTATAAAAACTATAATGAGCCTACGACTATTGGTTCCTCTTCAAACTTAATAATCCATTAAATCATCCTAGCCTTTATCAGTTTTCAAATTATATCATTTATTTACTTGTTTGCTTTTCTACTAGAATATAAACATCATGGGGCAAGGACTTTCTGTGTTCTTGCTAACAATCTTATCCCTAGTTCTTTGTACCCAGAAGAGACTCAATTAAAAATCAGCAAAATGGAGTTGAAAACATTTTTATATCCCTTTCATTTATATAGTATGTGTTCCACAGAAAATAGTAGAGAGCTCATAAATAACTTCAATGCCACTAGTAAAACTTGCATATTTGAATAGCCTTGAAAGACTTCATCCCACCTTGGAATTGGAAGTGGACTCCAAGAAACAAAGTCTGTTGCCAAATCCTTCTGCTGCCAAGCATAGTTTCTGTTGTTCTTTGTGGATGGTTGCGGTGCACTGCAGAACCACTTCATCATCCTGCAAAGGGGGAGAAAGAGAGGGAAAAATAAGTGAGATCTGACATGACTGCACAGTCCAAATTGGATCTTGAAGAACATTATTTTAGTGCAGTTAAAAAATCTGTGCACAATGTAAAAACTACTGTCAAAAAAAACAACCAAAAGAAACCCCTACAGAATCAGTCCCTGATGTACTTTTTATTTGCAAAAAGGCAATTGGGTGGGGGAGAAGAGGGGAGCTACAGCCACTTAAGGCAATCAGCAGTTTTCTGATTGTACTGACTGATCCCCAGAGGCAACCTGAACAAATAAAAGTAAAATACAGGATTTTCATAGTATTATCGCTATTTTAGTCATAAAATTAACAAGAAATTGTCTGACACATTTCTAGGACACCAAGTATCATCAAGAATGGAACAGATTCTAATAGCAGGCACACGTGTCATTTCAAAACTCACACAGGGAAACAGGCCAATAACGGAACTTTCTCAGTTCAAAGTGATGGCAAAAGTCATCTTAGTTCAACCACGCATTAGTTGCTTGATCACATCTGAAAGGATCCTGGGTTGCTTAAAAATGCATGGAGAGACAATTTCGTATTTCAGTCCTCTGAAAGCCAAAACAGGTTTCCAATCAATTAGTTAAGCAAGGTTACTGAAGAAACTGCACATGGGGAAAGATGAAAATTAGGAGGACTCAATACAGGCAGCGCGGGTGCTACAGGAATCACGGACTGTAGAACAAACAAGATCTGGATTCCCATCCCAGCTCACCATGTACCAGGTTATATGATGTGAGGCGAAGTACTGAATTTCTAAAATGATGAAGTAAATCCGATAAAGCACCTTACATAATGACTACCATACAAAAGGCACCAAATGCACAGTAAGTAAATGGAAAATACAGGTTCTATGTGGCAAGGGCCTAAAAAGTCTGACCATTTACGTGTTTTGACAGCTCAACCTCAAAGAAACAAAAGAAAACATAACAGAGTAGTAAAAAAGCAATATAATCATCAACCCTTCTAATTAGACAGAAAACAGATACACAAGTATATTCTAGAAGCCCTTCACCAAAGTAGTACGGCAGGGCATAGGTGATGAGAATAAAGCCTCAAAAGCAGACAGCAAGTTTTTTTTTAGCTAACCTAAAGAATATGCTATATGGCTGGGCGTGGTGGCTCACACCTGTAATCCCAGAAGTTTGGGAGGCCAAGACGGGAGGATCACCTAAGATTGGGAGCTCGAGACCAGCCTGACCAACATGGAGAAACCCCATCTCTACTAAAAATACAAAAATTAGCCGGGTGTGGTGGTACATGCCTGTAATCCCAGCTACTCAGGAGGCTTAGGCAGGAGAATTGCTTGAACCTGGGAGGCAGAGGTTGCAGTGAGCTGAGATCGTGCCATTCACTCTAGCCTGGGCAACAAGGGCAAAATTCCATCCCAAAAAAAAAAAAAAAAAAAAAAAAAAGAATATGCCATATAAATTGGAAAGGCGCCACTCTAATTTGTATTTTAAATCCTTGTAATGCTTTGTATTTGCCTTTATTTCCTATATGGTAGCAGCAATATTTAATAGCATAGCTTATAGCACCAGCCACAGGCAAAACCCAATATTTTTAACAACCACCTCCTAACTGACGCTCCAGGTGCTCACTGATTTCCAGTGAACATTCATTTGTTTTCTTTAAAACATCATTTGCTAAAAAAATAGCATTTTTCTCATAGGATAGGGTACATCTGAATATAAATTCATGTGCACTGTGGTTATAATAAAAACAATCATGAAGTACTTTGGGGCTTATATAATCTGCAAGATTGAAGCTATATTGTGTTCCAAATACGTAGTGTAATTAAAACAAAAGAACCAAAAATGGTGCTGGTGTGCTCAGTGCCTTATGAAATCCCCAGAGGCTTTTACTATTTTGTCTTACCTACCCTATGGAACTAACTCTAACATGCAAACTACACTCTTGGGTAAGTAACTACACTCTTACTCCTTTGGATGCTGGAGGCTATTTAAAAACAATTTAATACATAATTAATTATGAACTAAAGACAGTTTGGGAATGAGAATAAGAGAAGACAGCAAGACTAGGTGAAAACAAAATCACAGGCATATGGGACAAGTGGAAGTAACAGAGCTCACTCAGTAAGCCCCGGAAGAAGAGAAGGCACACCATCTTCACAAAAGGTACAGTGAATGCCCATCCTGGCATTAACTTATTTAATCCTCACGATACCCCCGTGGTATAAAGATGACCCACACTTATCTAGATGAGGAAAATGGGGCATAAAGTAACTTGTTACTCACAGAGGGCTTATCAGACATATTTCCAGAAATTAATCACTAAACCTAATTCATCTGAATTAGATTCAGATAATTCAGTCTGTAATCCCACACAGCTTCTAGAGACTCAATTGATTTTTACCATGTATGTTATGTATAAAAGTGCTTCTCAATCTGTAAGGTGCATCCTATCGCCCATGGATCCTGCTAAGATGCAGATTCTGATTGGGAAAGTCTTGAGTGGGACTGATTGTGCATTTCTAACAAGCTCTCAAGTACGAACCACACTCTGAGGATCTAGGGCCCAGAAAGGGACCCAGAAAATATATAGATCCTAAGAAAGATATGAAATTTTTTTTCTTTTCTTTTCTTGAGGCAGAGTCTCACTCTGTTACCCAGGCTGGAGTGCAGTTGCACGATCCCAGCTCACTGCCACCTCTGCCTCCTGGCTTCAAGTGATTCTCCTGCCTCAGCTTCCCAAGTAACTAGGACTATAGGCGAGCACTACCACGCCCTGCTCATTTTTTGTATTTTTAGTAGAGACAGGGTCTCACTATGTTGCCCAGGCTGGTCTCGAACTCCTGAGCTCAGGCAATCCACCCACCTCGGCCTCCCAAAGTGCCAGGATTACAGGCGTGAGCCACTGCACCCAGCCAGATATGAGTATCTTTTTGATATATGATATAGGAAACCTATAGGAGTTTGAAGACAATCTTTAACAGTCAAATATTAAAATAAGCCCGGGTACTTTGGACAAATCAGAAATTAAAGCTCATGTGGAGATGCCCATTAGTATGTAAGACATGCCAATCATCTAAGGGAAAGGAATGGACTTAAATACTATATTAAGCTATACTATCCAATGTATGAGACCAGCTCACTTATACAAAGTTTCACTTCAATCCAGTGCCTTAACACTGTATGATAGAGTGCCTGGTAATGAAGCAATGTTAAGTTCAGGAGAGCTCTGCTACACCACCAAGGAGAGAGGCTATAGCTACAGCTTTCAATCATGGTTCAACTTTGAATGATAGAATCTAATCCGACATACTCATCAAAGCTTTTGACAGTTTACCCAGAAGCTGCTTTTATTTTACTTTCCAGTAAGCAAAGGGTTCCCTTTGGACAGAAAGTAAAATATACCGAACACTTAATGAACCAAACACCAATTCACAAGCCACCTGCCAGTTGCCTTTAATTAACCCATCATTCATCTCAAAGCACACTTCCTCTCCAGAATCACTGTGGTCTGACAGCATGCAGCGCAGGCATTTGAGAGGTTTTGATAAATAGCTTAATGTTTTCTATGTATTATTATCCATATGTAATACATCTAGTAGGTAACATATATATTAAGTATACATGAGGATATTGTGTACATGCACACGTGCTCACACATACATGTCCACACACACACACACACACACAATCTAGTTTCTATTCCAACAATAAAGATCAACACTGCCAAATACTAATGTGATCCAGAGGGTTAACCTACCTGACAGAACAATACAGATATTAATTAAAGTATGTTTTCCTGGGTCATAAGGCCTCTTCTGAATTAGTATTTGCTATGCAGCCCGAGGTGCAGACTTGTAATTCATATGTCCTGCTTTTGCATTTTGGCTGCATGTACCAATAGTGTTTCAGTGCTTAAATGCACATGATGACCATCATTTTTTTTACCTTGGCCCATAAAGACTAAAAGTACCCTTGAATATTCATCCTTTACTAAACAAACTTGAAGAAACAAATGTATTGATCTTTCTTTATACAAATTCTGGATGAAATAATAAATAACCAACCACTTACAAGAAACCTCATGAGCAATTAGATAAATGGAAGCACTTACATAAGGGTGACATCCACCTTGGAGTTACCAAGTCCTGTGGGTTCTATTCCATCAATACTTTTCCAGTCCATCCATTTCTCACCACCTTAGTCCAAGCTACAATCATCTCTCATTTTGACATCTTTAAAATCCACTGAATGGTTCTCCACACTGCAAACTCCCTTCCAAGGAGCTTTAGCTTGAGGCCACACCATCAATCTGTACTGTATGGGGTGCTGGCTTAAAACCCTTCAATGGTTTCCAAGCGCTCTAAAGATAAAAGCCAAAAAATCCTTGAGCCGGTCGGGCGCAGTAGCTCACACCTGTAATCCCAGCACTCTGGGAGGCCCAGCGGGTGGATCACTTGAGGTCAGGAGATCGAGACCAGCCTGGCCAACATGGTGAAACCCCCTCTCTACTAAAAGTACAAAAATTAGCTGGGTGTGGTGGTGTGCACCTGTAGTCCCAGCTACTTGGGAGGCTGAGGCAGGAGAATCTCTTGAACCCAGGAAGCAGAGGTTGCAGTGAGCCGAGATTGTGCTACTATGCTCCAGCTTGGGCAACTGAGCAAGACTTCATCTCAAAAAACAAACAAACAATAAAAAAAAAAAATCCTTCAGCCTACAAGGCTCTACACTGTATAGTCTGGCATCAGCCTGATATCTCCAACCAACCTTCCTTCATCCCTTTGCTCCTACAGGAGTTTTGCATGCACTATTAAACCCCTATCTCTCTTCTCTAGTTAACACTTATCCATCTTTCAAACTTCAACCCAGGCATCCTTTCAAGGCTGTGTTGAGATTAGACCCGCCAGGCTACTAATTCTTTTGTTTTGCGCTCCCATACATTGTATTTTTCCTTTAGTTTCTTCAATTGTCATTAGGCATTCATTTGTGTAATTATTAATGTCTGATTATTAAACTGAGTCTGGGCCGGGTGCGATGGCTCACATCCCAGCACTCTGGGAGGCCGAGGCTGGTGGATCAGCTGAGGTCAGGAGTTTGAGACCAGCCTGGCCGACATGGTGAAACCCCATCTTTACTTAAAATAAAAAATACAAAAATTAACCGGGCATAGTGGTGGGTGCCTGTAAACCCAGCTACTCAGGAGGCTGGGGCAGGAGAATTGCTTGAACCCAGGAGGCGGAGGTTGCAGTGAGCCAAGATTGTGCCACTGTACTCCAGCCTGGGTGACAACAGCGAGACTCCATCTCAAATAATAATAATAATAATAATAAAACCGAGTCTGTTATTACCTAGAATTATAGCTCCAGTATCTAGCATAATGTCAGGTATATAAAAGGGCATCAATCAATAGCAGTTGAATGAATGAATAAGAACAAACAATGCCCAAAATTTGTAATAAGTTAATAGCACTAAATCAGCACTACCCTTTCACTGAATTGCCCACTTTGGACATTGCAGTTCAAAAACAAAGTTCAACATGAGATCTTTCTCAATAGCGAAGAAATGTTGCCTTCCCCAAATCATCTTACTGAGGATTGGCTAAATGAGAAACTGTGGCTACAATGCAGACATATACAAGCCTTACTTAGCAAAGAAAGTAGATAAGGCATTCAGGGATGCCTAGCGACCTCAAACTTGGCCAGACAGTACACCGGTTGATCCCAGAACAGGAGAAAGAAAATAGAAAACCTTCAAAGAATCAGGAGATGTAGAAAGCAGGAGACAGAGAAAGCCCAAAGCTGCTTAGGGATAGCAGGGGTGGCGACAGTGGAAGAGGGGGACATGTTGAGGGGTGAATTACGGGAAAGCCTATGTGCATGCTCGTGTGTGTGTGTGTGTGTGTATGTGTGTGTGTGTGTGTGTGTGTGTGTGTGTGTGTGTGTGTGTCTGTACATTTAGTAATTCTGAGCAAAGCTAGCCTGACTGCTGCTCACAAACCTGTGAGGTCACACACACGGAAAACCACTTCCACAGTCGCCCTATCTAAAATAGCAGCCCCTATCACGCTGAGTCCCTTGTCTTAATTTTTCCCCTTTATTATCACTACCTGACACTATATTATATGCTATTTGCTTTTTTAAAATTTTTCTGAGCCTCCCCCACTAGAATGCAAGTTCTGTAAGGGAAAGGACATTGTCACTTTTACTAATGGTGATCACCAAAGCCTGTAAGAATGCTGGCTCACAGGAAGCACTCAATCAAAAAATATCTGTTAAATGAGTGGATAGATGACCTCTAATCCAATTCGATCCCAACAAGGGGGTGGCATTTAGAGGGGTTTCTGCCTTTCCATTACAACAAATAAGAATCAAACAAAAGATACTCCATTCCTTCCGTACAAACATCTGGAAGCACTCAAGGGTGAGCCTACGCATTTTATTCAGTATCTCCCCATGCCACTTGCACATCAATTTCCTAACTGATATTTAATAACAAGGAACAGAATTCATAAACCATGATAATGATGTTACTTGCAGACGGAAATCACTTCTTTGCAGTTACTTAGACCTAATGCTGTCCATTTCTATGGGTTCCAATAGTATCAGGATCTGTGTGAGAGCAGGAGTAAGATCTGTTTTGTTCACCAGTATATCTCTATTGTCTAGCACTGTGCCTGCAAATGTAATGAACTCAATAAGTGATTGCTTATCACAATCCACCTTAAGATTATTCATAAATATGTGATGCCATGCTGACAGACACAGTCTCTTTTTAGAACTGCCAAGGTAAGATCTTATTTAATTTCCAATCAAAGCTGGTATTGTATGATCCCATTAAGTGATTTCATGGTTTCATGCAGCCAGGAAATAGGGCAATATTGGAGGAAAATTACCGATCCTGTCTATCATTGCTGTGACAAATTTTAATGTATCATAAGCATCCACAGCATCAATATAAAACCCAATGCATCACTGGAAAAAAGCAACGCAGTCCCTTCTTTTTCCCCTATTTTAAGTACAACAATGCTCTTTGTGTACATAATCTAAACAAATCAATCATATATTACACTCTTGAAAACTCAATGAATAGTCTTAACAGCTCTGGTCATTAAAAAAAAAAAAAATCTCTCACATCATGCCAAGTATTTTCCCTAAGCTCTTACTCTTCTTGTCTTCTGAGATTTTTTTCCAGGTTTAGACTTGTGTAACTGGTCCTCTAAGTTATGTCCTGAGAATTTTTCCATAATTAGCATCAACTCAGAAAGCTCACTATATGTATCTTATCCTGTGGTTATCTCTCCAGCACATCGGCTTAAACTCCACGGAAACCAGTGGCTTGAGGAAAATAAATGCTTTAGTGAAAACCTAAGTTAATAATTATCCATTTTAGACAACTGTACATAGAAAACGTTCAGTCAATATATGTTAAGTTGAATTCCTTTCTGTATTTCCTGTGACTTTAAAACTCTCGGCCAAGCGCAGAGGCTCACGCCTGTAATCCCAGCACTTTGGGAGGCCGAGGCAGGTGGATCACCTGAGGTCAGGAGTTTGAGACTAGGCTGGCCAACATGGTGAAACTCCATCTCTACTAAAAATACAAAAAATTAGCTGGGCATGGTGGTGTGTGCCTGTAATCCCAGCTACTCAAGAGACTAAGGCAGGAGAATCGTTTGAACCCAAGAGGTGGAGGTTGCAGTGAGCCAAGAGAATGCCATTGCACTCTGGCCTAGGCAACAAGAGCGAAACTCCATCTCAAACAAACAAAAAACACTCTTTAGAACAGAGATCTAATATTTATGGAAGAAAGGCCAGAACTGGAATACTGGATTCTGACAATTTTGTGATGAGTAAATAAGACATGATTTCTACAATCACTGTTGCCAAGTCTGCTGGAACAGTATAGAATGGAGAACAATTCTCAAACATCAACAGTTTTTCTCAAATAGTCATTCATCATTTAAAAGCTATTCACTCAGATGCAATACATGGTAGGAAATATTATAAGAGCTAAATTGCCTAACAAACAAAAGATCCCTGAACTCATTAGGTTTGCATTCTAGCAAGAGAAGAGGATGAATTTTAAAAAGTAAACTAAAAATCTGAAAATCTTAGAAGGTGAAAAGTTCTATGGAAAGACAAAAAGAACACTATAAGGCAATCAGAAATGCTACTGGGCTGGGGGAAGTTGAGGTTATCAACAGAATTGCCAGGGCCTCATTGAGGGGGTGACTTTTGAGCAAAGACTTTAAGGAGGAATGAGAAATTGACCCAATGACGATGTGGAGGAGGAGCAATCCAGGGAGAGGGAAAGCTGGTGAAAGCCCGCTAGGCAGGAAAGCATGGTCTCAGCATCATCAGGAAATTTGCACCTAGAGCAGAGTAAGCTAGGGGAAGTGGGTGGGAGATGAGATCAGAAATAATGGGCCCAGACCATGGAAAGCCTTGATGTCAGTGTAAGACCTTTGGATTTTACTGGGGTAAATGGGGAGCCACTGGGTCGTGTACTAAATGCAGAGTGTAGAAAGGCAAGGAAGAAGCAGTTACCCAAGAGGGGTCACTGCAACCATTCAGGGAGGGAGATGGTGACTCAAACCAGAATGGTAGTGGTGGAAGTAGAGAGAAATGATCAAATTCTAGATATGTGTTGCATTTATCGAGTGGCAATTATGTTGCAGGCATGGTGATAAGTGCTTACAAGTTGATCTCATTTATCCCATCATTACTTTTGACATTTATGTCATACAGACAAATAAAATGTTATCTATGCTATTTTTTTTTCCTTAAAGCAAATAAGTAGTTAACAGAATAAGCTGAGATAATTCCAAATAAAAGAACCCAATATTTTTGGACTTTCACTAAGTCTATAGTTACTCATTTAAAATACAGGCAGTCCTCAATTTGCATTCTAGTACAGGACCATAAAAATGACTGTCTTCAGACAAGCTCTGGGAAAATTCACATTGTTTATCATTGTTCCGTGACCTTTAAGAATTTTTGTCCAAACATTACAAACACCCTATGGTTTATAAACGTATAGAAAAAACTTTCTAAATAGTAAAACTAAATGTATTTAGTACACTATAATTTAGAAGATTGGAAACATTGAGAATTAAAGTGTTTTATTTCTTATTTTATTTTATTTTACTTTTTGTAGAGACAGGGTCTCGCCATGTTGCTCCAGCTGGTCTAGAACTCCTGGGCTTAAGTGATCCGCCCACCTCGGCCTCCCAAAGTGCTGGGATTACAGGTGTGAGCCACACACACCACCAAAGTGTTTTATTTCTTTGTAAAACACTTGTGACCTGCCTTCACTCGTCCCACAATATAACCATCCCGGTGGAGTGAGCATCACTGCTACCCCTGGACAAATCGGTCATGCTACTACATTTGAATCAGCTTCAGGAATATTCTCCTCTGTGCTTTCAACGTGCTGATATATCTCTGAGAGTTCTTTAATGTGAAGTTTTTCAACTGGCGTCATTTACTCTGGAACACTTATATCCTATTGGTCACAGTCATTTTCCTTGTACACGCCAATAAGCTCACTTCCGCTAAGTTCCTCTGGGTGTGTATTTACAGGGGGTCAAAGGTCAGGACTGTCATGATTCCATAGCCAGGTCATCCTTTTAGAACTCTTTTATGTTCAATTGGAATTTCGGCTCCCAATGTTATCACTTTTTGTTTCTTTGATGTACTTTCATCTGTGTTAGCCAATTTCCACGTATTCATTTTTTGTAAATCTTGAATCACTGGGGGACAAGAAGGTAACGCCACTACACACTTTGCCTTCTGTGCATGAACTAAAAACCAATATGCAGTGACCAATCACCCACAGACTCTAAGAGAAGTGCTGTGATTGATCACATCAATATAAGTGGCATCTGTTACTTGACAGTGAGTCATATTCACAATGTGGTGGCACTACAGAATAATCTAGTGTTCTCATAGTTTTAATTGCAGTGATATGATCGCACTTGAACTACAGTGTAACTATCTAGTCTTCAGTTCCCCACCAGTGGATGAACTGGATGTCCTCCAAGGTCCCTACAGCCCTCACATTTTATGGTTCTGTGAAAAGGGCAAAAGAAGAAAAGAGAATTCCTCCCATGTGCAAATTCAAGCAGAGAAATTAACTGTACCTTTTACATGTTTACTGTATAGGCCTCTCTCTAGCCTACTATTAAACACAGGAAACGACAGGATATTTCATTAGTAGGCTTAACTATGCTGTGTATGCGGTTTTACACAAGGTGACAGTAGTATCTCTCTCTCTCTTTCTCTCGGTTTGTTTTTTGTTTTTTGTTGTTTTTTCTTTTAATGAGACAGAGTCTTACTCTATTGCCCAGGCTGGAGTGCAGTGACGTGATCTCGACTCACTGCAACCTCTGCCTCCTAGGTTCAAGCAATTCTCCTGCCTCAGACTCCTGAGTAGCTGGGATTACAGGCACACACCACCACGCCTGGCCAATTTTTGTATTTTTAGTAGAGATGGAGTTTCACCATGTTAGCCAGGCTGGTGTTGAACTCCTGACCTCAGGTGATCTGCCCGCCTTGGCCTCCCGAAGTGCTGGGATTACAGGTGTGAGCTACCATGCCTGGTCCAGTAGTATCTTTTTTTTTTTTATCTCAAAACTAATATTGCTACAGAAGTAATCTGTTGTTCTGTGCTGATGACTCTTATGCAAAAGTTTAAATACAAAATGACACGTAAGAGATTATGGCCTGTGAGGCCAGTATTAACAATGTGCCTTGGTAATGTCAGCCAAAGGAAGCTAGACAGAAACACCCAAATACCAGACACCATCAAGATGACGTCAGACCTCTCACTTTATTTCCAACAGTCGGAGATGGCAGCTGGCCAAGCAGAAGGCAGAAGGCAGAATGTTGCTCTGAATATATAAACATTTCATCAATGCTTTTCTAGTCCCAGTTTAGTAGAAATAAACACTTCTATCAGAAAGGAACTTTACTTTTTCATCTTTAATACACTAAATCAGGAAATCCATCAGTGCTGAGCAAGTATACTGCACCAATAAACTCTAAGTTAATTAACCCATTAGCATTCTGTAACAGTCCAACTGTTGTCAACCAACCAATTCACCTGTGCTGTCCTCACAGGTCATAAGCAATCTTTAGTGAACTGGACTTTTAGCTTCCTGCCAACTAACACGTAGCAAAAATAAAAACTTGAGACATCTTCAGAGAAAGTCTTGAATGCTTTTCTTAAATGTCACAGAAACCAAGAGGTACATAAAAGAAGATATAGATATGCCTTTATTTTATGAATAGCCACCAATAATGACCACATTTTAATAGATCTATTACCCAAATTTTGCCATCCCCCATAGTTCCTTATCTTGATAAGTGGCACTGCCAAGCAAACAGTAATGAATGCCAGATACCCGGGCAGCATCCTGATGACTTCCTCCTCCTGACTGCCTGTAGTCCCGTTACCTGCCCTGACATCACCCCGGCCATAGTGGAAGTCAGCTTCTCACGATCCACCAGACATATTGCATGATCTATTTCCTCCTCCGTCTACAAGTCTACAACACCTTCTCATGTCATTCTGCACTCTACTCACTACAATCCAGCCACACATACCTCTATTTTGTTCCTCAGATGTGCAAGGCCCTTTTCTTTTTTTTTTTTTTTTTTTTTTTTTTTAGATGGAGTCTTACTTTTGCCACCCAGGCTGGCGTGCAATGGCACGATCTATGTTCACTGCAACTTCCACCTCCTGGGTTCAAGGGATTCTCCTGCCTCAGCCTCCCGAGTAGCTGGGATTCCAGGCACCCGCCACCACACCTGGCTAATTTTTTTATATTTTTAGTACAGACGGGGTTTCCACATTTTGGCCAGGCTGGTCTCCAACTCCTGACCTCAGGTGATCCACCCGCCTTGGCCTCCCAAAGTGCTGGGATTACAGGTGTGAGCCACCGCGCCCAGCCACAAAGCCCTTTTCTACCTCAAGGCCTTTGCTTGTTCTTCCTCCAGATCTTTGCAAACCCTGCTGTGTCCCATTTTTAAGGTCTTACCTTATTAGCCCTCTCCTTTCCTTCCCATCCTACCTTCCTTCCCACCATTATCTCTCCAGTTCCTTCATAACATGCATCACACTCTATAACTGCTTAGTTTACTCAGCTGTTTCCTTGTTCACTATCTTCTGAAACAGAAGTATGCACACTGCATGAAGGACTGCCGACCTTGTTGATACTGCATCCCTGCTACCCAGCACATAGTACATATTCAATCCTCTATTTGAAAAAAAAAGAATGAAAGATACTTTCTATACCTTTAAAAGGGAAAGGAGCTGCCATTGATTACATTCTAGAACTACCTCCTTCCTAGGTGTATCATTAAGCATCTACTCCCAGGTACTATGCATTATTTCAATGAAATCACAAAGGGAGGTTCATGTTAGTTTTATTTATCAACTTATACCTGTCATATAGCACAGCATCTGGCACAGAAGCGATGGTCAATGGCTAAGAAATGAAGAGCTCTATGAGTTAAGTATTATTACTATTATTATGGTTTTACTCTACAGATGAGCAAAAAGAACCATTGTAAGAGTAAACCATTTGCTCATGGATGCGCAGGTAGTCGAATGAGGCTTAAATCTGGGCCCACACAACTCCAAAATCTATGTTCCTAGCCTCAAGGCTATCTTGTCTCCTACAGTGATATCAAATCACTGCACTAAAAGACAAAGTACTGTCCTGTGATTTCCTAAATATCTTTAGATGGTGGGCTACAGCTAAAGTGAACAGACAGACTCCAGACTTATCATATGCACGCTGAATAGTGTCAATGACAACAAAACCACATGAAAAACAAATTTACAGAAAATGCCAAGCAAATTGGTTTGAATGGAGGAGTGAGATGCAATGGTGAGGTGAGAAAGAGAAGGTTGGATATATTACGAACAGGTAATTAAAATTTAGTCGGTAATTAAAATTTAGACTAAGGAAGGGCAGTCTAAAGTAAATCTACTCAAATTTTTGGTAAAGGAGAAAAAAGAGTGGAAGAGGGAGATCAACACAGAAGACGAGAAAGCGACCTTGCTCACTTTGCGTTTTAGAGATGGAAAAATACTAGAGTTAAGCCAACTTTTTTGGGCTATCGTAGGAAGAATGAATGCATTAACATCTGCCACATCCTTTGGAATTCATTAAAGTACTTGATAAAACAAAGTCGTTGGCTTAGAAGTCAGCAGAGTGTCTTCCTCTTCAATTACTGCTTTCACAAGTTTCCATGTTACCCTAAAATCCAGGAAACGGAATAAAGAGCAGCAGCAGAGAACCAAGGAAGGTGAAGGAGTCAAGGGCACACCCAGCCCCAGATGCAGGCAAGAAGGTGGTGACTTTGTAGGGAGCTTTGAAATGGTAATCTACTGATGAAAATTTGGTTTCCTTTCTATAATCACCATACACAGGTATATTAGTCTGTTCTCACACTCCTGGTACCAACTTACTGTATTAGTCTATTCTCACGTGGCTGATAAAGACATACCAGAGACTGAGTAATTTATAAAGAAAAAGAGGTTCAATGGACTTACAGTTCCATGCGGCTAGGGAGGCCTCACAATCATGGCAGAAGGCAAAAGGCACATCTTACATGGCGGCAGACAAGAGAAAATGTGAGACAAGCGAAATGGGTTTCCCCTTATAAAATCATCATATTTCATGAGAGTTATTCACTACCACCAAAATAGTATGGGGGAAATCATCCCCATGATTCAATTATCTCCCACTGAGTCCCTCCCACAACATGTGGGAATTGCCACACTCCTGTGTCCCCCTTGGCAGGCCACAGAATAGCAGAACAGTGAAATTACTAAAGAAAAGCTAAACTCACACACACACACACACACACACACACACACACACACACACAGGTATAGCAAGCAGCATAACTAGAACATCACACAAATAATTTGTGGATGCAGATACAATCCTGTAATCAATCGAGTGCCAATCACAAAAGAACTGATGTAGTCAGGATCAATGTGCCCATATAATCACATGAAAAATTCATTTCAGTATCATGATAGATTGCATCTATTGTCTAGTGAAATTTGATTTCAAAATGTGTGAAAAAAATTGAAACTGCCCTCATGAATGTCATCTAATATGTAGTGATGGCAAACTATACTTCTTGATAAATACTAAGCAAAGAAAGAAAGATTCCCAGAAACCAGGAGGCAAAGGAAATTTCTTTGCTCCTATGTTATAAATCCTCTAAATTAAGTAAGGTCCTGAAATGTTTTAACTTTTAAAAAAACATAAAAAGAATTGAAGAGCCTAACATGGCTTGGAAAATAGATGTCATCTATGTGGAATCCACTAGCGGAAGTAGCTATCAGAATTAAGCATTTAATTTGACAATTATCATAAGAAAGTTGGCATATGAGTACAAACATCAGATCTAAAAAGAGTGGACATATTTCAGACATTCAAATTCAGTGTCTGTTCCATGTGAGATGAGATTAACATCGACAGATACATTCACCAAACAGTAACATCAACAAAAATGTACCTGTTTCTCTTTTCCACTTAAAAAATAGCATGAATCAAATCTATGCCTACGTTCCCAGTTCTGAATGATCTGAATTTCCCAGTTGGCATTGAAGACTGCTCACCTATGAAGACTCTGGGTAAACTTCATCATAATATGTGTGGTGAGGATAAGAAAGTTTTCCTAATCCCAGCACTTTGGGAGGCCAAGAAGGGCGGATCACAAGGTCAGCAGATCGAGACCATCCTGGCTAACATGGTGAAACCCCGTCTCTACTAAAAACTACAAAAAACTAGCCGGGCGAGGTGGCGGGCACCTCTAGTCCCAGCTACTCGGGAGGCTGAGGCAGGAGAATGGGGTAAACCCGGGAGGCGGAGCTTGCAGCGAGCTGAGATCCAGCCACTGCACTCCAGCCCGGGCGACAGAGCGAGACTCCGACTAAAAAAAAAAAAAAGTTTTCCTGAGCCTCTCATACCTAGAGTAGAATAGGCCCAAAGAAATGGCTATTAAAGAAAATGAGTGTTCCCATTAGCACATAAAGAATTAAAATCAAACATCGAGATATGCAGAATTTAGCACTCCAAGGCATCTCCTTGTCACCTGGTTTATCCATAAGCATGAAGTATTCAGAGATGAAAGCAAGTTCCAGACAGTCTGGCCCCTTAGGATCAGCCTGGTAATTACACCAGAGAGCACTGTCTGTTCTACAAACTGTGAGATATTATGTGTCTATGAAACATTAAATGTATTTATTCATACTACTCTGAAATATTTAGTATCTAAGCAGAGCAGATGAGAGCCATGTGTAAGTATAAATATATGTATAGAGTACACATAACATATTGGTGTCCGTTGCTTGCATATTTTAGAATGTTGAAAACCATCCTCCTCCTCTCTAAAGAATGAGACCACAATAAACAAGCGGTAGACATTCTCCAAGACCCATACCAGACTCAGATCATACAAACCATGTTAAAATTCTGAAAAGAAAACCACTGTGTACAATTATCCCATGTTAAGTAAGGACACTGAAAACACCACATTTTAAAGAGAGATGCTGAAAAGACTAGTTTATTGCATAAGCTCCAACTATTGCACAAGAAAAGATGGAAAAGTAATTTTAGAAGCAATTTTCAAGATGTAAATCTCTCTATCCACAATCTATTATTTCAAGATAAGGTGATTTTGAAGACATAGTCCTTTCTTGTATTGCACAACACGATGACCTTCAGCAAGTGTATTTTTTCTTGTATTGCACAAACACAGGGAAAATTCTCAAGACTAAATTAAAAAAATAACAGTAAGCTGGACAGATATTTAGTATACCATCATAGGAGAATAAACACCAATGAGTTTTCAGCACAAACATGGAGCATGGTATAGCATTATTCACAGAAGTAATTTCAATCATGTTTCTGGGATATGTTTTGACATGTATCTCCCCAATTTCATGTTTATAGAAGGGTTTCATAGCTCTGTATGTATGGACATAATGTTTATCTATCAATTCATAGATGTGCTTTTGAAAAACACACTGAAATATAAGTTTGCAATTTCAGTCTCCAATTTATTTCTGTAATTGGCCAACCAATTAAATTATCTTCTTTCAGGCTAATTATAAACATCATTCTTTAATTAACATGTAGACTATCATCCGGTGTACTGGGCACCATGACTCCCATATTTTTATAGACTTTCCGTAAATTACCTCACTTTTCTTGCAATTGGTAAATATTTCAGCTGAAGGCTTTTCTCTAGCCTGAAAATGAATAGATGAACCAGCAAACTTACCTGAGCAATAAACTATTCCTGGTAAGAGTTAGGTTGTACATTGGCTCAGGAGAAAATAAGTACAAGCAAAATAGCAAATTTCAGTTCAAATGCTGTTTTCATTCAGTTTACACAGGTACTATAAAGACAAATCAAAGGTTAGCTTGGACATGAAGCAAAATCATGATACAAGTTTCAGGACTAGCTTTTGAAAAGCTTGGTGTTTAACTTACAAATGTGAGCCTCTGCAAGTTTACGAGGGGTAAAATATAATGGATAGAAAACATAAAAGTTGCTCAAAGTGAGACGCACAAAGTGTCTGCATTGCAGAAATCTTGCAGTTGTACAAAGGAGCCCACTGAAGCTGAATCAGAACCAGGTTCTGAAGTCCTTTTTCCAGCATGAGTGACATAGTGGCATGACCCCAGGTAACTCACCTGTCACTTCATCCTCAGTGATCTCATCTATTAGACAGAAATAAGTCATGTAATAATAATTTGTAATAACCACTGTAGACTTACTATTTCACTTTTTTTATTTTTTTATTTTTTTGAGACGGAGTCTCGCTCTGTCGCCCAGGCTGCAGTGCAGTGGCACGATCTCAGCTCCCTGCAATCTCCCTCTCCTGGTACAAGCGATATTCTCCTGCCTCAGCCTCCTGAGTATCTGGGATTACAGGCACGTGCCACCATGCCCGGCTAATTTTTGTATTTTTAGTAGAGATGGGGTTTCACCATGTTGGCCAGGCTGGTCTCAAACTCCTGACCTCAAGGGATCCGCCCACCTCGGCCTCCCAAAGTGCTAGGATTACAGGCGTGAGCCACTGCGCCCAACCATTATTTTATAATTTATAATAAAGAAAGAATATGGATTAACTGAAAAGAGATTTGCTTTTGCAACAGATACACCCAGGGTTTGAATCCCAGCTCTCCAGCTTTCCTTTTACTAATCACTGGGATTTCCTCTCTGAAACCTCCACCTTAGAGGACTGTCACGAGGTATTAATCAAAATATAATTTAAATGAAGTACCCAGGAAATAATTACCAGAATATAAAAGACTATGAATACTTGTTACTTCCTCATTTCTATTTTTGTAAAAATTAAATGCATTCATTCGGCACATAAGACTGTGAACGAGACAGAACAATTTCTTACACCCATGGAGCTTACACTTGGGAGGAGATTGGTAATAAATAAATGAATAGTTACAAAATGTAATGTCAGCTCGTGATAAAAGCCAGCAATTCTAACGACAGGGCCAAAGGATCAAGGGGGATATCTTAGAAGGCGGTTGTAAGTGACCTCTCTGAAGAGGGGACACTGAGCCAAGAACGGCAGAAAGCTGGGAGTGAGCCTGTAGAATATTCCAGGCAGGAAAGAGCAGCCAACACAAAAGCTCTGCGGTAGGAAATGTCTCAGTCAGCTCCAGGAAGAACAAATGGGCTGGTGGGCTGAGTTGAGTAGGAGGAAATGAGTGCAGAGACATGGCAGGGTAGACCCAGAGGGTCATGGAGGACTGAGAAGGGCTTTGGAGTTTGGTCCAAGTACTTTGGGAACCACAGAGTTGCAAGCAGAGGAATGACATGACTCATTCCCACTCTAAAAGAACCACTCAGGCTGCCAAGCTAGGGGCATGAGAGGTTGTTACTATGGCCAAGTAAAAGATGATCATGGCTTCTATTAGGGTGTGACCTGTGGAAGCACTCGGAAAAGGTCAGAATCTAGATATATTTTTTTAAAAAAGTAGAATTGACAGGATTTGCTGATGTGGGATAACGATCGGAGAAAGAATAATTAGAAGAAGGGTTTAGGTCGGAACAACTGGGTAAATGGTGGTACCATGAACTGAAATGGGGAATACTGGGGGAAGGACAGTTAGTGATAGGGGAGGAGAATGTGAAGCCAACTTCAGATGAGTTAGGTTTGTAATGATGTTCTTCCAAGTGAGATATCAAGTTGGCAGTTGGATATGCAAATCTGGAATTCAAGAAAAATGTCATGGCTGAAGATAAATATTTAGGACTCATCCCTGTGAAGAACATATATAAAGACATGATACCAGCTGAGATCACTAAGGGAATGAATAGGTAACGAAAGACAGGACGATCTACAAGTGAACCCTGGTGCAAGCCAACATTATGAGGTTGGAAAGAGGGGAGGAATTCAATAAAGGCTAATTATAAAGAATGACCTCTAAGGTAGAAAGAAAATCAGGGGGCAACCGATCTAAACAGATTACAAAGAGAAAAAACAGTCAACCAGGTAGAATGTTACCTGGAAGTTGAGTGAGAAGGCAGTTTAGAATTGCCATTACATTTGGCAACGTGGTGTTCATTGGTGGTCTGATCAAGGGCCATTTTAGTGGAGCTGTGGGGAAGAGATCCAGAATGGAGGGGACTGAAGATTGAATGAGAAGAGAAGAAGTAGAGCATCAGGTACAGACAACTCTTGACTTGATTTACAAAGGTGACCAAAGGAATGGTATAATAGCTGGAGACGATATGAAGTCAAAAAACGAAGTATCTGCGGGTGTCTGTGATATTTCAGGCACTATTTTGGGCACTATGGAAAGAAAAGATCAAAACAGACAAAACTCCTGTCTTTGTGGAAATAAAATGGGGACAGACAATGTATCTATATGCATACACACACACATCTGTTGGGGAATTGGTATAAAGAAAATAAAGTAGGGTAGGAGAGAGAAATAACGAGAGTCAGTATTTTAAATGGGCTATACAGGGAAGACCCCTCTGCTAACATAATCAGAGAAAATCATAGGCTAGCTAGGAGAAAGTTCCAACAACAGTGCCTTTGATACACTCGAGGGACAGTAAGGAGATATGATCACATATTTACATGCTGATGGAAATAATCCTGAAAAGATCAAATAAGAAGTTAGTGATTTGGACAAGAGATGGGATAGGTGTATCTCCACCTGGGATCAAAGAACAGGTAGAGGTGGTGGCCTCAGATGGGAGCAAAGGTAAAGTTGCTGGCAGTTTGGCTGATTTAGGAGTGCGAGGATGTGTAAGTTCTCTTCCAACTGCTTCTGTTCTCTCAGTGAAATCAACTGAGAATGGGAAGGGAAGAGGGGCTTTGAGGAATACGAGACTGGGAACTGCCTAAGTAAATGGAGGACTGCCAGGACGCACTTGAGATTAGACACGAGGACAAGACTTAAACATTGGATGATATCCCTTTAAAAGAGAGACTATCTTTAAGCTCTAAAATACCAAGGAAATGCATGGTATTACCATAGAAAATGGAAGAAGAAGAATGGCTGAGAAGATAAAATGCACTACTAGCATGTGAACAAGTTGGTCATGCTGAGTTAAGTATTCTAAAACTGTTGGCAACAAGGGCACTCAAAGCACTTAGAGACCACTTAGAGGCAACCAGCAGATAACTGATCATGATAGTGTCTGTGTGTAACACAGTTCTGAGACAAAAAAGATCAGGATGCCAGACAGCGCACGGAAGGCAAGAGCCATGCTGGAAGTGGCATGATGGTCTTTCTGCTGTGCCTGTCTCTCTAGCTGTTAAATGTAACAAAGTCCTGTAGAGCTATTCCCAATCTGCCATTCCGTTTACCTTCACTCAGATTAGTCCATCCCATTACTATCTGAGGCATATTAGGAAAGACCATTCTAGTCGCCTAAAAAATGCATTTCTATAGGATCAAAGTGTAAACTACTCTGTAAATCAAAGAGTAGACTGAGGAATTTCCTCACCAGGACCACGCTTCACAACCCTCATCACATTGCTTACTTTCGGCTCTCTCTTCCTTAGACTGTACTCTGCAAGGATGAGTCTCATGTCTTATTCTTGCTGCACCTGTGTGTATCATCATCCCTGGACTATAACAGATGTTCAATGAGTGTTTGATGATTGAATGAGTGAGTAAAAAGATGCAAATTTAAAAATAAAACCAATAAAACTCTAGCCAAAGCACAAAAATAAAGGAAGCAACTAACAGAATTTCTTAGGGCTTGATATTTTGAGGCCCTTGCTAGAGTGGAAAGAACTCTGAATTAGGAGTCAAAACACTTGAGTTAAAAATATCAAATCTCTCACTTTCTAGCTGGTCAACTTTGGAATAATCCACTTCAATGAGATTCAATTATTTCATTTATTAAAAAATAAAAAAATCTATACTTGCTCCTTAACTATACAAATAATTACCATAAAGATCAAATTAAGTAAAATATATGAAAGCCCTCTGTAAACTATAAAGTTCCATAAAACAGTTACTAATACTAATATCCACATCCAAGCTACTTGGAGTAGCACCAGAGATCATGAACAAGGTCATATGCAGTTTCAGCGGCATCAGAAACCAATATTGGTGAGACATGATCACCCATGGGGACCTTGTACTAGGTCAGTATGACTGATGGAAGGCAGACAGCACTGTTAAGCAAGACAAATCTTGAAGGAAAATGTAAAATGGCATTTACTATGAATAATATACAAACTACATTTGGGTTGGACAAAGAAATTACTAACCTTCCAAATGTTCTCATCAAAATTTCATCTAGATGGAAACTAGTTATTTAAAATCAACTGGTATCTGATATCCAGATGCTCAATCTAAAGATTAAAAAAAAAAATGCCTAAGAGTACATTCATTCAGCCTGGCACGATGGCTCACACCTATAATCCCAGCACCTTGGGAGGCCAAGGCAGGTGGATCACCTGAGGTTGGGAGTTCAAGACCAGTTTCACTGACATGGAGAAACCCCATCTCTACTAAAACTACAAAAAACATTTTTCGGGTGTGGTGGTGCAGGCCTGTAATCCCAGCTACTCAGGAAGCTGAGGTTGGAGAATTGCTTGAACCCGGGAGGCAGAGATTGCGGTGAGCAGAGATCATGCCATAGCACTCCAGCCTGGGCAACAAGAGTAAAACTTCGTCTCCAGAAAACAAAAAAAAGGGTACATTCATTCAATCTCTAGTCATCTTTTTATGTCTTTCAAAAACCCAAACTAGATTTTTAAAATATTTCTCCATATTAAGGTAGTGTCACAACTCTATTTCCCGAAGTCTCTTCATCCTAAAAATCGGGTACCTTCCTTCATTGTTTTACGTGCCTCGATACAGCTTATACCCAGTTATGTTAAAACATCCTCTTCTAAGAAGGAAACAGTGTGCAGTCTACCTTACAAGCAAAAACTAAATTTCATATGAATAAAGAAAGAAGGAATTTCCAGCCTGGGTATCTCTGGGTGATGACTGATGAGGGGAAATAAAAACCAAGAAAATATCCCCAGAGTTCGTGTTGAAGGTACTTAGCAAAACATGACTTAGTCAAACAGCAACTAACGCACAACCCAAAGCAGTACTTCCTTCTCCTTTGAAACCAATGGATTTTTTTCAAATGATGTATCATCTTTTTTTTTTTTGGAGGGGGAGTTGTGGGGGACAGAGTTTCACTATGTTGCCCAAGTTGGAGTGCAATGGCGCAATATCGGCTCACTGCAACCTCTGCCTCCCTGGTTCAAGCGCTTCTCCTACCTCAGCCTCCTGAGTAGCTGGGATTACAGGCGTGCACCACCATGCCCGGTTCATTTTTCTATTTTTAGTAGAAATGGGGTTTTACCATGTTGCCCAGGCTGGGCTCAAACTCCTGACCTCGTGATCTGCCCACCTCGGCCTCCCAAAGTGCTGGGATTATAGGCATGAGCCACCACGCCCGGCTGATGTATCATTTTTATATCACTTCTACTCAGATTCTGCAAAAACCCTTGAGCATCCTATTTTGTAGCTGAGACACCAACACGGACAGAAACTCTGGATCTTTGCTCACCCTCTCCCTATTGTCCATTACAGTGTAACTTTTCAGTTTTAAGACCCACCTAAGATATCCTTTGTATATCTTTCAAAAATCCAAACTCGATTTTTAAAAAAATCTCTCAGTATTAAGGTAGTGTCACAACTCTACCTTAGAGAGAAAGACTCTACTTTCTTCCAGCAGAGCCAGCAGCAGATCTCCCTCTCAAAACGACTTTTTTTTTTCCTTCATTGCCACCAGGTTCTACTCCACCTTTCTCCTGGTACCTCAATACTCCTGGAGTGGTCTTTGTTCTGCAAAACGTTTTTCTTTTGTGTGTTCTTCCCATGGTGTGCCCACTCCTGGATGAGCCACAATGACCAGCGAGTGGCAGCCTATTAACCTGCCATCTGAGCCCCTTTGCTTAATCAATGTAAAAACAGGAAATCTCTTGTAACAGCTGAGCATAATGAAGCTTCCAACCCACCAGCACCTTTCAGGTCCATGACATCTGAGTGGGCTCATTTCTTACTGTTCCCTTCTTCACCCTATAGTCACCGTAACTGCCTCTCTTATTAAAGATTGGCCCTGACAGGAATCCTTCCACAATGAATGGGTGAGAAAGGGAGAGTGGGCACTCTACGAAAGTCTGTGTAATTTAAAACTGGAGAGCAAAAGGAAATGACAAGAAAAGTGTAGCTGTAGCAAAAAAAAAAAAAGCAGATTTTTAAAGAAACAATTATTTTTGCACAGGCTTAAATGTTGACTCTTCCAGTAAGCTATTTCAGTGTTGAGAGCTTTTCCTTCTCCCTCCTTCTCAAGCAATCTCGTACAAAAATTAGGTAAGAAAATCATTATAGGGTTTATAAGGCAGGAATCATTAAATGATGTTTTCCTTCAACTTAAAATGAGAAGCAGATGACAGTAATATTTTTACTAGTGTCACTACTACCCAAAAAAAAAAATTCAAAAAGTTATCTTTCAGTTAATCCCAAGAGCCACTTGTAAAATAATATATAGGACCACAAGAAATAAGGTTATAACTGAGATAAAAATTTGTATGCGTCTTCCACTAAAACTGACAACCAAATGCTCTAGGCTCTCTATTCATGAGTGAATTTATATGCTAGTAGTCATTAAGTCATGTAATCCTACAGATGGAATCAAATCATCCAAAAATAAATCACATTTGAAAGGTAAAAATCATGATGTGGAATCTTATTTCTGAGCAAAATTCCAATCAAATATAATAAGAAAGCAAATGCCACAAAAAAAAAAAAAAAAAAATCAGGCCAAAAATGTATGAAGGGAGAAGAAGATTCAATCACTTTTAAAATGAGTAAAGGTACCAATGTTACTTGAGAATTCAAATGTTTCATAAACAAAACTGGCATCCAACAAAGTGAAGAATATAGCTCTGTAAAAAAGAATAGCACAAAGCCAGGCACAGTGGTGCATGCCTGTAGTCCTAGCTACTCAGGAGACTGAAGCAGGAGGATTGCTTGAGGCCAGGAGTTCAAAGTAACATAGCAAGGTCCCACAAAAAGCAAATGAAAAGGAAAAGGAAAGAGTGGCAAACCCCAGGTAATTCAATAATGCTGTTGGCAGACAGGACAAAACAACCAAGAAAAAAAAGAAAATACTGCAGGCATGGTGGCTCACGCCTGTAATCTCAGCACTTTGGGAAGCCAAGGCTGGCAGATCACCTGAGGTCAAGAGTTCGAGACTAGCCTAGTCAACATGGGGAAACCCTGTCTCTACTAAAAATACAAACATTAGCCGGGCACGGTGGCGGGCACCTGTAATCCCAGCTACTTGGGAGGCTGAGGCAGCAGAATTGCTGGAAACTGGGAGGCGGAAGTTACAGTGAGCCAAGATAGTGCCACTGCACTCCAGCCTGGGCAACAGAGCGAGACTGTCTCAAAAAAATAAAAATAAAACAGATCAAAACAAGCAGGCATAAAGTTGCTTCTAGAATTAAGGAAAATGTTCAGCAATTGTTGATAGAAGACATTTCCTCTATCAAAATTAGCCTATAAATCCTCTCTAATCAACATGGCCTTTTCCCAACATTATCTTTATTGAGTCTTTCCTTCCACCTTGATACGCGGTTGACAACTTCTTAATTTATATTGTCTAAATGTGGGAAGGAATTGTTTTTGACAGCTCTAAACTCCCTCTATTTATATGCTTTAATGGAAATCAGCATTTCCCTACATGTTCTCACCCTACATTCTTACTGTTCCTGGGCCCTGACAAACACAAACTTACAGCTGAATTTATTTCCACAGGTGCACGTTTCCCTTTAGAAGCCTACATAGAAATGGTCTCATGCCATTGCTCAATGTGGTAGGCCATGCCATGCCCAAGCTCCAAAGAGAGGTATTCAAACAGAACTATAAGGGCTTCCAAAGAGGCTGATCATAGTACAAACACAAGCTTCCCCCCTCTCCCCGGGCGCCACCCCAAAGACAGAGTTTCCCTCTGTCACACAGGCTGGAGTCCAGTGGCATAATTATAGTTCACTGCAGTCTCGAACTCCTGGGCCCAAGGGATCCTCCTGCCTCAGCCTCCTAAGCAGCCGAGACTACAGACATGTACCACCACACCCAGCTAGTTTTAGTACTGTTTTTTTTTTTTTCTTTTTTAGAGATGGGGTCTCCCTGTATTGCCCAGGCTGGTCTGGAACTCCTGGCCTCAAACCAAATTATCTTTAACAAGTGCTGATAACATAAACATAAAAACAGTGAGTGATTAAACATTAGTTTTAAAATAAGACAATGAATCCCTTGGACTTTATCAAAACAAAGATACTTTAAGAGTGTTGCTATAAAGGGCTTTGACAATGGGAACCTCCACTGGACTAGTAAAATTGAAGTGGGTACGTTGTCTGGGGTAAATACCTGGAGCTCATAGTCTCGCGCCAAGAAAATTGAGGACACAGACATACAGGAAGAGTTTAGGAGTGGAGGTTTAACAGGCAAAAGAAAGAGAAAGGAAAACAGCTCCCACGCTAGTGATAGAGGAGGGACTCCAAGAGGAAAAGGCCCGCGGGCTGTATGCACTGGATTTTATAGTTTGGCTTGCGGAGGTGGTGTCTGATTTACATAGGGCCCACCCATTGGTTGGATCAGGCGTGACATTTACATAGCTTGCAGAGAAGGCGGGCCACCCCACCCTAATCTTATTATGCAAATAGACTTTCCACTCTAGGGACACCATCTTCCCTGCTCCTTACTCTACATGTGACTGATAGAGAGAAGCGCAGATGGAGCCGCCATTTTGGGGCTGCTTTACATTAAAAGTAAAATCTTACCGAGGACTCCCCTACCCTCACTATCTGCCTAGGTAATTTCTTCTGAACTCCCACATTAAAATCAAACAATTAAATCCAAACAGGGGGTCATAGGAACCCCAACTCAAAGCCAGTTGGTTAGAAATTCCAGAAGCCGGGACTTGAGACTGGTGTCTAGGGTTACTGAGGGCTTGTGGGGACTGAGTCCCCAACCTGTGGGATCTAACACTATCTCCGGGTAGATAGTGTGGAACTGAATTGGAAGAGGACACTCAGCTAGGGCTCATGCTTGGTGTGTGGGGAACCCCTCCCCCGCCTCCACTTTGGTCACAGAAGTCTCCCGTGTTGATGGTTGTGGTGGTGTGACAGCAGGGGAAAATGGCAGTTGGCGAGTTATTTTGGAAACACCTGGGGAAAACCTGCCTGCATACAAAGCCAACACTGAAGGAAACACTGCCAAGAAACAGCGGGGCTGGTTATAATGGCAGAGTTTGCAACCCTGGAAAAAGTCAAACTTGAATTGAGCCCTACCCCGGACTTTTCACTTATGCGAGTCAGTAACACATTAGTTCTTTACTTCGGCTTACATCAGTTTCAGTTGAGTTTCTCCATGTACATCCAGAAGAGCTCCAATACACCAAAAGGCTCCTATCATCAGTAACTCAAGTAAATCAACACAGCATTGACAACTTTAGAATTCCAATTCACAGAGCCTTAAGCATAAAACCTTTTCAATGAAAGAAGGTAATTTGCTATAGGAAATTTCAGAGGGACCTGTGAAGTGACTTTCATGAATATTCATGTTATGTATTTTCTCAAGCCCTTAGTGCATAGTAACATGTGAAAATGTCTATGCTAAGGATTCATGTCTTGAGTATTAAACCTTTCTGAGTTGGTAAAAATCTTCTCTAATTTATCCTAGGTCACATAATATCCTATGGCTCAAAAGTATCTACTTCATCCACAAGACTTAAAATCCAGAAGAATTTTTTTAAATCACCTTTCTGCTTTCTATTGTCCTCGCACTTAGTTATCCTAAAATTGTCCTGGTCTTGGAGCTAGGAGGTTCTAGGGCTTTGCAAATAACTTAGGTATATCCCCCTAAATACAGCATTTATTTCCCTGAATCTGTTTACTATTTAGTAATGTGAAGAAGGTATACTAGATGATTTCTAAAGTCTCTCCTACTTCTTAAAATTCTCTGAGGATTTTTCACATGTGATTCTATTGTTCAAAACCTGGCCCCCCCAAAAAAAGTGATTAAAAATATGTTTAGGCATATTGAAATTAAAACCTAGACTTAAAAGATAGAAAAATGTAGCAGTCCACACAGAAAAGACAGACAAAACCAAATCACCAATGTGTTGTGATTCTGTCCTCATGAGTAAGTGCTAGAAAAAATAATCTTTTTTCATTCACCACAGTATATCTAGTAGTAATAGGACTTTTCCTCTTTTCCTGTTTCTCTGAAGACTTCAAATCCTTAAAATAGTCAAGAAGAAAATTATGCCCTTCTATCTACCATCCACCTTTTCAACTATTTATTGAGGTAGGATTAGTTTCCCAAGACACAGGTCACAAGACCCTGCTAATAAAATAGGATGTGGTAGAGAAGACAGCCAAAACCAGCTGAAACCAGCCAAAATCAAGATGGTGACAAAAGCAACCTCTGTTCATCCTCACTGCTCATTATACATAGTTATAGTGCATCAGCATGCTAAAGGCACTCTCACCAGCACCATGACAGTTTGCAAATGCCATGACAATGTCTGGAAGCTATCCTATATAGTCTAAAAAGGGAAGGAACCCTGAGTTCTGGAAATTCCTCGCTCCTTTCCTGGAAAACTCATGAATAATCCACCCCTTGGTTAACATATCATCAAGAAATAACCATAAAACTAGCCAACCAGTAGCCCTTGGAGTTGCTCTGCCTATGGAGTAGCCACCATTTTATTCCTTTACTTTCTTAATAAACTTACTTTCTCTTTACTCTGTTATTCTCTCTTGAATTCTTTCCTGCCTGAAGCCAAGAACCCAGTTGGCCTCCTGGGCTGAACCCCAATTTTGAGATTCACCCTGTGACAGATATACTTCCACATATCACTATATCACATTCTCCATTTAGAGATATTTAAATATAGTGACCAACAATATTTAATATGAAGCATTTAACCGGACCAAGAGTAATTCAGGTGTCAAACTGTTGCCCATTGGCTTCCAAAATTAGCTCTAGAGATATATTACATTTCATAAATTCTAAGACACATTTTATCACGTTTCAACATGTCTAACCTAAGGATGCTTCATACATAGATGACACCATAGATATGCTGATGTGCAAGCAGTATAACCCCATAGCCTGGTACAGCATGACTAACTGATCTGGACAGAAGAGCACTGCATTCAAACTTTGTCCTGTGTGACTTCCTTCTTCTCTCCTCACTACTGGCTGTGCTTAGCAGCATGCATTTCTAATTAAAGAGATTTGTCTTCTGCCAAAAATGCTACCATCCTTGAATCTAACAATTACAGTTTGGCATATACATGTACCATGTTATTCATTTGACCTTATTTCCATTTGATCTAAAATATTACCTGTGAATGTTCTTTGAAAAATATAAAATGCCATATCATCTTAAGATGATGATAATGTTAAAAGTAGCATTACTGTTTTCATATGTTCACTTCTGTATAAAATGAAATGTTTTTCTATCCTAAGCAACCAACCAACTGAAAAAAATAACATAATTTAAGTGAAATCTTGGAGTAGGAAGGAAACTCAAAGATCCTTATCCCAATTTGGCAAACAATGTGAGCATCCTCTAGATGGTATCTGTGACCCACTGTTTTTTGTTTTTGGGGTGTTTTTTTTTTGTCCTTTATAGAGTGGGGCATATAACACTTGACTTATTATATTTAAATATAAAATAAAAACATTTAGTCGTAATTTCAAAGACAAAGAGGAATTTATAGGCCATCCAGTAGAACACACTCATTTTATCATTGGGAAAATAAGTTTGGTTTATATTATGGTACTCAAGGCCACCAAGCCAGTGAGTAACAGGACCATGAACAGTATATACATTTCAAGTGTGTCACCCTTATTTTTCTGCTTAAGCATAAAATAGTTTCAGTAAACTTCTTTATTAATAAAAGGTGTTTGGGGGCTGTATAAACCAAGAGTCACAATTAGAATTATATTTGGATTCACTGTTTTGAGGGATTATGGGATATTCAGTGCTCCAGAATTGTGTCCTTACAGAATTATATAGTGTTGAAAAGCTGGACAAGAGATGAACTCCAAATATCCCTAATAATTATAACTCTTCGGGCAAAAGGGGGCTACTAACTGTCTTAGACAATGGTAACCTCACATCTGCAGAACGCCAAAACTTCCGAAAATACCTGGAATTCAAATACTTTTTTGCTCTAGGGAATTAAAATACCAGGAAAACAACAGACTATATATGGTAAACGCATGTGTCTCTTGTGCTTAAGTACTAATGGTAGTGTTAATGATCGAGCAAAGTGATCTTTTCTGATGATAAAATCCTGAGAGAAAGAGAGACAAGGAAAGATATTCTTTTATCCAAACTTCTTCCCTCCCTGCTGGGAATATTTAAATCTTAATTATCCCTCAGAGTCCTTGCAATGTGGTAAACAGTTGATGAAAAGGGGGGGGGGGTTCTCTTGCTTTATATACTACCTAGTCCAGAAACTGCTAAAAAGATTTAAGAACCTTGTTCAAGCATGATGCTGTATGATCATCAAAGTGATACAGGAGCTCAAAAGAAATTATTTAGGCAGTGAGGTAAGAGAGTCCTCGGTAAGATTTCCCTTTTAATAAAAAGCAGCCCCGAAATTATTTCTTTTCTAACACAAAGCAGCCTGAAAAATCAAGCTGCAAACATAGATGTGAGGTTTGCATAAAACTGCGGATGTGAGGTTACCATCATCTAAGGCAGTTAGTAGCCCCCTTTTGCCCAAAGAGTTATAATTATTAGGGATATTTGGAGTTCATCTCTTGTCCAGCTTTTCAACACTATATAATTCTGTAAGGACACAATTCTGGAGCACTGAATATCCCATAATCCCTCAAAACAGTGAATCCAAATATAATTCTAACTGTGACCCTTGGTTTATATAATCCCCAAACACCTTTTATTAATAAAGAAATTTACTGAAACTATTTTATGCTTAAGCAGAAAAATAAGGGTGACACACTTGAAATGCATATACTGTTCATGGTCCTGTTACTCACTGGCTTGGTGGCCTTGAGTACCATAGTATATGTTTGGACGAACGGAGGCAAGATGGTGCACTTCCGGGTTCTTCTTCACCAACTTTTCCCACGCGCGCGAAAATGCAGCCGGCGACCCGGGAAGGTGCAGACCAACCGGGCATGCGCCAGGTGACGTCAACCGAAGAGACCAAGATTTACCTGGTCGCACCTGTGGAACACCCCCAACACGCCCGTGCCCCGCCTATTGCCCTCCCACTCCTAGAAAAGCTGCTCCGGATGGACGCCACGTGCAGACTTCCCAGCCCCACTCCTGTTGGGATGTCGGGACTGCATCAGGAACCCCGCCCGAGAGCCCCACCGGGGGGGACTCTGTCGGTCTCCTTTGCCGGAGGCCGACAGACCTCTCCCTACCCACCTACTTCCCTGAAGCTAGGTAACCAAAATAAATTTGCAGTTTTGCTCCTAGCCTTGCCTACCCACTGGTTCTTTTGTGCCCGCTCGGCTGGTCTTTAGAAAAACAAATCAGTATAAACCAAACTTATTTTCACAATGATAAAATGAGCATGTTCTACTGGATGGCCTATAAATTCCTCTCTAGATAACCTCTACAGAGAGCCAGGTATATTCAACATAGAGGCTCCCTGTTCCCTTTTCTTTGTTGCCACATGCGCAGTAAAGAAGCAGGGAGCATGGCGCAGGCCAGGTAGAAAACCCATCTACATAATAAAAGATTAGGGTGAGGTGGCCAGCTTCTTCAAGTCCTGTGCAAATGGCACACCTGGTCCAACCAATCTTTTGGGCTCTGTGAAAATCAGACACTGCCTCCTCAAGCTAGTCTATAAAACCCCATGCATTTCACCATGGAACCAGAAGACCCACTTGGAAGCCCCTCTCTCTCTGCAGGAGAGAGCGCTTTTCACTTTCTTTTGCCTGTTAAACCTCTGCTCTTAACCTCACTCACTGTGTGTCCCTGTCTTTGATTGTCTTGGTGTGAGGCAACAAGCCTCAGGTATTACCCCAGACAAACAACAATGCTTCAAAAGGCTGGGCACTCTACCTGCGTAAGTTCAGAAGCATTTTCATAAGGAATAATAATAGCAAATATATACATATATATAAATAAATATATATATATATGCATATATAGAGATGGGAAAAGTTCACCCTAGCTTTTGCATCATAACTTTTTGCCTTAATTGTTTAAAATATATGTAATGTTATGAGAAAATCTCCTGTTTCCAGTCCTGAGCACACTAAATGTCTTCATGAAAGAGAAGTGAGAACAGAGTCTCACTTCATCAGCATGACTAGTGTATGATGCTGATGACTGGCGTAGAACAATCATTCACCTACCTGGACGTCCCTAACTCATACTAACTGGGTTCATACCTTTTATTGTCATTTTTCCACAAATGATCCACTTACAAATGCTAGCAAATATGTTAGAGAATATTTCACTATGCAATTCAAAACAAAGTCAAGCCACTAACTGCAAAGGTCCATGGCCAATCTATTACAGATCTAAGGTGACCTGCAGGTCTATTATTGACCTGGATGTGCTGGTTAGCCACAGATCAGAAGAGAACTCCAGTATGACCAGTCTGCCTGACGGTGCTACAGTCCTCATCACGGCTCTTCATGGTGGAGAAGAGGCCAAGACCAGAGGACAAAGTGAGATGTTAAGATTATCAGTGCTTTATTATGTTGACAGAGTCAAGCTCTGTAAAATAGTTAAAGAGGTTTACTCTGAGCCAAATATGAGTAACCAAGGCCCATGACACAGCCCCAGGAGGTCCTGAGAACACGTGCCCAAGGTAATCAAGTTACAGCTTGATTTTATACATTTTAGAGGGACAGAAGTTACAGAAGGACCTCAATCAGTACATGTAATGTATACATTGGTTTGATGTGGAAGGCTGGACAACTCGAGACTGTTGGGGAAGGGGGACTCAAAGATTTTTCTGATTGAAAGAGTTAAGGGCTGGGCACAGTGGCTCACACCTGTAATCCCAGCACTTTGGGAGGCTGACAAAGGAAGAATTGCTTGAGCCCAGGAGTTCGAGACCAGCCTGAGCAACATGGTGAAATCCCCGTCTCTACTATTAAAAATAAAAAAATTAGCCAGGTGTGGTAGCTACTGGTGTGGACCACACCTGTGGTCCTGCTATTCAGGAGGCTGAGGTGGGAGGATCATCTGAGCCTGGAGGTCGAGGCTGCAATGAGCCATGATGTATCACTCCAGCATGGGTGACAAAATAAAACCCGTTGGAAAGGAAAGGAAAGGGGAAATGAAAGGGGAAAGGGAAAGGAGAAGGAAAGGGGAGGGGAGGAGAGGGGAGGGGAAAGGACCAAGGTCTTTATTATGCAGATGAAGCCTCCAGGTAGCAAGTTTCAGAAAGAACAAATGGTAAATGTCTCTTATTAGTCCTAAAAAGATACCAAACCTCCGTTAATTCAGAAAAGACTAGGAGTGGGTAAGGGATTCTCTACAAAATGTAGACTTTCCCCACAAGAGGTAGCTTTGTAGGGCCATTTCAAAATATGTCAAACAAATATATTTTGGGGTAAGATGCTTCAATTTCTTTCAGGGCCTACTATCTGTCATGTGATGCTATACCAGAGTCAGGTCCAAATTTGGTATCTTACTGCTACAAAGAGTGTGTTTTGTCAGTCTTCAGATTTCCATTTTAATGTGTATGCTGGCCAATCGTGCCTGAATTTCAGAGGGAGGAGAGTGTAATGGGACATGTCCAATTCCACTTCGTTCATGGTGTGAACTAGTTTTTCAGGTTTCTTTGGGTCCTCGGGCCTACAGGGAGATCCATTCAGTCAGTTGGAGGCTTAAAATTTTATTATTCATTTATATTCATCAATAATTTCCTTCTCTGAACTATAGGATCCTCAAAGAACACTGTAGTAAATAACAGATACTATTAATCAAAGGATACTACTAATCAAAGGATACTACTTGTATTAGTCTTTTCTCACACCACTATAAAGAACTATCTGAGAGTGGGTAATTTAGAAAGGTAAAAGGTTTAATTGACTCACAGTTCAGCATGGCTGGGGAGGCCTCAGGAAATTTACAATCATGGAAATTTACAATCATGGAAGCAGGCATGTCTTACATAGCAGCAGGAGAGAGGGAGAGCACAAAGAGAGAAGGGACCCTTATAAAACTATCCAATCTTGTGGGAACTCACTCATATCATGGTAACAGCATGGGGGAATCCACCTACCAGTCCCTCCCTTGACATGTGGGGATTACAATTTTAAATAAAATTTGGGTGAGGACACAGAGCCAAACCGTATCACTACTAATCAAAGGATACTCTATCAATGGTTGGATAGAGCCTCCACCAATTTCTCTCCCACCTTTCAGGAAAGGACCATACCAAAAACATCTTATATTGTAGATAACTCCTCAACATGATATCTCAATACACCCCATCCCATTATTAAGAGTTTCCACTATGGAAAATTCTGTCTTAAATTGCTTATACTCAATCTAAGTTCTTTTTCTCCTGCTGACTGCTCAAAGGATAAAGAGTTTGCTGCCTGCTCGCTTCTGTGTTTCTTGTTATTTTTAATATTGAAAAGAGCTTTAGACTTTCTTTCTCGACCAAATAACTATCTGTGCAACCTTATATAAAGCATTTAATTTTCCTAAACCTAAGTTTCCTCATCTACAAAATAAAATATCAGGACAAATTTGTAAATGTCTGGGACTTTTACTTTGTCAATATTCATCCTGAAACTCTAGATTGGTATCATTTCTTAGCCTCTATTCTAACTCTTTGAACATAGATTTTATCCCCATCTGCTTTTTTCATAAATTTCTTATCTTTTCCTGGTACTTCCTAAGAAAAAAATTAATGATAAAACTGCAAATAAAAAGAGTTCAAACCAAGAAAAGCTCAGTGCTATTGACTGATCTACTTTCTTACAATGAGTACTATGAGCAAAGGAGAAGTGAGCCAATGCAGGAACTAGCAAGTGTCTGAAACAGGGCAGGTACACCCTTTCCTTTCCTACTTAGATCTGGGGTAATGAAAGCCATTGATTTGTCATTAGTAATAACACTTCCCAATTTGTAAGTGAGGTTTTTTGGTGTTTTGCTATTGTCATTTTTGTTTTGAAAAATACATGGATGATCGCATACTGTGGAAAAGAAGTATGTGCTCATAGAGGCACCATATCCCTTCAGAATATGATAGGATGACCAGAGGGTTGAGAAAAATCCTTATCACATAATTTAGAACAATGTTGTGACTGTGATACAATGTGCATATGCACTGAACATGAAGGCTTGTTTTGAACGTTTACCTCAAACATACATATGCACAACACAGTAAAAGTTAACATCTGTCCATTTAAATGATGGCACATCTGCACCCTTTGCTTTGCTCTAAAAACTATTTTAATGACCAAGTTCCTAGCCTTAAAGGATGAAGGGACAGTATCTCCATAAAAGATGAAGAGAAGACATCGATCACTGCCTTTGACCCCTTGTTACTTAGGTTATATAAGTCAGTTTAATTTTGTTTTCCTCACATCTGCTGGGGGTGTCAATTACTATTGCAATTGCAATCGTCAAACGCGAACTTTTCCAACTGTTTGGAAAACCAGACGAAAAGCAGTTCACTCCACCAACCCCAATTGTGCTTGCCACTGATGACAGAAGGAACTGTGCCACAAATTCAGATTAACTGAGGCTAGTATCTGGGAACCACTTTGAGAAACATTCTCATGGTTTAGAGAAACCATAAAACTAACCAACACAAAGAATCTGATTGGTAATGCCAGGATCAGAAGTTCTATAAATCCCCGTGTGACTTCATCAGCTGAACACTAGCTCCAGATTTCACTTTCAGGGCTGCTCTCAAGAGGCTAGATGCCAGCTCAGTAACAGCTGTGCAGTAGCGAACAGGAGAAGGCAACTTGGGAAAGGCTAGATCCGACCTCAAGGGCCCGACAAGGACCTTCAGCTAAAACCAGCCAAGTTCCTCTTGTTAAATCACAGTGCTTTAGAATGTTTTCTCGTCTTTTGCAAATACTATCCACAGAGGAAAAGTCAACACAGAAGAACTGGAGTGGAGAGAAGACATCAAACAGCAAAACTTACTCCTTCAACTTCAAGTCAGAAGTGTGGAGAAGAGGACTGGGTTTCTGCATCACAACCCTTCAAAGGGACACCAAGTAGACTCTGAACCCCAGTGTAGGTTACTACCTCAGTGCTTTTAAGGACTTCTATCATTAAGAATAGAGGGCACATTTTCCACACCATCCATTAGCTACTTTAAAAATTAACTAGATTCCTGGGCATTAAAAAAAAAATCACAAAATTGTGAGCTTCTTGATGACAGAAGTCACATACAACAACTTTGAATCCCCTACATTTACTGAAATCCTTGGAAAATAGTACCCCCAAAATGTTGCTGAATGAAAGAACAATTTAAAAAGTATTATACCTCAATTTCTACGTATCTAAACAAAATTTATAAACTATCTACAAATATTTTCTAATGTCCGGAATATTATCCTTCAATCTGCCACCTGCTTAATAATCATAACAAAAAGAAATTTTCAATTATGAGCATATTTGCAACATTTCAATTTACATATTTTAACTCATTCCCTCAGTTAACAAACTTTGTATCGTTCCAACATGGAGTATATAAAAACATATTTTAACACCTAAGATTCAGATTCAATGACACGACAACTCCCACCGAACAGATACTTTAGATGTAAACTCTTGCATATTTCATAGGCTTTGTACGTAAAAGATTTCATAAAGGTATGAAATGCCATAATTTGCTAGTAGCCAAAAGCACATTCTGGGAAATATTATGAATTCAGTCTAGACACAGCCAAATGGTTGATAAAGGAGTAGTGGGGGATTATAGAGGAAGATTCGAGGGTTCCTTTCCAAGGTTCCATCCACTTCTCATGATTCCATGACCTTGTTATCCAAGAATTTGTGTCTATAGAAGAAAAGGTGCAATGGCATGGGAGAGACTTGATTCTTGCTGAAGAATAAAGGATTTATTCTTCGGTCAAGTTACTTCAGGACATAATAATCTAATAATCAAGGAAAACACATGCTCCATGCATTCTCTGTGAGTTCCCTGAGGCTGGTTAAACAGTATTTCATGTATATGTCTCTTGCTCTGACCAGTAGACCCAATATCTTACAGGTCCTCAAAAATTTGACCCTTGACTAATTTCAAGACATTGTCGGCTGGGTGCAGTGGCTCACACCTATAATCCCAGCACTTTGAGAGGCCAAGCTGAATGGGTCGCTCGAGCAACAAGTTCAAGACTAGCCTGGGCAACATGGCAAAATCCCATCTCCACAAAAAAAAAAAAAAAAAAAAAAAATACAAAAATTAGCCAGGCATGGTGGTGTGCCCCTGTGGTGTGCCCCTGTCATCCCAGCTGGGTGTGGTAGCACGTGGCTGTAATCCCAGCTACTCAGGAGGCTGAGGAAGGAGAATCGCTTGAACCCAGGAGGAGGAGACTGCAGTGAGCTGAGACCACACCACTGCACCCCAGCCTGGGTGACAGAGCAAGACTCCATCTCAAAATAACAATAACAGTAAGACTACCAAGCTGGGAATAGCAAAACGAATAGCCATTACTCGACTGACCCATGCATATGCTAAGTTCTAGTCATGTAACATGCACAAAAATGGAGTATACATTCATCAGAATTCACCCAAGAAAAACAAACTATAAAAAGTCACCTAAAAATGGTCCATCAAGAACTAATATAAAATTACTGGATAAGATCAAGAAGAAAAGAAAAAAGCTATCCACCTAAAATGATCATCTACATCGTAAATGTCTCCTCTCCCCAAAATAACACAAAGTTTTGTTCAACTGATGTAGTTGGGCTTGCGCAAGGAGAAACTGCAAGAAGGAAAAAGCAAACTATGATCTTCTAAAAACAGCCTACATTCCAATTTAGCAATGTGTTCTCACAGTATAAACACCTTTGTAGGCATTAAAATGAATGGAAACACAGATACTTACCAAACACTAATTTACAGTATTGGTTGGAACACAGGCATTATCTCAGGGTATTTTCTCTTAACAAAGGTGCCCTGCCTAAGTGAAGGTGGTGTTTCTTCAGTCTTCACACTCTGTTTCTGTAGGCTTCCTGGTTTTCTCCTTCTATATCCTATCGTTCTGTGCAAAGTTGATAAAAATATCATTTATGCATAGCTTACTGCTAACATCCCGTGGGTGCTGCAGTCAACAAAAATGCCTTCCATGTTGAAACACATTCAAGCATAATTTCCTGTCATTCCAGCATTCAAAAATTTTCTGTCCTCTTGAATGGGAAAAAACTCAAACTTGATTTTTCCTCTGCTCTGAAACCAGAGAAATCATTAACACAGAAGACTTCTGTGACCAAATATATCAGGATTTCTCCCCACACACCAGGCAAGCAATCAGTTCTGCAGTAGACACTGGCTGGTTGTCCTCCAATTCGATTCCAATGTTATTTACCTGGAGATGGCCTCAGATTCCCCGGTTAAGGGGTCAGTCTCACAAGACTGCCTCCCCACTTCTCACCAGTAACCAGTCCAGACATAGGGCCTTGCGAACTTCTGACAGACAAACTTCAAGTTGCGATGATCTAGAGCATAACTCTCTCCTTGGGTTTGATTAACTTGCTAGAGTGGCTCATGGAACTCAGAGAAACACCTACTTATATTTACTGGTTTATTTTAAAAGATATTGCAAAGGATACAGATAAAGAGATGCATAGGGTGAGATATGAGGGAAGGTACAACGAGGTTCCATCTGTTACTCAGGTATGCCACCCTTTAGGAACCTCCACTCCCCCACGTTCAGCCATCCAGAAACTGTCTGAACCCTGTCCTTTTGGGTTTTTATGGAGGCTTCCTTATGTTGGCATGCTTGATTAAACCATTGGAAATGAGTGATCAACTTAACCTTCAGACCCTCTCCCTCTCCCCGGGGTGTTGGGGGTGGGGCTGAAAAACCTCAACCCTCTTTTCCTGCCTGGGTGTTTCAGGTGACCAGAACTAATTCTGAAGCGACCTAGGTTCTGCCAGTCATCGATCAGTTCATTAGCACACAAAAGACAAAAGGCATCACTTTGGAGATTCTAAGGATTTTAGGAGTTATATACCAGAAAAAGAGACTGAAGACCAAGTATGCATTTTACAATATCACTCCTCTGTTCACATTTTCTCACATAGAATAAGGAAGCTGCTATCTAAAATTAATTCACTAGAAAAACACTAAACAATACTGGGTCAGTAGTGGGAAGACCTCATCTTATTTGCCACCTATACATCAAAGCAGTTGTCCACAGAAGTCCCAGAGATGCTAAGTGGTGGTTTGTCTATCACCACCCTCACTCATGGCAAAGAAGAGATATCCATGCTGCCTCCTTTGAAGAAGCAATGTGGAACAAGATCGGGTGGGAGTAGGGAAGTGGAAAAGGCTTGCTACTTGCCTAGGCCATGACCACAGTGTTATAAACATAAGCCCCCTACTGGCCACTGAGTCCAGACTGCCTAGCTGGGGATGCCTCTAAATCCACATACAATCCTCCTCATCAGAGAACATGATAAAGCATGTTCTGTGTTCATAATCCTGTTCTGTTTTACAGAGAGAGTTACAAAAAGTTTTAGCCTCAAGAAGTGCTGACGTGGGTAAAACAAAATCCAAGCAAGGCTTGACATTTATTTTAATAAGCCATGTCTACCCCCTACTGCTAATGCTGGGTTCTCCATCATAGCCCCGTATACATCTAGCAAACAAGAGCTTAAAGATGGGCGCAGTAGTGTGCACCTATATAGTTCCAGCTATTTGGGAGGTGGAGGCAGGAGGATCACTTGAGCCCAGGAATTCAAGACCAGTCTGGGTAACATAGCGAGACTCTATATTTAGGGAAAAAAAGAAAAGAAAAGAAAAGAAAGACGCTATCTCTATTTAAAAAAAAGAAAGACTAAAAAGAACTAAATTTGTTGAGGAAGTTCTAAAAAGCATTCATTTCACCCTCTTCCCCCCACTCTCATTCAGCAAGGCATTTAATTGGCTTAAAAAATAAGTGGGGGAAAACAGACACATGAAAATGACAGATATAAATAGATATTTGATATTCCCTGATATACAACCACTTAGAAACAAAACAAATCTCCTAATCCTCACTCCATGCTAAAATCATGCTCTTAAGATTATCAAAGATTTAACTTGTGCACAGGGAAAAGCGAGCATACCCGAAATTACAAGTAGTCATAATTTGAGGACTATCTTTTTTTTTTTTTTTTTTTGAGACAGAGTCTCATCTGTCACCCAGGCTGGAGTGCAGTGGCATGATCTCAGCTCACTGCAACCTCCACCTACTGGATTCAAACAATTCTCCTGTCTTAGCTTCCCTAGTAGATGGGATTACAGGCATGTGCCACCATACCTGTCTAGTTTTTGTTTTTATAGTAGAAATGGGTTTTTGCCATGTTGGCCAGGCTGGTCTTGAACTCCTGACCTCAAGTGATATGCCCGCCAAGGCCTCCCAAAATGCTGGAGTTCCAGGCGTGAGCCACTGTACCCAGCCAGGACTATCATTTTAAAAATAAAAACATTCCCAGTATACAACTGACTTCTATTAAGACAACTATCAGGGGAAGAGCTAAGTCTACATTTGGTAAAAAGATAGCCTAGTTTCTTAAAAAACAGAATACTACAAAAGCTGTCTCTACTTTCAATGTCAATTTCTTACAATTATCTTGATTTGAAAAAAAAAAATGTAGTATAATTTTGAGACCTGATTATTCATTTCAAGTGATTGCTGGGTGTTGCTTTGATTTGTCTATTGTCCAGGAAGTGATTTGATAACAAAGCTAGACCTATAATAGTGACATATAAAGGTGAGGTTTAATGCAGCATTCTCTTCTAAACAAATAAAATAGCATTAGGGATAATATTGGTAACATTTATTTTTAAAGAAATTGAATCTGTCACTACACTTACATTTCCCCTCTCTTTGCCTATCTGAGCAACAATTTAGGTTTTCTTTTGTTAGTTGGTTGTTTTTAATTCTCTCCTTCTTCCAGTATAAATACAAGACAGTTGCTTTTATGATTAGTTTTAGTTATTTTTCTTAGGGTAACGTGCTATTTCCACATTTTATCCACCTTTAAAATCGAAAACACATATGAGGACACTAAGGAAATAATCTATATTGCATTGTGGAGGCAAATTGCAAAGCTCTATTAAAAAAAAAAGGAGGGTTATCTTCTTAGCCTAATGTTATATATGAGCACACAGAGATGATGCTGAGAGGGAAATCTCTCCAACCCCAACAAGGTCATCAGGTGCTGGAGTCTTGAGTGGATGCAGGGATGATGGGAGATCTTATGTTTAGAACCCATGGAGATACAGCATCCTTGAGCTTACAGTAAGAGCATGATACATTTCAGTTTAAAGCCCTCTGGTTTTTATTCTGTTGTGTTTTGATCAAGAAAAATAAACACCTGTCAGCACGGGAATCCTGAGAAGTATGCTAACCGGCACCAATGAATGCCACCTTCCCCACCCCAGCAGCCACTTTAGGCCTAGTGTGTGGAGCACGAGGATGGCAATGAATTCAATGTCCCGACAGGAGCTCTGGAATGTTTACAGCCTTACAGCTTTCCCCATTATAGGATCACTTCCAGGTCACCAGGCAATGAATTCAATACACCAACAGGAACTCTGGGATGTTTACAGCCTTCCAACTTTCCCGATCATAGGATCACTTCCGGGTCACCAGAAGCTGTGCTGCGGCAGCAGGCAACCAGCCCTTGGGCACAGACCTTCAACCAACGTCCTTCATTCAAGTAATATTAAAGGACAAGTCTCACTGGTGCAAACATAATGAAACCCAAAAGGTGAAAAACTATAATACTAACAGCAAACCAACCATCCCCACCATGCATAAAAGGCCATAAAGTACTACATTTCTCCTGTAGAATACTTTCTTTTTTTCATGTGTTAATATAGGCATTTAAGTATTTTTCCAGGTTTATCTGCTCAACCAGATTGAAATCAGGTAAGCAAAGCACTGCCCACCCTCTCTCCTTTCCTGGAGAAGATGTTACAGCTGGTCCACAGAGCTAGGTCTGCAGTCTATCCCATTTAGTGTGAGACCACAGGAAAGGAGCTCCAACACAGGACTCAGCTTCCACATCTGTGGAATGGTCACTACCTCCTGGAGTAAAATGAAGCAATAATAGAGGATACTTCCCGCAGTTCTTGGTGCACACAGTAGGTGCATAACAAATGTCAGCTGTCACTATTTTTCTTCCTATTTTTTTCACGTTACCCAAAGCTTCTAGGTCAAGCTCCACACCAACTAGCATTCAAAAACTATGAAAAGGAAGAGAATTTGGCAATGGGCATCTGATAACAATTTAAATTTTGAACAGTGCAGGTTCTTACTCTTTTGTTTCCCCTTATGAGGAAGGTTTTTTTTATTATTATTATTTCATGTTACAGATGAGAAAGCAAGGCACAGATAGGTTAAATCGCTTGCTCAAGGTCATACAGAAGGAAGCTGCAGAGATTCAAAATCAGGTGGTCTAACCTCATAGTTCATGTTCTTAATCAGCATGCTATGTTGTTTATCACATGTACAGCAAATCTTCAATGTTGTCCATAGGTTCTTGGAATCCATGACCTTAAGGAAAAGGACCTATAAGGAAACCAGTTTTACCACAGGCTGATTGATAGAAACAAGAGTTAAGTTCCCAGAGGAAAAGAAGTCATTATACGCAAAAGATACTTGCACATGCATGTTAATAGCAGCACAATTCAAAATTGCAAAAATGTAGAACCAGCCCAAATGCCCATCAATCAAAAAATGGATAAAGAAACCATGAGATATACATATGATGGAATACTTCTCAGCCATTAAAAGGAATGAATTAATGGCATTCACAGTAACCTGGATGGAACTGGAGACTATTATTCTAAGTGAAGTAACTCAGGTATGAAAAAGCAAACATCAGATGTTCTCCCCCATAAGTGGGAGCTAAGCTATGAGGATGCAAAGGGATAAGAATAGCACAATGGGCCGGGCGCGGTGGCTCAAGCCTGTAATCCCAGCACTTTGGGAGGCCAAGACGGGCGGATCACGAGGTCAGGAGATCGAGACCATCCTGGCTAACATGGTGAAACCCCGTCTCTACTAAAAAATACAAAAAAACTAGGCGGGCGAGGTGGCGGCGCCTGTAGTCCCAGCTACTCGGGAGGCTGAGGCAGGAGAATGGCATGAACCCAGGAGGCGGAGCTTGCAGTGAGCCGAGATCACACCACTGCACTCCAGCCTGGGCGACTGAGTGAGACTGTGTCTCAAAAAAAAAAAAAAAAAAAAATGACACAGTGGACTTTGGGGACTTGTGGGGAAAGGGGAGGAAGAGGGTGAGGGATAAAAGACTACAAACTGGGTTCAATGTATGTTGCTCAGGTGATGGGTGCACCAAAATCTCACAAGTTACCACTAAAGATCTTACTCATATAACCAAATACCACCTGTTCCCCCAAAACCTATGGAAATCATTTAAAAAAAAAAAAAAGGCAAAAACAAGAGTTAAGTTCTTACAGCACATTTCTGGTCCAAAAACACCACCAAGCTTCTAAATAAAGACCAAAACACGTCTACTACTCAACATCGATATGAATGTGAGCTACACATATATTTAAGATAGATTAATTTAAAAAGTAAGATAATTATCCACTTATTCCAATGCAGGATGGTAAGTGCTGGATTCCATCCCAGCAGCTCAGGGCGTAGGGCAAGAACCTGCCTTGGGCAGGTTGCTGTCCCATCACAGGGCACGCTCACACCCACATCCACACTCACACTGGGAATAGGTGGACATGCCAGTGAATGCCATGTGCACAGCACTGGGCAATGGGAGGAAACTGGAGTACCCAGAGAAACCCATGCAGACATGGGTGAACATACAAACTCCACCCAGACACTGGCCCTGGCCAAGAATCCATGTCATGTTTTTCTCCTAGATGTTAGGATGAAACAATTTTCAATAAAACTTACTTTATTTGACACATCAGCAAACTGGGTCCAGCCCCCCACCTATTTTTGTAAATAAATTTTTATCAAAACACAGCCACACCCATTCCTATAGCAAAGACTATGGCTACTTTCACAACAAACACATAATTCACAAATAAAAACTGTACAACATGATACTCCCATATATGTATACATTGTGAAATTAAGTCAAGCTAATTAGCATAGCCATAACCTCTCCTAATTAACCTTTTTTTAAATGGTGGGGACATATGAAACCTACTCTGTTAGCAATTTTTAAGTATACGATAATTATTAACGAGAGTCTCCATGCTGTATAACAGGTCTCCGGAACTCATTTCTCCTAACTGAAGCTATGTGCCCTTCGACCAACATTTTTCAATCTCTACGCATAACAGTTACTATACACTATGTGACAGGCTGGGCACAGGGGCTCACGTCTATAATCCCAGCACTTTGGGAGGCCAAAGCGAGCAGATGGCTTTAGCCCAAGGGTTTGAGCCCAGCCTGGCCAACACGGTGAAACCCCATCTCTACTAAAAGTAGAAAATTAGCCAGGCATAGTGGCGCACGCCTGTAACCCCAGCTGCTTGGGAGGCTGAGGCTGGAGAATCGCTTGAACCCGGGAGGTGAAGGTTGCAGTGAGCTGAGATCGCACCACTATACTCCAACCTGGGTGACAGAGTGAGACTGTCTCAAAACAAACAAATAAACAAAAAATCCACTATGTGACATATATGCCTTCCCTACTCCATTCTAAAATGACACTTCTAGAAATTGAAATCTGGCCTCCTACACTGTCATCGCTTTTAAGTACTACAGATTTCACCACCAATCACTTCCTCGCTATGTGGCCAACTAGCAGTCCAGTGTGACACACTCTTAAATGGCCCTTAGAATCAGGAACAAGAACTCTGATGATGTACTAAGCTATCTCTTGGAAATGTCTCTCCAAGTACTGCTTTCTGAGCTCTCTAAATTAGTTGGAGATCTGAGGTGTTTTTCTGAATAAATAGACTTGCTTGCTACTCATATCATGTAACATTCTCAGAGACAACAATGCCTTCTAGAACACAATTGACCACACTGTCAGTAACAAAAACAAGTAAGCCATGCACATTGACAACTTAAGGGGGAGAAAAGCACTTCAAAGACATGGAAAGGAAACACAAGTACCTTGGTCCAGAGGAATGCATTTTTAAATTCCAGCAATCAGTGAGAGGTGAAATACACAGCAATTTCACATGAACTCAAGAGAGGATTCCAACTATATTTCTAATAACATGCAATTTTCCCACTGAGCCACAAAACTGTTCTGGAACATCATTAACCCTTCCATTCCCTGTTCTAACAGAAATGTGAACTTTTCACTAGATTCCAGACTTACCACATAATGCTAATGTTACAAGGGATCTTTTTTTTCTTTTTTTGAGACAGAGTCTCACTCTGTTGCCCAGGCTGGAGTACAGTGGTGCAATCTCTGCTCGCTGCAACCTCCGCCTCCTGGGTTCAAGCGATTCTTCTGCCTCAGCCTCCTGAGTAGCTGGAATTGCAGGCGTACGCCACCATGCCCAGCTAATTTTTGTATTTCTAGTAGAGATGGGGTTTCACCACATTGGCCAGGCTGGTCTCGAACTCCTGATCTTGTGATCTGCCTGCCTCGGCCTCCCAAAGTGCTGGGATTATAGGTGTAAGCCACCATGCCCGGCCTACAGAGGATCCCTTTTAACCCTCTTCCGGTGTCCAGTAAGAAGAATTCCCTCTAACCACCCACTCCATGGCTCTTTTGGTCCCATTCACTCCCTCTACCCCCAGAAAATGGCTTAACTTAGCTGATTGGTAAATCTGGAAATAGGTGGTGATATGGTTTGGCTGTGTCTCCACCCAAATCTCATCTTGAATTGTAGCTCCCACAGTTCTCATGTGTTGTGGGGGGTACCCAGTTGGAGATAACTGAATCATGGGGGTGGTTTCCCCCACACTGTTCTCATGGTAATGAATAAGTCTCACGAAATCTGATGGTTTTATAAGGGGAAATCTCTTTCACTTGGCCCTCATTCTCTCTTGTCTGCTGCCATGTAAGACCTGCTTTTCGCCTTCTGCCATCTGGAACTTGAGTCCATTAAACCTCCTTTTCTTTATAAATTACCCAGTCTTGGGCATCTGTTTATGAGCAGCATGAAAACGGACTAATACAGGTGGGCATTCTCAGCTCAGCTCTGCTGTTTCTTCCTCTTGGGGGCAGTTCCCAAGAACAAGCACTCTGTCGGTAATACATTTGATATTTTAATCTTTCGTCTACCTTCCTCTTTTATTTCCCAAGTTCTTCAGAACCTAGGCAAGAAAATGGATGTTATTTACCTGGCCTACTTAGACTCCAAAACACTGATGCCACTTGAAACAATGCCACCAAAATTGAGCTCTCATAGTTACGCAACAGAAAACAAACCTTCCGAAATGATCAGAACCTTGGGAAACACAGCATAGTGGGTAAAAGCAAAAAAATCTGAAATAAGAATGTAATGTTCAAATCCCTGTCTGCCAACTATAAACTGTGGGCAAATTTCTTAACCTTCCTGGGCCTCGGTTTCCTCATCTGTAAAGTGGGGATGGAAATAGTAACTTATCATTTTTTTGTAAATGACAAAGTCTTGCTCTGTCACCCAATGGCAGTTCAATGGCACCACCATGGCTCATTGCAGCCTCCAACTCCTGGGCTCAAGTGATCTTCCCACCTCAGCCCCTCTAGTAGCTAGGACTATAGGTGTGCATCACCACACCTAACTTTTTTTTTTAATGTTTTTATAAAGATGGGATCTCACTATGTTGCCAGGCTGGTCTTGACCTATTGGTCTCAAATGATCCTCCTGCCTCGGCCTCCCACAGTACTGAGATTATAGGTATGAGCCACTGTGCCCAGCCTGTAAGTCATAATTAAAGACTCTAGAACAGTACCTGGACATTATAAGCTAAATAATTGTTGGCTATTACCATTACTAACAGAGTTGACCTTTGAACAACATGGGGGTTGGGGATAGAGCTCCTGCACGGTCAAAAATCTGCCATATAACTTTTGACTTTTCAAAACCTTAACTAAAAATAATCTACCATTGCCTGGAAACCTTGCCAACTAAACAGTTGGTATAACATAAATGGTTGATTAACACATGAACAGACTAGGATCTACATATATTTTATGCACTCATGATATACCATCCTTATTTTTTGATACTTCTATAGACTATGCAGTTCATCTGTGAGGTTTTTTTTTTCAAATTGTCATAAATCCCCCAAAAAGTTTCCAATATATTCATTGAAAAAAATTCCATGTATAAGTGGACCCAAGGAGTTCAAACCCATGTTGCTCAAGGGGTCAACCATATTACCATTTCTCTTGCTATTAATACTATTATTTTGTCCCACAAGATGCTTTGCAAAAAGGAAATCATCCATGATGAGTTAGATTCCATTCTCTAAATTCACATCTACAGTAGAACCCTAAGAATAATGAACTAACAATAATTTAAAAATTGTAGGAAAATGACTCACATTTGTCCATTGTGGGCACTGACTGTCACCTGAAAAAGTTTTGCCTTACACACCAAAAGGAGAAAATTCTATAAGCGCACTCCTTTGGCACACATATTTTAGAAGTGCTTTGTGTTTCTAGTTTTGTTTTTCATATATTTTGTTTTTCATTATTCATGAATAATTATTCAGACCTGCTCTTCAAATTTCTGATGTGTAAACTGCCCGATAGACTGGTCAGACAAATCTGTGGTGTGGCGATATAATTTCTGGTTGACAGAAGAAAAGTCACACATCCTTTGCCCAGAGGTTTTATGGCCCAGGACTAGTTAGTTCTCTCCCTCTATTACATATCTTTAAAAAAGAAAAAAAAAAAAGAAGAAGAAAAAGAAGAAGAAAGAAAATTTTGTCATGTGACCCGCAAGATTGCATTTTAATTGACCAAATCTGCCTACAGCTAAAATACCAACTACAGAAATAAAGTCAGGTTGTCAGAGATCTTTGTCATAAGCAACCAAAATTGATTTTATACCTTAATTTAATGCTATGGTTTAAATATATCTTCTCCAAAATGCATGTATTTTACCAATGTGATGGTATTAAAAGGTGAGGCCTTTAAGAGGAAATTAGGCCATGAGTGTTCTTCCCACATGAATGAAATTAAGACTCTTGTAAAACAGGCTTCATGTCCCTTGCCCACCTTTAGCCATGTAAGGACACAGCACGAAGACCCTTACCAGATGCCAGTACCTTGATCCTGGACATCCCAGCCTTGAGAACAATGAGAAATAAATGTCTGTTCTTTCCATTTGGTATTCTGTCACAACATCAGAAAATGGGCTAAGACAGTATTACACAGTAAAACAAGTGCCTGCTCAACTATCACAGAGCAATATAGAGGTTGTTTTATTGTTGTTTTGTTTTGTTTTGAGACGGGGTTTCACTCTTGTTGTCCAGGCTGGAGTGCAATGGCGTGATTTTGGCTCACCGCAACCTCTGCCTCCTGGGTTCAAGCGATTCTCCTGCCTCAGCCTCCTGAGTAGCTGGGATTACACACATGTGCCACCATGCCTGGATAATTTTGTGTTTTTAGTAGAGACAGGGTTTCTCCATGTTGGTCAGGCTGGTCTTGAACTTCTGACCTCAGGTGATCTTCCTGCCTCAGCCTCCCAAAGTGCTGGAATTACAGGCATAAGCCACTGCGTCCAGCCAATACAGAATATTTAAAACAGTAATATGAAGAAGAAACATAAATTTGGGGTTAGGCAATGCTGCCACTACTGGACTACCAGTAGGAAATTTCCCCCAATCTAAAACCCTAGCTTTCGTGTATGTTGCAGGTATCGTCAAAACCTTAAATAAAGACTGAAAACCTCAAGAAAAACAGCCATTTCTTTCCAGTGTACTATCAAAAATATAGGGAAAGAGGGGTTAGCAACACTAGTAACATAAGATTCTGGCTGGTCAAATAGGAGAGGTTTGGAGTATGTTTGAAGAGCCATAACATTTAGAACATGTCTCTCTACCCCATTTAATACGCACCACCAAGCCCACTGGCCCCAAGCTTCCACTCTGATACATTCTGAAAGAGAAGGTATCACACAGAAATATTCCCAGGATAAAAACATGTGCGCAGGTCCCCATGGACCACTAGCTCCTCCTCTTCCTAGGACCTGCCAATGGTTATTCACAAACTTCCCACATCATCAGCGGTAGAGAAAGCTGTTCCTTAAATTTCACATATTTCTGTCTTGAAAAAAACAATAATAGAACACAGTCACTAGCCATTCAGTTGAAAGACTATGATTTCATTTACAAAAATGAAAAATGCCAACACAACCTTCCCCAGGGCCAGCTTGACCCTCTGGCATGGAAAAGAAAACTATGTTGACCACCACCCAGAAAATACTACTTCAGTGAGCCCTTGATAAAGAGATAAAACCATGTCTCTTCTTACTAAACAGATTATAAGTGCTTTAAATAAAGAGGTAGGTGTGAACCTAGCTACTAACTCGACTTCTGAATTTAGCTAACAAAGGAAATGGTAAAACAATTTTTCATCTTGAAAAATTTGCAGTACATGTGACTGAGTCAAATACAGGTGTTATTAGCAAAATGTTTGAGATGTCCCGAAATTTCCCCGTGTTTTCATATCCGTCTCTTTTTAAAATAAATCTTTCCCAGTGATCTTAATATCTATAAAGTTTACTGTGTTAGAAATGCCATGCTTGTGACCAAAACACAGTTAAATAAATCATTATTTCTAATATAGAGGACTTTCTTCAGAAAATTACTCCTGTGCTTACACATTTCATACATTAAAGCATCCAGCTGACCTTTATACAGCTTGATGTCTTAAACAAGTGAAAGCAAGGTTTAGCTGTTTCAGTGTTTCATCTAATCAATGTTTTCCATACAAGTCTTTTACTGACTAAAATATCAATAAATTAACATATTCCAGAAACAAAAGGGATTTTCACAAATATAAACATATGAGATACTTTGGCTACAAACGTATAAGACAAGCAGACCTATCCCCAATTTGTTGTTGTTGTTGTTTGTTTGTTTGTTTTAGAAAAAATCTCGCTTCTGTAGCCCAGGCTGGAGTGCAGTGGCATGATCTCGACTCACTGCAACCTCCACCTCCGGGGTTCAAGCCAGTCTCCTGCCTCAGCCTCCTGAGTAGCTGGGATTACAGGCACCCGCCACCATGCCCAACTAATTTTTTTTATTATTATTTTTAGTAGAGATGTGGTTTCACCATGTTGGCCAGGCTGGTTTCAAATTCCTGACCTCAAGTGATCTGCCCACCTCAGTCTCCCAATATTTATTAATGAAACAGGCAGGTAGACTTTGACATACTGGACTCCTTCGAAACAGCAAGAATATTTTCTAATTCTGAGGGGTTTTCCCCCAACCACTACTTCCTGATGATAATATGTATTTGACATTGTTACATGCATTTCCTCAACTGTAAAATATCTACTCTGAAAAGGTTTTGTGAGGATCAGAGATGGTGCACGCAAGATGGATAATACAGAGTGAAACGTAGACGGTGTATCAGTCAGGTGTCTCCAGAGAGGCAGAGTCCATATAGTATATATGGAAGGGGATGACTGGGAGGAATTGGCTCACAGAACCACAGAAGCAGAGAAGTCCTGCAATAGGCTGACTGCAAGCTAGAGAACCAGAGAAGCCGCTAACATGGCTCAAAGCCAGTAGCACAGTAAATCTGGCAGCCTCAGAAGCAAGGCAGTCAACAGTGCACCACTGGTCAGGCCTGAGAGCCCCCAGGAGGCCACTGGTAAAAGTCCCAGAGTCCAAAAGCCAAATAAACTGGACTGGGATGTCCAAAGGCAGGAGGAGGAAAAGTGACCTGCTCAGAAGGGAGACAGAAAGCAGAGAGAGTGAATCCCTTTCATCTGCCTATTTGTCCCAGCTGGGCTTCCAGCCAGACAGACAGTGCCCTCCACGCACACTGAGAGTCCTCTGACTCTCACGTCAATCTCTTCTGGAAACACCCTTACGTACACACCCAGAAACAATGCTTCACCAGCCGTCTAGGCATCCTTCAATCCAGTCAAATTGACACCTAAAATTGGCCATCAGAGTAGCTGTTCAGTAATCAATACATAACCAAATATACTATGCACCAAGTAATCACAGCTAATAGTACTTGCATGCACACAACAGGTATGTCCTGAATGTCATTTCTGGCACAGCGCCTGCCACATGATAGGTTCTCAAAAGACAGTTGTCAAGTAAATGAAAAGAGGAGATTCCAAAATTGCTTTAAATTGCACAGCTTTAAGTAACTAAGCCTAAGCAGAGGCCAGGCTGTGGCACCTGGTTTCATACTTCTTCAAATTGATGGTAATCCCTTGTTCTGATGCTGGTTTTCAGTAGCTATCTCATTAGACAACCATCTTAGGAATCATCTCCACTTATCCAGGAGGAAATTAAGTCTTCGAGATTAATATCCTTTCCCTCCTTCTTTCTTTCTAACAGGATCTCAGGTTTGTGCAGTACTCATTCCTCCCCAACATAGCCACATGCCCCAAGGAAAGCTATCACACTCTGATTTGTAGAGGTTATTTTTACTTTATTAGTAATTATTTCAGGAACAGGCATTTGACCAAACTCTGGTTAATAAGACATAAGTAGAAGTCTTTTGGGGCAAGAGTGTTCTGGAAAAATGTTCCTCTCCTCTAAGAAAGAGCCACAAGGCCGGGCGCGGTGGCTCAAGCCTGTAATCCCAGCACTTTGGGAGGCCGAGATGGGCGGATCACGAGGTCAGGAGATCGAGACCATCCTGGCTAACATGGTGAAACCCCGTCTCTACTAAAAACATAAAAAAAAAAACTAGCTGGGTGACGTGGCGGGCGCCTGTAGTCCCAGCTACTCAGGAGTCTGAGGCAGGAGAATGGTGTAAACCCAGGAGGTAGAGTTTGCAGTGAGCCAAGATCTGGCCACCGCACTCCAGCCTGGGCAACAGAGCGAGACTCCGTCTCAAAAAAAAGAGCCACAAGAAGAAATGGTCTTTCTTCTTCCTCCAGACATTGACACACCTGAATGGGATGCCTGAAAGTCCTGCAGCCGTTCTATCATGAGTGAATGGATGGAATAACATAAAGTATAGGCCGGGTTCAGTGGCTCATGCCTGTAATCACAGTACTTTGGGAGGCTGAGGCAGGTGGATCACTTGAGGTCAGAAGTTCGAGACCAGCCTGGCCAACACGGTGAAACCCCATCTCTATTAAAAATACAAAAAAAATTGGCCGGGTATGGTGGCACAGGCCTGTAATCCCAGCTGCTAGGGAGGCTGAGGCAGGAGAATCGCTTGAACCCAGGAAGCAGAGGTGTGAGCCGAGATTGTGCCACTGCACTCCAGCCTAGGTGACAGAGTGAGACTCCAGCTCAAAAAAAAAAAAAAAAAAAAAATCAAGTATAAGAAGAGTAGAAAGATAGATCACATGGGGCAGCTACTACCTCTTGACTGACTCCATGTTTGGACTTATGTTGATAAATTGCTTTTGGGATGAGGCATTTGGAAATGGAAATAAACATCTCTTACTTACAGCCAAAAGCATCCCAACTGATGTACTGCCCAATATCCAGGCTAAGGTCTCTCTGACTCCCCAGCTTGTTCTTTTGATTACCGATTCAATTGGACCTTGATTGTATGGGAGGAGCCAAACCCTAAACCAGAGGTCAGGGTGAAGAGAAAGCATTGGCTTTGTGATAACTCCCCTCTGGATCCTGAGTACAAATAATGCAGTCCCCCATACCCCAGCATTTGACTTCAAGACTCAAATGCCAAATTCCCTATGGTGAACCTTCTCCTATAGAAGGCTAGATTTCACTAAAGTTGAAAGTGATTTTTTTGAGGAGCAAAAAATTACATTAAAAGCCTTGATGGCAAAGTATGCTAGAAAGAATGAAAGCTGAAAACCTGTATCAGCTTTGGGTCAGCTGTCCAACCTCTCCTAGCCTGCATTTCCTCAACCATAAAATACCTACTTTGAGAAGCTAAAGTCAGGCCAGACATAATGCATACAAGTCCTCTAATCAGTGTGGTGCACAGTAGGTGTTCAATGATTAATACACAATAATCACAGTTCATAGTATTCCTCAATCCATCTATGACAGCACTAGAAAAGAAGCTATACACATCAAAATACGTAAGTGGTTTCATATTAATCCTGTGATCATAATCAATCATTCACAATTTTCATTCAGTAAGGATTCCTCCTAACGTTTATCCACCATCAAAATGAAAAATAACCCTTAATAATCTATAATCTTGTTTATTTTTCCAGAAATGACAGAAAATTATTAAATTCTATTGATGGTTCCTGAATGGAAGGGCAAAGATGAAAAATGAATGTGCAACCGAAAAGCTTCCAACTGACTTTTAAACAGCTTAGAAATGTTAATAGAACAGCCACCCCTGCATATCAAGGTACAGATTTTATAAGCCACAAAGTTATTAGTCACTAAATGATTTTAAATGCTGCTATTAATCCCCTTGTCTCCATTGACTATAATTTCACATTCTGAATACCACAGCAATAAGCCCTTCGAGCAAAACAAATACAGTAAAGCTTGCGTACGCAAATCACAAATCCTAAGTACAAATCTCTGCTCTTTCTTGGGGCATACTCAGGGTGCATCCGACAGAATTTGAGGTCTCTTCTGGTGGGCACAGAGTAAAGCGAGTCAGCAGCCATCACTACTATCTACTGACGGAACACAACCACTTCACATGGTGCCTACTCAGTACCTTGGAATTCACACACGTATTCTCACCACCGCTGCTGACATGTACCAAGTTCTTACCATGTACCAGACACTGCTTGAGTACTCTGCAGTCCTATGAACTTGGTGCTATTATGATTCCCATTTGACAGAGAAGCACATTGAGGCACACAAAAGAAGTCTGGGGTCACACAGCTGGTATGTGATGTACAGTTAAGAGTCAAAGCCAGGCAAACTGACGCTTTTAGCCACTACCTAAAGCACCTCGGTAACAACTAGCTGATATCCAAAACTAACATTTCCCAAATATGTCTATGGTCACTTTAGGTACATCCACAAGTCTTTAAAAATTACCAAAAAAAAAGGGTTTTAATTCCTAACATCAAGAAGGTGAGTAGACCAACAAGTCAGGCATGTAGACTACCGATAGCCTGAGTCATCGAGCCAGGAAAGGTTATATTATAATAATGAAATGATGTTATCATATAACAAATACTCCATGTCAGAGGCTACTTCCCTACCCATGATACTCAGTGTCCTGCCAGTCAAGGTGCCCGTCAGAGAAGCCTCCCCCAGAAAAGCCACCCTGCCTTGGGCAAGGATTCAAATAGTCTAATCCCAATTTACCAAATTTGTAAGAACCCTTCCAATTTGTAACAACCCTTGTTCTTATTAGAGGCTAAATACTATAATGTCCAGTCACAGACACTTCAGGTGCCCTGAAGGAGCTGATCTGGGGAAGAGTCCTTCACTACGGTAAACGTTTGTTGAATACCCACTATGCACAAAGCACTGGGCCACCATTCATTCAGCATGTGCTACCCAGACCCTAAATTAAATGCTTCAACTTGCAATACCTATATAGTATACTGAACACATTCTAGTTTTTTTCTTTTTCTTCTTTCTGTTTTGTTTTTTTTTTCTTGTTTTTTTTCTGAGACGAAGTCTCACTCTGTCACCCAGGCCAGAGTGCAACAGCACAATCTCGCTCACTGCAACCTCCACCTCCTGGGTTCGAGCCATTTGTTTGCCTCAGCCTTCTGAGTAGCTGGGATTACAGGCGCCCACCACCACGCCTAAATTTTTGTTTTTTTAGTAGAGAGAGAGTTTCACCGTGATGGTCACGCTGGTCTCAAATTCCTGACCTCAGGTGATCCACTCGCCTCAGCCTCCCAAAATGCTGGGATTACAGGTGTGAGCCACGGCTTCCAGCCCATATTATAGATTTTAAAAGATAAAATCAATTGAACATTCAACTTAAGGCTTAGAATCTTCACTTTTCTAAGTTTCTTTATAAAATTCCTGAGAGCTTAGTGAATTTTTAAAAAATCATAGATAATTTTGTTTTCAAACTAAATATTCAAAGGTGAGTAGTGAATTCAATATAACTATTGAAACACGCACATAGGTTGAAAACACTGAATTCAGAGATGCAGATGTCATATGGAACCTAAACTTTCATCTATGAACCTGAAAACGCTTGAAAAATTAGAATTAAAGTTAAGTTGAAGGTCCTAATATATGACTTTATTGGATTAATATTTTTCATTCCATATGTTGTTACAGGAGTTACATAGAGGATGCTATAATGCATTATTTCCTTAGTTAAATATTGTTAATTTATGTTTAACTAAAGTTCCAAATATTGACTTAATAACTAGAACAAACTGAAGTGCAAATACTACTGGCGTGAAATGACATTGTGAGAGTTCCGTATTAATTGCTTAAAATGTGTAACCTAACAAAAACTTAGTAACGTAATTGCTAGAATGTAGTAAAAAAATATTTGGAGGACTTTCCACAATCTGTAAAGTTCAGTCCCTAGGTGTACTAAAATATGAATCCATTAAAATGTGAAATGTTGGCAGGGAATTTTGTAAACAGTATTGATCCCCCAAACTATTTATCATGAATTTACAGAGAAGCATTTTAGCTATCATGGAAAGCACTTACCGTATCCCAAAAACGGAGCAAAATTTTACATATATCATCCTGTATAATTCCCAAGGTTATAAGACTAGGAAACCTTTTTCTGCTGGTCTTCAAAACCCAGTCTGCTTTCTCTCTTTATTTGTATATGAAAACAACACATGTATTCTAATAAGTTTACAACGCTTACTATAGTGCCAAATTACCTGCTTAGAAGCAAAAATATAGAGAAAAAATATGGAATAATAAAAGGAAATATGAAGTCAAATATGGTTTTTAAAATACTTCATATGATTCCAGGAGTTCAAGTACAGGTAAATAAAAAATAAGAATCCTCATTTACAGCATCTTAGTCCACTGGATTCCTGAAACTGTGGCTAGTACTGAACCCTGTAGATACTGTTTTTTTCCTATATGCCTGGAGCATTGCCACATAGTCCCAGAGTTAATCTCTCCTTTCACGTTTCATGTATTCCTTGAGAATAAAGGAGGGGACTACTGTATCTCACTCAGATCTTGCCAATGCTACATATTTTCCTCCTGGAAAGTTTTTTCAAAAGATTCTGGAAAAAAAAAACAAATTTCAAAGTTGCTTTACCCTGGGATTCCTGGCTCAATTCTTGGGCCAAATGAAGATATAGCAGATGACAAAATTAAGTTGCTAGTTCTTATCCACAGAACAGAATGAATTTAACCCAAAAAGATCCTCACTGTTTCCAGGTTGACTTCATGTGACATGAGGAACATATTCCTTGGGTCATCTTCTTTCTCCTGCTCAATACCCATACTCCCTTGCAGAATTCCTAGTCCATTTCAAACTTCCAGATATATATGTGCTCCAGGATGCCTTTGCTATGAAAACACAATCTAATTCCAAGTATATTTCTCACATCAATTTTGCAAATATATTCAATGAATGTTGTATTTTACTCTTAAAGTTCATCAGGAAGAATATATTCATGAAAAGGCAAAGAAAATATTATAAAAAGAAATGGATTGAGTGAAACTACCCTTACTACATATTAAAATGAAATATAAGGTTATGGTAATTAAATACATATGAAACATACATGATATAGTTAGGATATTTGTCACCTCCAAAGCTCATGTTGAAATGTGATCCCCAATGTCAGAAGTGGAACCCGGTAGGAAGTGTTTGGAACACAGGGGCGGAGCTCTCATGAATACATTGCAGTAATGAGTGAGTTCTCACTCTACTCATTCCTGTGACAGCTGATTGTTAAAGAGCCTGGGACCTGCTCCTCATTTCCTTCCTCTCTCTCCATGTGATGCCTGCTCTGCTCCTCTATGCCTTTCTGCAATGAGCGGAATCTTCCTGAGTCCCTGACCAGAGACAAATGCTGGTGTCAAGCCCCTTGTACAGCCTACAGAACCATAAGCCAAATATATCTCTTTTCTTTAGAAATTACTCAGCCTCAGGTAGTCCTTTATAGCAACACAAATGGACTAAGAGAATATGCTAATGAAAAATGCAGCTACATTCAATAAAATAATAAATGGATTAGGGCCGGACACAGTGGCTCACGTCTGTAATCACAGCACTTTGGAAGGCCAAGGTGGGTGGATCATTTGAGTTCAGGAGTTCGAGACCAACCTGGCCAACATGGTGAAACCCAATCTCTACTAAAAATACAAAAATTATCTAGGAGTGATGGCACATGCAGTGGTCCCAGCTACCTGGGAGACTGAGACACGAGAATCGCTTGAACCTGAGTTTGCAGAGTTTGGCAGAGTTTGCAGTGAGCTGAGATCATACCACTGAACTCCAGCCTGGGTAACAGAGCAAGACTCTTGTCTAAGAAGAAAAAAAAAAAGATAATAAATGGATTGGGACAATTAGCTAACAATTTGGGGAAAAAATTAAAGCTCTCCCTATCCTTTGCCGGAATAAATTTCAGATAGGTTAAAGATTTAAGTCCTAACAGTGGGAAAAATATGAGATAATTTAATAAAATATAGATCAAATGAAATAAACATATATGACTACATAAAAATGTAAAAGCACCACACTATAAACCTTGTGGAAAGTAAATTACAAACTGAGAAAAGCAACAGTACTTAATTCACTAAGGGTAAATAATTTTATCATATAAATAGCTGTTACATATTGACAAGAAGAGGCACTCCCATTAGAAAAGCAGGCAAAGAATATATTAAGTAGGAAACTCACAAAAGAAGCAATACCCTCAACCATGGGAAAAGTTCAACCTCACTACTAAAATACAAAATAAAAATAGGCCAAACGCAGTGGCTCACACCTGTAATCCCAACACTTTGGGAGGCCAAAGTAGGAGGATCACTTGATCTCAGGAGTTTGAGACCAACATAAGCAACAGAGGGAGATCACATTTACACAAAAAATTCAAAAATTTGCCAAGTGTGACAGTGCACACCATTAATCCCAGCTACTTGGGAGGCTGAGGCAGGAGGATCACTAGAGCCCAAGAGGTTGATGCTACAGTGAACTGTGATTGCCCCACTGCACTCCAGCCTGGATGACAGAGCGAGAGTCTGTCTCAAAAAAATATATTTAAAAACCTAAAAAATAAGCCAAACTGCAAAAACAGGTTTTGGTTTTGTGTTTTTTGTTTTTTGTTTTTTTAACTAGTGGAATGGCAAGTAAAAATGGTTAATAATAATAATAATAATAACCAATCAGCCAGGCGTGGTGACTGAGGCCTGTAATCCCAGCACTTTGAGAGGCCAAGGTGGGTGGATCACCTGAGGTCAGGAATTCGAGACCAGCCTGGCCAACATGGTAAAACCCCACCTTTACAAAAAATACAAAAATTGGCCAGGCGTGGTGGTGGGCACCTGTAATCCCAGCTACTCGGGAGGCTGAGGCAGAATTGCTTGAACCTGGGAGCTTGCCGTGAGCCGACATTGCGCTACTGCACTCCAGCCTGGGTGACAGAGCAAGACTGTGTCTCTAATAATAATAATAATAATAATAATAATAACCAATCATGGTTAACATGCAGGAAAATGAGCATTATTTTCCATGTGTGGGAATGCATATTAAATATATTAGTATTATTATTTTTTTGGCAAAATGTTTCTAAGTATTTTAAAATGTGCATGCCTTTTAATTAGCAATATTGTTTCTACGTTTCCTTTTCGTTTTGTAACAAAAGGGGCCTTCCTCTGTGGTCAGGCTGGAGGACACTGGTACAATCATAACATTCTGCAGCCTCCAACCCCCAGGCTCAATTGATCCTCCTGCAGCAGCCTCCCAAGTAGCCGGAGCCACCACGCCCAGCAGGAATTTTTCTCAAAAAAGAATTCAAAAAGTTCTCCAAGGCATATGTATAAGGATATTCTATGCATTATTATTTAAAATAGTGAAATCCTGGGAACAACTTAAACGTTCATTAATAGAGGGATGAATATAACAGAACACCATGAAGCCGTTAAAAATGTTGGTGGGCAACTGGATTTGCTAATGTCCAGAACACATGTCCAAAATGTAGTTTTAAATGAGAAAAGATTAATAAATATAGTATTGAAAAAATAAGTGTGGCGGTAATTATGTCTAGACGATAGGATTAAGGGGGAACCTAATGTTTTTTGTATCATTTCTAGCATGTTCTCAACGTTTTCCACAGAACTTTCTTTGTAAACAACAAAACAAACAAAATACACAGCAAAAAAAAAAAAAAAAAAAAGTCAAAAACAAGAGGGATTCTGCAATTTTTTTAATGCTTAGCCATCTGCCAAGGAACTCAAGATAACACTACCATAAATTTCCAAGTATCTTTGCTGTTCTGTGCACATCTGACTCCAAGTATTTTAACCTCTCTCATCTAATTAACTTCATCTGTTTCGATAATCATTTTTATTGTATGTCCCACCATAAAGGTGCCACCTCCCTTGAGTAGGTATCCTGCTTATCAACCATCCTCAGGAGTAATAAATCATGCTATCTGGAGTGAAATTAAGGGGAGTGGCTCACTAAGAACGATCTTTAAACACACAACACAATTATTCAATACACATTGAAAGCACTTTGGCATTCAGGTAAATCAAGTGTGGCATTGTTGGTATTTCTTTAAAGTGGGGCAATCATGGTTCAGAGACCTGTCAAATGGATAAATGAGAAAGCAAAGAATAAATCCATTGCAATGAAATTGCCTTCTGGAAAGTAGATAATTCAGTGGTTTGGTTTAAAAATTGGTGCAATGGTAGGAAAAGCCCTAAACTAGATAGAGAGAAATCTCTGTTCTCATGCCAGCTGCACCACATCCTGGCTGGAAAAACTCCAGCAAGTGTATCTATCTATACCTTCATTTCCTCACCTGAAAGAATATTAACTCTGAAAAAAAATCAGATTGTTCAGGGTACAAATGCAAAATTATCATGCTAACAAAGATATCTTGTAAAGAGCATAACAAAGGCCTACACATCTTAGCCTCTCTACCATCACTGCAGAGTACCTTGATAACTTGTACACATACGGTCAAGTCTAAGTACTGGCACAGTCTATGACAAGCTTCCTGAGTCAGTGCCATGGAATGGGGCTATATTTGAAACGGGCCATGGTGAGTTTTGTACTCTGTGGTGCTGTCAAACATATAAGGCTTAAAGTTTCTGTGTCCTATCTCACCAAAGATAAAATGCATCTGCGTCCATGTCTCCATACAGTAATGCCATCCAATAACCTAAGCGGCATCCAGGGCACAGGCTGAGACTGAACATGGTACTGAATTAGGCCACTATCCCAGCAGCCCAAACATCGTCCCTGACAAATCTGTGTGAGATGTCTCTGAGGCAGTGACAGCTAACTCGCTAAGCTGCATTTGCCATCCCACATTTTCCAACAGAAATATCCATGACAAGACATAAAAGCTTCAAAGGTAAACCAGCTGAAGATTTAAAATATCAATTAAGTAGGTATCAGTCCCTGAGGAATCATCCTGAACTTTGGCCTGGATGGTCCTAGTGCTGCCTTCCCAAGGGATCTAAGCCTGCCTGGGGTCCCCAGGGCCTGCTTTCCAAGACAGTGGGAGAAGTTCCCACACCCACCATACACAGCATCCAGCCAGCATTAGAGCTTCTTTGCAGAGATTGTCACAAGACCAACACACGACACCCAGTGACGCAAACTATGAGAAAAAACAAAGACCAGGGAGTCTATGAGCCTTGGGTTATAGGACCAGTATATAATGGAATGGCAGAGACAGAAAAAACAGGAGCATCCCCTCACAAGAGAAGCAAGAGAAAATCCTGACTCAGTCCAACATCCACCCCAGAGCCATGTACGAGAGACACAAGAAATGAAGCATCCGAAACTGGCCAGGGACTGCTATATTAATTTGACCTCCAGATCCAAGGAGAGATTTCAGGAGTACTCAAGAAAAAACAGACCTTTGTTAAAGACAGGCTCTTTTTATTCAAAAATGGATGCATGGGGTAAAATAGTATCTAAGACAAGTAGACAAGACTCTCTAATATTAAATAGTCCCAAAATTATCAGAAGAGAAATGTACTATAACTGAATTACAATTCAGTCATGTTAAAATTTTTTTTACAGTTTATTGATATAAAAATGCTAATGATATAAAAAGTTTAAAAATATTTATTACATGAACAGGATGATTCCAAATTTATCTTTAAAAATAAAAGAAGAATTGCCATACTGTTTTCCATAATGGTTGAACTAGTTTACAATCCCACCAACAGTGTAAAAGTGTTCCCCATATGACCCAGCCATCCCACTACTGGGTATATACCCAAAGGATTATAAATTATTCTACTACAAAGACACATGCACACGTATGTTTATTGCGGCACTATTCACAATAGCAAAGACTTGGAATCAACCCAAATGTCCATCTGTGACAGACTGGATTAAGAAAATGTGGCACATATACACCATGGAATACTATGCAGCCATAAAAAAGGATGAGTTTGCGTCCTTTGTAGGGACATGGATGCAGCTGGAAACCATCATTCTTAGCAAACTATCACAAGAAGAGAAAACCAAACACCGCATGTTCTCACTCATAGGTGGGAACTGAACAATGAGATCACTTGGACTCGGGAAGGGGAACATCACACATCGGGGCCTATCATGGGGTGGGGGGAGGGGGGAGGGATTGCATTGGGAGTTATACCTGATATAAATGATGAATTGATGGGTGCTGACGAGTTGATGGGTGCAGCACACCAGCATGGCACAAGTATACATATGTAACAAACCTGCACGTTATGCACATGTACCCTAGAACTTAAAGTATAATAAAAAAAAATAAAATAAAAAAAATAAAAAAATAAAAGAAGAACAATATATACAGATACATAGAAAAATGAATGGAATAAAATATATGTGAAATATCAACAGCAATTTATCTCTGGGTGGCATAATTGCAAGTAGCTTTTATTTTCTTCTGTTTGTATTTTTGTGTTTTCCAAATTCTCTACATGTTATATTTCTCATTAAAAATATCACAAAGATTTAAAACACAGAAAGAGATGCACAACCTCTCTAAAATTCTGAACATGTTTTAGGGCTGTCACACTTGGCTCTCTGGCTTTTTCTAAGACAAGATCTTGCTCTGTCACCCAGGCTGGAGTGCAGTGGCACAAACATAGGTCACTACAGCCTCAAATACTCAGGCTCAAGCGATCCTCCCAACTCAGCCTCCCAAGTAGCTGAAACTACAGGCATGCATCACCACACCTGGCTAATTTTTTTAAAATTTTTTGTAAAGACAGGGTCTGGCTATGTTGCCCAGCCTGGTCTCCAACTCCCGAACTCAAGTGATTGTGCTGGGATTACAGGCAGGAGCCGCTGTGCCAAGCCCTCTCTGGCATTTTCAAATCACTTGGGCTCACACTTCCCAAAGAAAAAAAAAATATATATATATATACACACACACACAGACACACACACACACACACATATGCAGATTTTACACTGTACCATAACTATAGTATCAGAATAAGGCTTTAATATATGTAAATAAGACATATATACCTATATATTATATGCAATTTGTAAAGACAGGTTATATCATTTATCTGTTAATGGATAAATGGATAGAGCAAATGTGATATAGATAGATACAGATATATCTATATATATGTATATTTTCTGCTTTTATTTTCAAAACTGAATTTGGAATCATCTTGTTCATATAATGTATGTCTTTTTTAAACTTTATATATCATTAGCACTTCTATATCCATAAACTCTTTGTAAAAAAATTTTCATATGGCTGAATCATAGTTCAATTATAGTATATTTGTATATAAATATGTATTGTTACACATATATAATCATATATTATGTGTGCTGTAACACATAATATACATATATTTTTATATATGTGTTATATACATATATATTAATATTAAACTATTTTTTTTTTAAATCTTCACATGGCTGAATCATAGTTCAGTTACAGTACACACATAGATATATACATTTGGTTGTACAGATGAGAGAGAGTAGTAGGGTAGTTACCAGGGGTCATAGGGAGGGGAAATACAAAGATGTCGGTCAAAGGGTATAAACTTGAAGTTATACAACAAGTAAGTTCTGGAGACCTAATGTACAGTAGGGTGGGTCCCTTAATTAATAACACTGTATTGGACACTTGAAATTTGCTAAGAGAGTAGTTCTGAAGTGTTTCCACCACACACACAGAAAAAAGGTAACTCTGTGAGGTCATAAATATGTTCATTAGCTTGGTTGTGGCTGTCATTTCACAATGTATGTGTGTATCAAAACATAACATTGTATACCTTGAATATATATAATTTTTGACAATTATGCCACCATAAAGCAGAAATAAAACTTTTTTTTTTTTTTTTTTTTTTTTGAGACGGAGTCTCACTCTGTCGCCCAAGCTGGAGTGCAGTGGCCGGATCTCAGCTCACTGCAAGCTCCGCCTCCCAGGTTCACGCCATTCTCCTGCCTCAGCCTCCCGAGTAGCTGGGACTACAGGCACCCGCCACCTCGCCCGGCTAGTTTTTTTTTTGTACTTTTTAGTAGAGACGGGGTTTCACTGTGTTAGCCAGGATGGTCTCGATCTCCTGACCTCGTGATCCGACTGCCTCGGCCTCCCAAAGTGCTGGGATTACAGGCTTGAGCCACCGCGCCCGGCCAGAAATAAAACATTTAAGATGATGACATTTCGAAAATCAGGTCCATCCAACCAAATGTTACATAACAGCCCAAGAAGCATCTACTGCTCAGCACTTCTAGTTCAACAACGATATTACTCAAGCATTCTCCAAAGGAAATCACATGGCACATCTTATTTTATGTAATGTAGACTATAGAAGGCTTCAGCAGAGGAAAACACACACATACGCCCACACAGAAGGCAATCACTCAGCAACCCACATTAGCGTGATGTCTTGAACACTCAAAATCATCCCTATTGTCAAGAAATCCTAGAATCAGCAAACTCCAAGAGGATAGCACCTGTTTTTGTCTCCGGCTCAATGGTTACCAGCGATAACTTGAAAATGATCAGCTATGCAACATATATCTTAATTCATTCAGATGAAAACAATTACCAAATGCATGCATATGGTGTGCTGGTGCTGGCCGCAACAGAGCAAATGTGCCCTCGTGTACGAGCTATTACCATGACTCCCCTGGTCAACCAACATCAGTCCATCCTGGGAGGTACAGTGGGTGAAAGCTATGTGGGCCTCACCTGGAACAAATCTGAATCCTTACACTCTTTTCAGCACCCTATACTCTCCAGCTAGTTTCAAAGACCCCACCTAAGGTGAAAACCAAGAAAAGATTAATATGCTCTTAGGTTGGTACAAACATAATTGCACTTTTTACAATTAAAAGTAATTGCAAAAACCACAGTTATGTTTGCACCAACCTAATACTATTGTTTTGCAGTTATGTGCCAGGCTGAAAAGGATGAAAATTGTTTTAGAGGACAGGTATTCTAGTAGTGGTGTCTCAGTCCATTTTGCTAAAATCAAATACCTGAGACAGGGTAATTTATATAGAACAGAAATTTATTTTTTCGCAGCTCTGGAGGCTGGGAAGTCCAAAATCAAGGAGCCAGCATCTGGTGAGGGTTTCTTACTGCATGGTCACAAGGCAGAAGGGCAAAAGAGGATGAAGGCTGCAGGAAGCCTCTTGCTCTGTCACCTAGGCTGTAGTGTGAATGGCATGATCTCAGCTCACTGCAACCTCCGCCTCCTGGGTTCAAGCAATTCTCCTGCCTCGGCCTCCTAAGTAGCTGGGATTACAGGTGCCCACCACCATGGCCAGCTAATTTTTGTATTTTTAATAGAGACAGGGTTTCACCACGTTGGCCAGGCTGGTCTCAAACTCCTGCCCTCAAGAGATCCACCCACCTCCATCTCTCAAAGTGCTGGGATTATAGGCGTGAGCCACTGTGCCTGGCCATGAAGACTTTTTTTAAAGGCCTTCCTCCCATTCACAAGGCAGGAGCTCTCATCACCTAGTTACCTCTTAAAGGCCCTACCTCTTGGTACTATCGCATTGGCAATCCCTGAATTTTAATTTTTTTTTTTTTTTTTTTTTTTTTTTTGGTAGAGACATGTTCTCACTATGTTGTCCAGGCTGGTCTCAAACTCCAGGGCTCAAGAGATCTGGCCTCCCAAAGTGCTGGGATTACAGGCATGAAACACTGCACCCAGCCAAGCATCACCTGAATTTTAGAGGAAACACATTCAAACCACAGCAAGTGAATACATAGATTTTGTTCTGTAGCCCATGATGAACATTTTGCAAGGACAGTTCTCATAGGAAATTAGGTAAACTAACATAAAATATTCCACAAAACCAACTTTTCCGGTGACAGCTAGTCCCATGGAACTCATTGTCAGTAGTCTTTTCAATGTTAGGCTTCTTCCATAAAAATGCAATGTCTGGGATAGTGTGCAATAGTAGACTGGCGAATGCCTGAATGAGGATTTTCTGAATAAACAAACCAATTTGCAGTATTTAATAGCCATAGAATGGACACAAACGAAATAGTTCACAATAGGGAAGTAAGTTCATACATTAAAGCATATCTACATGACACAATATTATTGAACATTTAAACTATGAGATAAATATAATAGTATGATACAATGCCAAGTGTATCTGTGAACATATAAACAACTCTCTCAGTATTACACGTATAGGGATGTAATTTGACACAAATGCAAATAGAAGTACTTGAATTATTACGGTGAAATAAATGTGAAAAACTTTCTTTTTATATCCAACAATCTTTATTGGTAAAAGAGTATCTTACACTCCTAACGCTATCTATCCAGCTTTCACTAAGAACAATTTCAGTTTCAATTAATAAATGGTACCTAAACTAACAAGAGCTAAAAGTGTTTTCGAGGGAGCAGCTCAGGCTCACATTCGGCCGAGTTTCTGGGTGTTCAGGACCTGGCTGCGGGGAAAATTGAATCAAACAGGCAGGTGCTCTGGACCCAAGCCCTCACATGATGACTCACCTCCTTCCTGGGGGTCCTGGCAGCTCACGGTACCCCTGGCACTTCCAGGTCCTGCAGACTGCGGCTGGTGCCCTAGGAGCCAACGCGCTGGTCCAGAAAGGCTGGAACTTGGCCTCCCAGTGAGCCAGCTTCTGCCTCTTGGAGTCATACTCTTCCTGGATCTCCTGGAGCACTCTCTTGGTGGACCCGGTAGCCTTCGACCCTTCCTGAGCCATTTCCTCGTGGAAGAGGATCTCCCGCTGGAAATTGGTAGGTCCTTCCCCATTTCCTAGGCCAGGTCTTGTGCAATCTTCTTGAACCAGTCGCAGGTCTGACTCACGGCTTACAGTTGTCCTGCATCTTGCCAAGCCACTGGTCCAGGTCCAGGCAGTAGGCGTCCTCCTCCGTGCACTCCTGCTGAGGCCCCATCACGGCTCTCTGCCCAGTGCAGGAAGAGCAGGGGCCTCAGCTGCAGCTGCAGGAGCTCCCTCTCCAGCTGTGCCCTTGGGCCCTGAGCACAGATTGGATTTGGGCTCTCACTTTTTAACTCCTTTGCATTTCTTTGGAGTAAAGAAATTGTTTGTTTTGGGGCAATCCAGGACTGGCCTCGGGCATAGATGATGTGAGGCCACCACCAGCCTGGGTGCCAGCCCCACCCTGCCTCTGACGTTTCTGTGGCTCTCACCCTGGACCAAATTCTGCTGGGCCAGCTCTTCCCTCCTTCTGATCGCACGTCGTCTCTTAGCCACAAAGGCCACTGTGGCACTGCATGCTCAGATCCCCCACGGCATCCACAGGTTTGCAGGCACCTGTCCCAGGCTGCCGTAAATAGCTTGTATGGCTGCCTACAGCTGGGCCAGCAGCTGCTGAGAGAGCTTTTCGTGGTGGGCAGCAGGCCCTCCATGGCTCCCAAGGGCTCCACAGCTCTGCCTCCACTTGCCAGTTACCTGTGGGCCACAACTCAGCACTCGGAACCCTGCGGAGTGTTCCAACTCTGTCACAAACAAGGGCCCACCAACCAGGGTAGCCCATTCGCTAGGCTTGGGGGAGGGGTACAGCCTGTGTTCCAGAAAACCATGTCCTTGATTTTGCTGTGCAAATAGAGGCTAACATTACTTATGCAGTTCCCTGGGGGAGCTCATGCCAGCCCCTAGCTCAGGCCACTCCAGGCCCCACCTGGCCCTACTGCACAGCTAGCCGCTCAAAGCGGGGCCATGCCACAGCCCTGTGTCCACACACGATCCTCTCAGGGCAGTGTGGAGGCCCGTCCCTGCTGAGGCTCATTACCCTGATTTAGTTTCCTTCTGCTGCAGGGAAGCCTGGTCCTGCCTGCAAAGAATCTGCCTCCCTTGCCGGATTGAGCTCCTTGAAGAAGGGACTCTGTTTTCTCCATCTCCACATCCCCAGAGCTCGCCAATGCCCAGCATACGCCAGGGGTCGGTCAGTCGTTGATTGTCTGCTTTTCCTGTTGAATCTCCTCTGACTTAGGACATGTCACTTGCCCCTCCTTACCTCCATATTCAGAGCTGTACATAAGAGTAAGTGGATAAAGGCCCCTCTAGCTTTAAAACCCCGCCAATATAGAGTGAAGTCTGAAACCAGAACCAGAGCTAAGGAATGGGGAATGGAGCATTTTCCCAGCTGTGATGGATGAGACCTACTGACATGGCTGTTAGGATGGGACCCTGTCACCTGAATGCCTTTGTAGGATTCGACCCTAGTTTTCTTTTTCTTTTTTTTTTTTTTTCTGGTAACAAGAATGTTCAAAACAGCTTTATTCATGACAGTGAAAAAACAAAAAACAGTATCAGTAATGGGAAAATAAATGAATTATAGTATATTCAAAAATAGAACACTGCTCAGCAATAAAGGGACAGAGGATATGGGAATCAAAAGTAGAGGAACAACTACTGATATAACAATGATATGGCCGGGCGTGGTGGCTCACACCTGTAATCCCAGCACCTTGGGAGGCTGAGGCAAGTGGATCACCTGAGGTCAGGAGTTTGAAACCATCCCAGCCAACACGGTGAAACCCCGTCTCTACTAAAAACACAAAACTAGCTGGGCGTGGTGGCATGCACCTGTAGTCCCAGATACTCAGGAGGCAGAGGCAGGAGAATCACTTGAACCCAGGAGGTGAAGATTACAGTGTGCCAAGACTGTGCCACTGTACTCCAGCCTGGGCAACAGAGCAAGACTCCATCTCAAAAACAGAACAAAACAAAACAATGATATGAATGCGTTCTCAGAAATAGCACCTTTAATGAAAGAAGCCAGACACAAAGGAGCCCACACTGTATGATTTCATTTATGTGAAGTCCAAGAACAAGGAAAACTAATCTATGGTCAGAGGAATCTGAACAGTGCAGTCCATGGAGGTGGAGACTGCACGGAACAGGGCAAGAGGGAACTTTTTAGGAGGATGGAGATTTTCTTGATTGGGAGCTTGGTAACGTGTGTATACATTTCTCAAAACTCATCAAATTTTCCATTGAATATATGTATATTTTCCTTGGTGTAAGTTTTCCCCCAATAAAAAAAATTTTTTACTACAGTTTTAATGAAGTTTAGAGAGTAAATGAAATTAAATGAATAAATTCAAACCACCTCTTTACCTGGAGGTGAAGTTTTTGCTAACCTTTTACCATTGCAAGTGACACTGCTATGAATATCCGTTGGGGCAAGTAATTGTCTAGATTATTGGTTAAATTCCCAAAAGTAGAATTGTATTTATTTATTAAAGATTTCATTTAGTTTAAGACTTTTGAGACATACTGTAAAACTTTCTTCCAAAATAATGATCCAATATATACTCTTACCTACAATGTATGAAAATACTGATTTCTTCCACTTAGCCAACATCAGATATTGTCATTTTATAAACATTTAAGAATAACATACACTAAACAGCAATAATAATAATAATTTCTAAAACTCACACAATTACTATACCCTAGGAACTGTTCTAAGTAACCTACCTATATTAACACCCATTTAATACACAAAACGACCTGATGACATGTGACCCTAGTTTTCAAATCAGACTCAAGAATGATCTTTAGTGTTGGTGGGTGGGTGGGTGAGGTGTGTGTGTGTGTAGTGGTGGTGGTGGTGGTTTTTTCACAACAGCTTCTGGAAATCTTTTTCACGGGGTGTATGGGGGCTTCTTTGTCCAAACTGGGTGGGTGCAGACTCCATCTGCTTGGAAGCTGCTGTCTGGGCCGCAGCATGTCTGGGCCTCTGCCTCCCCTGCCTCCAAGAATGGCAAACAGGTTATCTTTTCAAGAAAATTGTATGATGTTACTTTAGAAAGTTGTTCCTATGGTGACTATGTTGTTTGGAAGGGTTGAGCATTCACCATGTTGCCCTCCTGGTTCCAGTTGTTCCTTTCCCTCCTTTCTACCCTTTCCGCCATAGAGCAAAGAGATCAGAGCCCAGAGGAAACGGCTGAGGAAGAAGCATGCTCAGAAGATGCAGATGCCATCTTCAGAACGCCAGAATGAAAACTGTTCAGAACAAGATTTCCATTAAAAAGGTGTTGTTACAGGCCGGGTGCGGTCGCTCACACCTGTAATCCCAGCACTTTGGAAGGCCGATGTGGGTTGATCACTTAAGGCCAGGAGTTCAAGACCAGCCTAGCCAACATAGCAAAACCATGTCTCTACTAAAATTACAAAACTTAGCTGGGTGCAGTGATGCACGCCTGTAATCCCAGCTACTCAAGAGGCTGAGGCAGGAGACTCCATTGAAGCCGGGAGACGGAGGTTGCAGTGAGCTGAGATAGTGCCACTGCACTCCAGCCTAGGCAACAGAGCAAGACCTCGACTGAAAAAAAAAAAAAAAAAAAAAAAAAAAAAAGTTGTTTAAAGGAAAGTACAGATATAATTTGTAAAAGAAATGCACTGAGGGAAATTGAGATTTTGCTAAGTGACCATCAAATCTATTCCCGTGTTCAAGTGCTCAGACTCAAAAAGAGGTGCAAAAAGAGATTGCAGTAAGCAATGAATGATAAAGAAATGGGAGACTATCATCAGACACAAAAATATATTCACAGGCATATCAGGCACACATGTCTACCTTGAGGAAAATGTTAATGCAAATTGTATAAGTAAATATCATATTTTAATGATGTTAGGATAAAACTTTTTGTGTATTATAAAATTCATAATAATAAACAGCATCTTTTGAATCCTACATTAAGGTTTCTGTCTACCCCCGCCCTATTTCTCCAATTTCTCTATGAACATTTTATCTTGTACTCATATTTATCTAGAGCTCCCTTTCTCTTCTCTGAGAAAATCCATCCAAATTGAGATAGCCCGTCATTGATTCATATGGCAAGTAATTCAGGATATCAGTAGATATGATAAAATAACTCAGATGGAATCAAATGGTGCCTATCAAACAAATCCTGAATATACGTCATCTTCCAGTCCATCTCCAACAGATAATGGGAGCCCACAATGGGACTGTCATCGGCCTTCCTGACCAGAGTCCAATGCCAGAGTTCATCAGAGAGCCACAGGAGGAGTGAGGCCTCAGCAGCCCAGGGAGCCCCTCATTCAATGAGAATTCCACCCAGAAGGTGGTACCTTTTTTTTCAACCTCAGTGATGATGATAATGACGATGATAAAAGGAGGTGGGGAGGATGCTAATGCCAGTTTGTGCAATGGGCTTCCCTAAATTACTCTAAGCACTGAAACTATGGGCCAATAATTAATTTCATATCCAATACATCGAGCTTTTAGAAGAAAAACATCCTACCCACGTCTGCCTGCAATTTTCCTGGAATGGCCGGAAAAACACAAATGAGATTTCACAGCAAGGCTCACAAAGCTATTTCAGTCTGGACTCACATGTGTGCATCTCATCTGATGTTACTGCAAATCAACATACCTGTCCGGAACTGTTAGGTTAAAAAAATAAATAAAAAATCAGACAGCTGTGGAGATCAAGTTCTCCCAGTAAAACAAGACCTTGAATAATAGTGAGGTCAGTGTCAGGACCTCAGTGTGACACTAACAGACGTTAGAAGTTAACAGGCATCAAGTGAGGTTGATTTCTTCATTCAGTTACTGAGGAAGCCAATGACAGACACAGGTCAAACATGTCTTGGTCTAGTCATTGTCAATTCTTGGCTAAATGAAGCTTATTTTAAAATCAGAACTCAAGAAAAGGATACTCTGATGTTTCTTATCATTACCCTTACTATCTTTCCAAAACTGTCATCCCATGCCATAGGCGCAGCAGAAGGAATAGAAATCATGAGATTTGGGAACCCTACATTGATTACTCTTATGTGACTGACACACTGATGGAGGCAGTTTCCTGAATGATTGATATCCCAGCTCCATCACTATATTGGATAAGACTCCTAAGCAAACAACTGAGAGAATCAAAACCAAAGTAGATAGTCACAGAAAGCATAACTTTAGCAATCGATGGAAAATTTGAGGTTCCTTTAAACCAAATTCAAAGAAATATGCACTCAAAATTATACGACTGTTATAGAAAACGTACTATGCTGTTTTCTATGATTTCTGTCCATCTTATTTGGCCAGAGAAGAAAGAGGAGTATCAGCCCAAAGTATCAGTTTGCTCACCATTATTAAAAATATGCCTGAGAATGGCGAAAGTAATCCTCCCAGAATCTGCAGTTTTCCTACTTATTTTCTGATTAGTATCGACTTTTACTTCATTCATTAAAGAATGGAATGGGGCCAGGCACAGTGGCTCACGCCTGTAATCTCAACACTTTGGGAGGCCAAGGCAGGCAAATCACTTGAGACCAGGAGTTCGAGACCAGTCTGGCAAATATGGTGAAACACTGTCTCTATTAAAAATACAAAAATTAGCCAGGCATGGTGGTGAGTGCCTGTAATCCCAGCTACTCAGGAGGCTGAGGCAGGAGAATCGCTTGAACCTGGGAGGTGGAGGCTGCAGTGAATGAAGATCATGCTTACTGCACTCCAGCCCGGGCAATAGAGTAACACTCTACCTCAAAAAAAAAAAAAAAAAAAAAGAATGGAATGGAATGGGGGTGCAGTTAAAGGATAAAATTGCAAAGAGATGATAAACAATGAAGAGGCAGCATAGCCTGGTTAAGGTAGCCTGGCAGGATTCAAATCCTAGCTTCTTCACATATTAGGTATGTGACTTTGGGTAAATTACTTAACCTCTTTGGTTTCCTTATCTTTAAAAGAGTGATGATAGTAACAGACCTATCTCATAGAGTCCCTATGACAGGTTCTATGAGTTATCACTTATAAAGAACTTAGTACAGGTATACAGCAAGTACTACAGAAATATTTATTACAATAAACAAAACTCGGACTCGGCTACTTAACAAACATTTCTGATGCAAATTCAAATTGGCACAATTTGGAATTTATTTAATATCAGTGTAGATGACATATCATTTAATTTTTAGTAGGAAACATTAATATTCAGGCTTTTCCACGTATATGAGATGTTTTCAGATGTAAAATCAGTTTTCATAGATCCACAGTTGAAAGAATCCTGAGAATTTATGCCACCATATGCTGTTTTATATTGCTAATTTTTCACCAATGAATGTGTGATGGTTAATATTGAGTGTCAACTTGATTGGATTGAAGGATGCAAAGTATTGTTCCTGGGTGTGTCTGTGAGGGTGTTGCCAAAGGAGATTAACATTTAAGTCAGTGGACTGGGAGAGGCAGACCCACCCTCAATCTGCGTGAGCACCATCTAATCAGCTGCCAGCACAGCCAGAATAAAAGCAGGCAGAAAAAGATCGAAAGACAAGACTTGCTGAGTCTCCCAGTCCCCATCTTTCTCCCATGCTGGATGCTTCCTGCCCTCGAACATCAGACTCCAAGTTCTTCAGCTTTTGGACTCTTGGATTCACACCAGCGCTCTGCCAGGGGCTCTTGGGCCTTCGGCCACAGACTGAAGGCTGCAATGTCGACTTCCCTGCTTTTGAGGCTTCGGTACTTGGACTGGCTTCCTTGCTCCTCAGCTTGCAGACGGCCTCTTGTGGGGCCTCACCTTGTGACTGTGTGAGTCAGCACTCGTTAATAAATTCCCCTTCATATATACATCTATCCTGTTAGCTCTGTCCCTACAGAGAACCCTGACTAATACAGAATGTCTCACCTCTATCCTGATAGCAAAATTTCCTTGAAGACAAAAGCCATATCTCACTTTTGTTTCACACATTCTGCAGAACCCTGGCAAGGAACCACCTAAGAAGTCTGCATTTATCAAACTGATCATAACTGGATTAACCAGACAAAAATTTTCATGACATTGACCTGAATTTAATTATGTTTGTTACATTCTTAGTGCAAATGAAGAAAACCTAGCCAAAGTGGTTAGCCTATAATTTTTCAAGTTGTTGAAAATCTTTCTTAACTCAAACATGAACTATTACTTCTCCAGAAAATTTTAAAAAAAAGAATATATATGTCTAAAACATTTTTCTTCCATAGTGATTTTCTGAATCCTTTGCAAGTTTTCCAAGGCCCTAAAAATTGTGGATTTCAAAATAAAGACTAGATCCTCATTAGATTCTGACCTTTGCTGAATCCAATGGGAAGATTATTTATTTAACACTTAACTATAGTCTCTCCTAAAAGCAGTCAAGTTCATGCCAAATTGCCAGGAATAAATAATTCCCCAGGCTGAAAATCTATTTCTTCACATTTTTCAACATTTCTTGGAGTGAAAAGTTATTTGAGGAAACAAAGATTTTCTCCTTCACCATTTCTTCTAAATGCTAAAGAGGTACAAACTAGCATACAATAAGGAATTCAAAGGAAAATACTTCCATACCAAAAAAAAAAAAAAAAAAAAAATCAAGGAAACACTATATTCAAACATACTTAAAAAGATTACAAAAAATCTAATCGCTATAAAATGCAAGGATTTTATAACACCACATACCACATTTCATGAAAATGAGGCATAGTTCAGATAGCAATACATCTGTATAATTGCTCAACACTTTAGTAGACTCAACACATAAACTAAATAGTCCTGCAGTAATAAAACTGTATTTCATACAGCTGAGAACAAGTGGTTCATTTCATTTTCAGGCAGTCTGACCAGAACTGACTCATCTACAGTGCTTTCTGGAAACCATTCTATCAAAAACTCCAAAATGCATGGCCATAACCCGGACTGGGCCATTGTCTCTGAAATGTTCTACTCGGATTTCCCCCATCTGAACCTAATCTTCTTCCATCTTTCCCAGTGCCTCATTAGCAAAAATATGTCCACGTGTATCAGACCTGTTCCTGTTTCATTTCCTTCCTTAAGTAGCACATCCCCCCCAACCTATGATTGACCAAATCAGCCGCTTTTTCAAACCAATTCCCTCAGTAGTTCCCTCCCCTATGCTACAACCAGCTTGCAAACTCACATCCTTAGATCAACCCAATTACCTGAATTCCTATGTTCTGCCCACAGACTCCAGCTATGGAGCAGGACTGCTAAGACTCTACCAACAGCTGCTATTAAAAATGTAATTTAAAGTACACTGTAGCTGTTCACTACCTTTATTCATTTTGCTTCCTATTCCCTCCACCGCAGTTCAGACATTCACCACTTCTTCAAGCTCCCTGTGCAATCCCTACCACCCTCATTCCTACAGGATGACATCACTTCCGATCTCCTCATCAACTAGGATATGTTCCTATCACCACACCCACATAAGTGCATCTTTCAGGAATTTGTCTAATTAATCATATTGGTTTCTTTTCCTCATTGTGATAAAAACTGTTAGGTCCTTTTCATCTGGAAAAGTCTTTGCCTCAATATCTGAATATTACATGATTACATAATTAAGACATATACAATTAAAAGATGAAGACAAAGAAAATTAAGTTCAGTGAAAGTAGAAAAGTACTTAATAAAATTTACACTAATTTATGAAAACTCAGTAATCTGAGATGAATGGGAATTTAACTTGATAAAGTGTATTGAAATCCTATAGCAAACATCATAGTTAATGCCTACTTTTTACCACTTCTATTGAACCCTGTGCTGAAGGTATGAGCTAGTACAATGAAACAAGATAACAAAAAAGGTATGAGAATTACAAAAGACATTATTCACAGACAATATGATTGGTTATGGAATATTTCGGCAAATTATTTGAATGACATTCAGCAAGGTAGCTAAATATAAGACCAGTATATTTTTAAAAATCACTTTACTTAATATACTCCAGGAACAAACAGAACATATATGTTTTAAAGATTCCATTCACGACAGCAAGAAAAAAAGATACACTTAAGAATATAAATAGCAAAGGATGCATAAGAATTTATGAACATAATTATAAAACTTTATCAGTTACTTTAAAGAGTAACAAAATAAATGTAGAGCTATACCATGTTTATGGATAGAAAGGCTCAATATTATAAAGTTATGAACTGCTCCCAAATTGATACAAAATTTCAGTGCCATTCCAATTAAAATACCAACTGTGTATCTTACAGACTTTGACAAACTGATTCTTAAGTTTGTATCAAAATGCAAAGTACCCAGGAATAGTTAGGAACATCTTAAAAATGAAAGCAAGGTACAGTATTTTTCATCAAGACTTACTGTAAAGCCATAGTTATTAAAATAATGTGATACTGGCCCAGACTTGCAAAGATCAAATGAGATCCATAAGTATATGACAATTTGACATATGTCAGAGCTGACATATAAAATAATCAGGGTAAAAATGAAGAACAATAAATCACCATCAATATGGAAAAAATAAAGTTAACTCCCAAAATAAATTCTAGGTGGATTCAAAAAGCAATTGTGAAAAGTAAAACCTAGAAAATTTTCAAAGACATAGAAGAACAATTTTAAATTAGAGATTGTCATTTTAATATCTAACTAGCTATTAGAATTTTGTGGAGAAGTGAATAAGATAACGCAAAAGAAAACACTTTGAAAAGCAAAGTGTTTAAGGTATACCATAAAACATAGAAGGCAATTTTATTATTACAGAGCCAGATAAGTATGTTTCCATGTTCTACCCTAGTTATCCAACTCAACAATTTTTTTTAATTTTCTTTGTCTCAATATATTTATTGTAGTTAAAATGCTTCTGAAGATAATTTGTTACCAGAACATGAAAAGCCTACCAAAAGGACACTTCCCAGACCACAATATACTCAGTTGTTTCTTAAGCTGCCATTTACTTGACATTTATAATTAATGATTTCTTATAAAAAGTAAAGCACTGTTATGGTGTCCTTAAAAGGTCACATGGATTTCTTTCAGGGACTCTTCAGTACCCAAATCTTTTACAACTTGCTGGACAAGACATACGAAGATCACTGGATATTTTAAGACTGAAATTATAAAGCACCTTTCCCAAATAATTGTTTTTGTCATTAATATTCACAATTCAACAACAATAAGCAGTGTTAACATCGGTTGAGTGCTCATTACTTCCCAGGTATTTTCTTAAGTGCTTTACATATATATTATCTCATTTATTCCTTATTTCTGCACAATGAAGTGGGCAGTATTACCTCCTTTTACTGATGAGGAAACAGGACAAAAGGGGACAAATAGCTAATCCAAGGGTATACAATGACTAGACTAGAGCCTATGCCGATTTGGTGCCAAATACCATACTTGTTAACCACTAATTCACACTCCTTCAAGAAATACATACATATGTGCAAAAGGCAAATAGAGAACACTTCCTAATGAACGTATAGAAAAGACTGAAGGAGGCCGGAGGTGGTGGCTCACGCCTGTAATCCCAGCACTTTGGGAGGCTGAGGTGGGCAGATCATCTGAGGTCGGGAGTTCGAGACTAGCCTGACCAACATGGAGAAACCCCATGTCTACTAAAAATACAAAATTAGAGTCTCCAACTCCCAGCGCGAGCGACACAGAAGACCGGTGATTTCTGCATTTTCAACTGAGGTACTGGGGTCATCTCACTAGGGAGTGCCGGACAATCGGTGCTGGTCAGCTGCTGCAGCCTGACCAGCGAGAGCTGAAGCAGGGCGAGGCATCGCCTCACCTGGAAGCGCAAGGGGGAAGGGGATCCGTTTTCCTAGCCAGGGGAACTGAGACACACAACACCTGGAAAATCGGGTAACTCCCACCCCAATACTGCGCTGTAAGCATACAGGCACACCAGGAGAATATATCCCAATCCTGGCCGGGAGGGTCCCACGCCCACGAAGCCTCCCTCACTGCTAACACAGCAGTCTGCCGCGATCTATCCGCAAGGCAGCAGCGAGGCTGGGGGAGGGGCGCCCGCCATTGCTGAGGCTTAAGTAGGTAAACAAAGCCGCTGGGAAGCTCGAACTGGGTGGAGCTCACAGCAGCTCAAGGAAGCCTGCCTGTCTCTGTAGTCTCCACCTCTGGGGACAGCGCATAGCTGAAGACCAACAGGGGAAGTAGCGGGAGCCAGTGCAGACGCGAACGACTCTGTCTGACAGCTTTGGGGAGAGCCGTGGATCTCCCAACGCGGAGGTTGAGATCTGAGAACGGACAGACTGCCTGCTCAGGTGTGTCCCTGACCCCTGAGTAGCCTAGCTGGGAGAAATCCCCCACTAGGGGCAGTCTGACTCCCCACACCTCACAGGGTGGAGTACACCCCTGAGAGGAAACTTCCAAAGGAAGAATCAGACAGGTACACTCGCTGTTCAGCAATATTCTATCTTCGGCAACCTCTGCTGCTGATACCCAGGCAAACAGGGTCTGAAGTGGACCTCAAGCAATCTCCAACAGACAAACAGACAGTCCTTCTGACTGTCAGAAGGAAAACTATCAAACAGGAAGGACACCTATACCAAAACCCCATCAGTACGTCACCACCATCAAAGACCGGAGACAGATAAAACCACAAAGATGGGGAAGAAGCAGGGCAGAAAAGCTGGAAATTCAAAAAATAAGAGCGCATCTCCCCCTGCGAAGGAGCGCAGCCCATCGCCAGCAACGGATCAAAGCTGGTCAGAGAATGACTTGGACGAGAGGAGAGAAGAAGGCTTCAGTCCATCAAACTTATCAGAGCTAAAGGAGGAATTACGTACCCAGCGCAAAGAAACTAAAAATCTTGAAAAAAGAGTGGAAGAATTGACAGCTAGACTAATTAATGCAGAGAAGATCATAAACGAAATGACAGAGATGAAAACCATGACACGAGAAATACGTGACAAATGCACAAGCTTCAGTAACCGACTCGATCAACTGGAAGAAAGAGTATCAGCGATTGAAGATCAAATGAATGAAATGAAGCGAGAAGAGAAACCAAAAGAAAAAAGAAGAAAAAGAAATGAGCAAAGCCTGCAAGAAGTATGGGATTACGTAAAAAGACCAAATCTACGTCTGATTGGGGTGCCTGAAAGTGAGGGCGAAAATGGAACCAAGTTGGAAAACACTCTTCAGGATATCATCCAGGAGAACTTCCCCAACCTAGTAGGGCAGGACAACATTCAAATTCAGGAAATACAGAGAACGCCACAAAGATACTCCTCCAGAAGAGCAACTCCAAGACACATCATTGCCAGATTCACCAAAGTTGAAATGAAGGAAAAAATCTTAAGGGCAGCCAGAGAGAAAGGTCGGGTAACCCACAAAGGGAAGCCCATCAGACTAACAGCAGATCTCTCGGCAGAAACTCTACAAGCCAGAAGAGAGTGGGGGCCAATATTCAACGTTCTTAAAGAAAAGAATTTTAAACCCAGAATTTCATATCCAGCCAAACTAAGTTTCATAAGTGAAGGAGAAATAAAATCCTTTACAGATAAGCAAATGCTTAGAGATTTTGTCACCACCAGGCCTGCCTTACAAGAGACCCTGAAGGAAGCCCTGAACATGGAAAGGAACAACCGGTACCAGCCATCACAAAAACATGCCAAAATGTAAAGACCATCGAGGCTAGGAAGAAACTGCATCGACTAACGAGCAAAATAACCAGTTAATATCATAATGGCAGGATCAAGTTCACACATAACAATATTAACCTTAAATGTTAATGGACTAAATGCTCCAATTAAAAGACACAGACTGGCAAACTGGATAAAGAGTCAAGACCCATCAGTCTGCTGTATTCAGGAGACCCATCTCACATGCAGAGACATACATAGGCTCAAAATAAAGGGATGGAGGAAGATCTACCAAGCAAATGGAGAACAAAAAAAAGCAGGGGTTGCAATCCTTGTCTCTGATAAAACAGACTTCAAACCATCAAAGATCAAAAGAGACAAAGAAGGCCATTACATAATGGTAAAGGGATCAATTCAACAGGAAGAGCTAACTCTCCTAAATATATATGCACCCAATACAGGAGCACCCAGATTCATAAAGCAAGTCCTTAGAGACTTACAAAGAGACTTAGACTCCCATACAATAATAATGGGAGACTTCAACACTCCGCTGTCAACATTAGACAGATCAACGAGACAGAAAGTTAACAAGGATATCCAGGAATTGAACTCATCTCTGCACCAAGCGGACCTAATAGACATCTATAGAACTCTCCACCCCAAATCAACAGAATATACATTCTTCTCAGCACCACATCGCACTTATTCCAAAATTGACCACATAATTGGAAGTAAAGCACTCCTCAGCAAATGTAAAAGAACAGAAATTATAACAAACTGTCTCTCAGACCACAGTGCAATCAAACTAGAACTCAGGACTAAGAAACTCAATCAAAACCGCTCAACTACATGGAAACTGAACAACCTGCTCCTGAATGACTACTGGGTACATAACGAAATGAAAGCGGAAATAAAGATGTTCTTTGAAACCAATGAGAACAAAGATACAACATACCAGAATCTCTGGGACACATTTAAAGCAGTGTGTAGAGGGAAATTTATAGCACTAAATGCCCACAAGAGAAAGCAGGAAAGATCTAAAATTGACACTCTAACATCACAATTAAAAGAACTAGAGAGGCAAGAGCAAACACATTCAAAAGCTAGCAGGAGGCAAGAAATAACTAAGATCAGAGCAGAACTGAAGGAGATAGAGACACAAAAAACCCTCCAAAAAATCAATGAATCCAGGAGTTGGTTTTTTGAAAAGATCAACAAAATTGACAGACCGCTAGCAAGGCTAATAAAGAAGAAAAGAGAGAGGAATCAAATAGATGCAATAAAAAATGATAAAGGGGATATCACCACTGACCCCACAGAAATACAAACTACCATCAGAGAATACTATAAACGCCTCTATGCAAATCAACTAGAAAATCTAGAAAAAATGGATAAATTCCTGGACACTTACACTCTCCCAAGGCTAAACCAGGAAGAAGTTGAATCCCTGAATAGACCAATAGCAGGCTCTGAAATTGAGGCAACAATTAATAGCCTACCCACCAAAAAAAGTCCAGGACCAGATGGATTCACAGCTGAATTCTACCAGAGGTACAAGGAGGAGCTGGTACCATTCCTTCTGAAACTATTCCAATCAATAGAAAAAGAGGGAATCCTCCCTAACTCATTTTATGAGGCCAACATCATCCTGATACCAAAGCCTGGCAGAGACACATCAAAAAAAGAGAATTTTAGACCAATATCCCTGATGAACATTGATGCAAAAATTCTCAATAAAATACTGGCAAACCGGATTCAGCAGCACATCAAAAAGCTTATCCACCATGATCAAGTGGGCTTCATCCCTGGGATGCAAGGCTGGTTCAACATTCGCAAATCAATAAACGTAATCCAGCATATAAACAGAACCAAAGACAAGAACCACATGATTGTCTCAATAGATGCAGAAAAGGCTTTTGACAAAATTCAACAGCCCTTCATGCTAAAAACGCTCAATAAATTCGGTATTGATGGAACGTACCTCAAAATAATAAGAGCTATTTATGACAAACCCACAGCTAATATCATACTGAATGGGCAAAAACTGGAAAAATTCCCTTTGAAAACTGGCACAAGACAGGGATGCCCTCTCTCACCACTCCTATTCAACATAGTGTTGGAAGTTCTGGCTAGGGCAATCAGGCAAGAGAAAGAAATCAAGGGTATTCAGTTAGGAAAGGAAGAAGTCAAATTGTCCCTGTTTGCAGATGACATGATTGTATATTTAGAAAACCCCATCGTCTCAGCCCAAAATCTCCTTAAGCTGATAAGCAACTTCAGCAAAGTCTCAGGATACAAAATTAATGTGCAAAAATCACAAGCATTCTTATACACCAGTAACAGACAAGCAGAGAGCCAAATCAGGAATGAACTTCCATTCACAATTGCTTCAAAGAGAATAAAATACCTAGGAATCCAGCTTACAAGGGATGTAAAGGACCTCTTCAAGGAGAACTACAAACCACTGCTCAGTGAAATAAAAGAGGACACAAACAAATGGAAGAACATACCATGCTCATGGATAGGAAGAATCAATATCGTGAAAATGGCCATACTCCCCAAGGTTATTTATAGATTCAATGCCATCCCCATCAAGCTACCAATGAGTTTCTTCACAGAATTGGAAAAAACTGCTTTAAAGTTCATATGGAACCAAAAAAGGGCCCGCATTGCCAAGACAATCCTAAGTCAAAAGGACAAAGCTGGAGGCGTCACGCTACCTGACTTCAAACTATACTACAAGGCTACAGTCACCAAAACAGCATGGTACTGGTACCAAAACAGAGATATAGATCAATGGAACAGAACAGAGTCCTCAGAAATAATACCACACATCTACAGCCATCTGATCTTTGACAAACCTGAGAGAAACAAGAAATGGGGAAAGGATTCCCTATTTAATAAATGGTGCTGGGAAAATTGGCTAGCCATAAGTAGAAAGCTGAAACTGGATCCTTTCCTTACCCCTTATACGAAGATTAATTCAAGATGGATTAGAGACTTAAATGTTAGACCTAATACCATAAAAACCCTAGAAGAAAATCTAGGTAGTACCATTCAGGACATAGGCATGGGCAAGGACTTCATGTCTAAAACACCAAAAGCAACGGCAGCAAAAGCAAACATTGACAAATGGGATCTCATTAAACTAAAGAGCTTTTGCACAGCAAAAGAAACTACCATCAGAGTGAACAGGCAACCTACAGAATGGGAGAAAATTTTTGCAACCTACTCATCTGACAAAGGGCTAATATCCAGAATCTACAAAGAACTCAAACAAATATACGAGAAAAAAACAAACAACCCCATCAAAAAGTGGGGAAAGGATATGAACAGACATTTCTCAAAAGAAGATATTCATACAGCCAACAGACACATGAAAAAATGCTCATCATCACTCGCCATCAGAGAAATGCAAATCAAAACCACAATGAGATACCATCTCACACCAGTTAGAATGGCAATCATTAAGAAGTCAGGAAACAACAGGTGTTGGAGAGGATGTGGAGAAATAGGAACACTTTTACACTGTTGGTGGGATTGTAAACTAGTTCAACCATTATGGAAAACAGTATGGCAATTCCTCAAGGATCTAGAACTAGATGTACCTTATGACCCAGCCATCCCACTACTGGGTATATACCCAAAGGATTATAAATTATTCTACTACAAAGACACATGTACACGTATGTTTATTGCGGCACTATTCACAATAGCAAAGACTTGGAATCAACCCAAATGTCCATCTGTGACAGACTGGATTAAGAAAATGTGGCACATATACACCATGGAATACTATGCAGCCATAAAAAAGGATGAGTTTGCGTCCTTTGTAGGGACATGGATGCAGCTGGAAACCATCATTCTTAGCAAACTATCACAAGAACAGAAAACCAAACACCGCATGTTCTCACTCATAGGTGGGAACTGAACAATGAGATCACTTGGACTCGGGAAGGGGAACATCACGCACTGGGGCCTATCATGGGGAGGGGGGAGGGGGGAGGAGGGAGGGCTTGCATTGGGGAGTTATACAAGATATAAATGATGAATTGATGGGTGCTGACGAGTTGATGGGTGCAGCACACCAACATGGCATAAGTATACATATGTAACAAACCTGCACGTTATGCACATGTACCCTAGAACTTAAAGTATAATAAAAAAAAAAAAAAAAAAAAAAAAAAAATACAAAATTAGCCAGGCATGGTGATGCATGCTTTTAATCCCAGCTACTTAGGAGGCCGAGGCAGGAGAATCACTTGAATACTGGAGGCAGAGGTTGCGGTAAGCTGAGATCGCACCCCTGCACTCCAGCCTGGGCAACAAGAGTGAAACTCCATCTCAAAAAAAAAAAAAAAAAAAAAAAAAAAAGATTGAAGGAGAAGCAACAAATTCTAGCACTGGTTATTGCTAAGTGCCAAGACATTGGGTCATTGAATTTTCACTTTAAATTAATTTTAAGAACTGAAGTTTATTTTTCTTCATTTTATGTGTTTTCTGTATTTTATATTTTACAAAATACATACAACAAGCATGTTCAACTTCTCTAGTAAAAGTAAACATTAGGAAAATTACAAGAAAATATGTTTATGAGCATGAACCTAACAACTTGAGTAATAACTTAAAAGAGCTAAAAGAGTTTGGAAAAATCTTAACATACCTATATACAGGTCAGTGAATAAACATTTAGTGATAACCTAATAGATGCCAGGCACTGTGTGAGGTACTTGTGCACACATCCTCTTATTCTTAAGATTCCCACTTCACCTATGAAGAACTGAGGTTCAGATAATTCCTACAGAAAGCAGAATTCTAGCCCAGGGTTCATCCCACTATCTTCAGCCACCTTTCTAGATGCCAAGGAAAGATTCACTTGAAGACAGCATGATGTTTGGAAACTTACAGCTAAAACCTCTTCAAACTCCTGGCTTTTCTTGGCAGGCTCGAGGAGAAGCAAAGATGCTTTGTCATCTTTCTCTCCCACAAGAACACTTCTGACAGTCCTACTCACTCGCTCTGCCCTACTTCAGTACAGAAGTATGGGTCTGCCTCTGGGTCAGGGTCAGAGTCTACACCGGTGGGCAGTGTCTATATTGGTGGTCAGTATTGATTTCCTTAACTCTGTCACCCCAGCATCTGCCTTTCTAGTGCTCTGGGCCCTACCGATCCCTTCCTGTCTCAGCCACCTGCCCTGGATTCTGCCCCTTGTTCTCCTGGACTTGCCACCACTGCTCAATATTCCCGGGCCTGCCTCTCTTGCACGGGAATCTCTGAGGCTAGACTGTGAGCTCCTTGCCACTGTTTCTCACTCAATGTATAGCACGGTGGGTCCAACAAAGGGCTTAGGAATAACAAGTTCATTAATAATCTTGACTTTGTGCCTGACAGAACTGCAACAGCCAAAAAATCTCTCTTCTTCTCTAGATTTCTAATCCAGGTCCCTCCAAGCCAGTCCTGAATATCCAGGACAAGAAAAGCAAATCAGTAGAAGCCAAGTAACTCTAAATTCACAGACTTCCTTGCTGTACTCTGCCAGCAACTATGTCAAGGTCAAGAAAAGAAGAAATGAAATACATTTATGCAAAGGAAATATTTAGAATGCAGGGAAAAGACATTTATTTCCAAGCAAAATTCCTTTCCAAGTGCTCCAATCAATGGCAAGTACTCAAAGACATCAAAAGGATTCTGTGTCTTCAAAGTTTAGAAGAAAAAAGGAAAACTTCAAGATAGAATGAAAGTTATGAGAACATTTGACGCAAGAGAAAGGCAATCCTTTCTTCATAAGAGACTTTTTATTCAACTATTAGAAGTGCGGTGATTAAAAAAAAAGTGACAGAGATGTAACAAATACATTCTGCTGGAATCTGGTCAAAGTCTTGCTCTCAATACTTTTGTTTTATATCATATTTGTGCTTCTTTGTAAGGACTCGTCAGTTTTGACATCAGTAGAAATATGCAACTCATTTCCAGAGTTTTTGGAGAATAAGAAATGGGAGTTACATAAAAATGAAATCCAAATACATCTGCAATTTAAAACAGCTTCTTCCCCGCCCCCCACCCACCACCACCACCAAAAAAAAACAGTATTCAATGCTTCGTGCTAAGGGGAGGAGGAGTACTGATTTTGTGGCAGGCAATGAACTCCCTCGGGAGTTCGGGTGATTTTAATCACTGAAAATCACCATTGTGACAAGTTAGAAGGAGTCACTCAAAAGCATTCAAGATATTTTTGTTTGTTTGTTTGTTTGTTTTAGACGGAGTCTCGCTCTGTCGCCCAGGCTGGAGTGCAGTGGCGCCATCTTGGCTCACTGCAAGCTCCACCTCTTGGGTTCACACCATTCTCCTGCCTCAGCCTCCCGAGTAGCTGGGACTACAGGTGCCTGTCACCACACCCGGATATTTTTTTCTATTTTTAGTAGAGCTGGGGTTTCACCATGTTAGCCAGGATGGTCTCGATTTCCTGACCTCGTGATCCTCCCACCTCGGCCTCCCAAAGTGCTGGGATTACAGGCATGAGCCACTGCGCCCAGCCCCATTCAAGATATTTTTTAAAGGCAGAGAAAGGTAATTTTTAGAGAAACTCCAAACAGGTGTTATCTTGCTCACGGATTTGGGATTTGGAAGGATACTGAAAAACACATCTGCTTTATCTGTGTCACTAGGTTTGGATTCTAAACAACATCAAATAATTTAACTATATATATTATCTAGAATATCACAGATCATACATATTGATGAATATTTATTGCTATTAATTGACGAAGCACATTTAAATGAAGTAAAATAAAAATCAAAACAACTGGCTCTTAGTAAGCTATGCTTAAGTTACATATCTCTGTTCTAAACCCCTGAGCTGAAAATAAATGCCCGCTGCCTTCCTTTCTTGAATTTTAAGATGATTAATGTCTCCCATAATCTTTTGACTCCTGTGTAAAGGCAATGCCTTAAGGCTAATTAATTGGTCTACTGCTAGAATATGTGGTTTCTAGTAAGTGAGATCACAGAATTTGGAATTACTAAGAAATGTATTAAATGCTATCTAAAATGGTTTTGTTGGCCAGGCGCGGTGGCTCCCGCCTATAATCCCAGCCCTTTGGGAGGCGGAGACGGGTGTAACACCTGAAGTCAGGAGTTTGGGACCAGCCTGGTCAACGTGGTGAAACCCCATCTATACTAAAAATACAAAAAAATTTAGCCAGGCATGGTGGCGAGCGCCTGTAATCCCAGCTACTCAGAAGGCTGAGGCAGGAGAATCCCTTGTACCCAGGAGGTAGAGGTTGCAGTGAACCAAGATCGTACCGTTGCACTCCAGCCTGGGTGACAGAGCGAGATTCCATCTCAAAACAATAAATAAAAATTTTTAAAAAATAATAAAATGGTCTTTTTCTGGAGAGAGCAGAGGCCGCAGTATTGTGATGCATGGGTTGAAGTCCTGGCTCCGTCCCTGTGAGCTAGTAGGCCTCAAACAAATTACCTGACTTCTCTAAGCTCAGTCTCTTCATACTGAATATTTTCCAAAAAACTCCTGTTCTGCCTACTTCACTGCAGGTGATAAGACCATGGAAGGAATTCATAAAGGCATCACTGTAGTTAATTAGGGACTTAGATATACAAAACCCACTTATTCTCACTTAAGGGACCTGACCCAAAAATGTAGCAAATATTATTTGGCAAGCAACAACAGCAGAGAGCTCCTATCTGACTTCTTCCTCTGGAAAAAATTTCCATTAGTCATTAGCTATCTTAAATTGTTAATTGAGGGTTTTTCACATAAAATCGATTTTTCTTAGCAAGAATAAGAAATAATCACTGTTTAGATCATTAAATCAAGTCAAAAGTTGTTAAAATATTCTTTTCATCATTTCGAGCTGGAGACAATTTGTTCACAGACTGCATTGCATGGTTTAATTGTGCTGTTCTTTTATCGCGCCTCAATCAGAACACGCACTTGGCAACACAAGCCCCTCTGCATCAAAAGAAATGTTTTCTATCCAACAGCTCCCATTTCTTGGTAAGCCTGGTAAACAGCTTCTTCCCAATAAAATCTAAGACAGTCAAGACTCAGTGCAATTTCTATTAAAATTTCAATGATATTCTTTGTAGAAAAAGGAAAAAAAAAACCATAAAATTCAAATGGAATCTCAAGGGACCCCAAATAGCCAAAAACTATTGAAAAAGAACAAAACCGAGGTATCACACTCCCTGATTTCAAAACATACTACAAAGTGACAGTAATCAGATAGTGTGGTATGGCACAGAAACTTATATAGGCCCATAGAACAGAATAGAAAGCCTAGAAATAAACCCTTGCATATATGGCCGATGACTTTTGACAAGGGTACCAAGACTACGAAACAGGGAAAGGACAGTCTCTTCAACAAAATGGTGCTGGGAAATCTGGATATCCACATACTAAATAATGAAATTGGACCCATACCTTATACCATATACAAAAATTAACTCAAAATGGATTAAAGACCTAAACTAAGACATGAAACTGTAAAACTCCTAGAAGAAAACAGGGGGAAAGCTTCCAGACAATGGGTTTGGCAATGATTTCTTAGATATGACACCAAAAGCACAGGTCACAAAAGCAAAAATAAACAACTGGGACTACATCAGACTTAAAAACCCTCTGCAAGGCCGGGCGCGGTGGCTCACGCCTGTAATCCCAGCACTTTGGGAGGCCAAGGCGGGCAAATCACAAGGTCAGGAGATTGAGACCACGGTGAAACCCCGTCTCTATTAAAAATACAAAAAATTAGCCGGGCGCGGTGGCAGGCGCCTGTAGTCCCAGCTTCTCAGGAGGCTGAGGCAGGAGAATGGCGGGAACCCGGGAGGCGGAGCTTGCAGTGAGCCGAGATCGCGCCACTGCACTCCAGCCTGGGTGACAGAGTGAGACTCTGCTTCAAAAAAATAAAAAAAAATTTAAAAAATAAAAAAAACCCTCTGCAAATCAAAGGAAACAGTCAACAGAGTAAAAAGGCAGCTTACAGAATGGGGGAAAATATCTGCAAATCTTATATAGTCATCTCTCAGCATTTTCAGAGGACTGCTTCCAGAACCAATGGATACCAGAATCAGTGGATGCCTAAGTCCCTGATACCAAATGGTGTCGTATTCACATGTAGCCTATGCACATTCTCCTGTATACTTAAAATCATCTCTAGATTACTTATAATATATAATACCATGTGAATGTTATATAGTTGATACAGTATTTTTTATTTGTATTTTTTATTGCTGTATTGCTTTTATTTTATTTTTTTCCAAATAGTTTCAATCTGCAGTTAATTGAATCCAAAGATAAGGAACACACAGATACAGAGAGACAACTGTATCTAATAAGGAATTAATACCCAGAATAAGAAACTTCTACAACTCAACAACAACCAAAAAACACCTGATTTTGAAATGGGCAAAGGACTTGATAGACAATACTCCAAAGAATATATACAAATGGCCAAGAAACATACAAAAAGATGCTCAATACCTCAATAAGAGAAATGCAAATCAAAATCACAATATCACCTGACACCCATTAGGATGGCCCCTATCAACAGAAAAGAAAATAACAAGCGTGGGCAAGGCTGCAGAGAAATCAGAACACTATGCACTGTTGGTGGGCATGTAAATGGTGCAGCCATTATAGAAAACAGTATGGCTGGGCACGGTGGCTCAGGCCTGTTATCCCAGCACTTTGGCAGGCCAAGGCAGGCACATCATCAGAGGTCAGGAGTTCAAGACCAGCCTAGACAACGTGGTGAAACCTTGTCTATACTAAAAATTTCAAAAAAAAAAAAAAAATTAGCTGGGCGTGGTGGTGGGTGCCTATAATCCCAGCTACTTGGGAGGCTGAGGCAGGAAAATCACTGGAACCCAGGAGGCGGAGGTTGCAGTGAGCCAAGATCGCGCCACTGCACTCCAGCCTGGGTGACAGAGCAAGACCCTGTCTCAAAAAAAATAAATAAATAAAAATAAAAATAAAACAGTACGGACTTTTCTCAAAAATTAAAACAGAACTGCCATACAATCTAGCAATCCCACTTTTAGGTTGTCTTAGTTTGTGCTGCTATAAAAAGGTGTTATAGACTGGGCGGCTTACACACGACACACATATATTTTTCACAGTTAGAGACCTCACTGTGCCAGAATGGACCAAGATCAGGGTACCAGAATGGTCAATTTCCGTTGAAGGCCCTCTTCCAGGTGGCAGACTGCCACCTTTATGTTGTGTCTTCACATGGCAGAAAGACAGCATGCTAACTCTCTGGCCTTTTCTTATAAGAACACTATATCCCATTCATGAGTGCGCCACCCTCATGACCTAATCTCCTCCCAAATGCCCTACTTCCAGATACCATTACCTCAGGGCTTGGAATTCAACATATGAATTTTGTGGGGACATATTTAATCCACAACATGAGTATCTATATCCAAAGACATATACAAGATGCAGGATCTCAAAGAGATAATTTGCACACCTGTGTTCACTGCAGCATGATTCACAATAGCCAAGAGGTGGAAGCAGCCCACATGTCCATTAGCAGACAAAGAGACAAAGAAAATGGGATGTATATAGATAAATATATACACAACGGTGTATTAGGAAGCCTTAAAAGAAGGAAATTCTATGACATGCCACACCCACAGATGAAGCTCAGGAATATCATGCTAAGGAAAACAAGCCAGTCACAAGAGGGCAAATGCTGTATTATTCCACTCACATCAAGTATCTAAAGTAATCAAAATCACAGCAACAAAGTAGAAATGTGGTTGTCAAGGGCTGGGAGGAGGAGGGGGGAGGAAGGGAAAATTAACATTAAATGATTATGGAATTTCAGTTTTGCAAGATGCAAAAGTCCTGGAGATGGATTGTATAACAATGTGGATGTGGTTAACACTTTTAAATTATATGCCTGAGGATGGCTAAGATGGTAAATTTAATGTTTTATGTTTTTATCACAATAAACAACAAAAAGACATAAAACAAAACTCCTATAAAAATTTTTTAAAATATTAAGGCAGTCCACACTGAATCTACAAAATATTGCTGCAACCCTAGACTCCCTAGGATCAAGTCTTCTAAGAATCCGTGTTGGTGAAACCCCGTTTCTACTAAAAATACAAAAATTAGCCACGTGTGGTGGTGGGCACCTGTAATCCCAGCTACTCGGGAGGCTGAGACAAGAGAATCACTTGAACCCAGGAGGCAGAGGTTACAATGAGCCGAGATCGTGCCACTGCACTCCACCCTTGGGCAACGAAGAGTGAAACTCCATCTCAAAAAAAAAAAAATCCATGTTAAATAACCTAATAATAACCGCCAGGCACTGAGCTCAGAGGTTTACATGTATTATCTCATTTAATAATCCAAATTGTTAGGTCAGAATTATTATCCCCATTTTCTATAAAATAGTGATGTTTAGTGAGGTCACATCCTGAGGTCATGCCCCAAGCCTGTGCTGTGAAGGGTCAAACTGCTAACTGCAAGACCTAATGCCTTCTCTGATTAAACAGTCATCCACACCAGACAACAAAACCCACAACAGATGCTGTCTTTTCCTAATTAACCAAAAATGAATAGGCAAAAAGAAAAGCAATGCTGAACTTTAAATAAGCAACTGAATTGAGGCACACAATGCTAGAAAACCACCTTCGGAGAAATGTATTTACAGCTGTAACATACTCATTCGCTGACCCGCCAGAGCAAAATTACCTTCCTTCACCGGAAACAGCAGTTGATGAGGCCAGAACTATTTCAGTTTTTCAAACTAGCTGCTCAAGGCCTGGGGATGATGAAAATCCTGCTGGCTGAGTCATGCCACTTTAGTGATCTGGGCAAGGAGAGGAGTAAGTTAAAGTATGAAAAGGGAAGATCATTGAGAAGTATGCACAGTGTCACAAACAGCAAAGAGATTTAACATTTTTTGCAGGTAATACAACTAAAAAGCAAACTGTAACCTAAAAATTCAAATCCAAGAAATCCCTGCTCTAAAAGATGTACTTTAGGCTCTTAAAATAATCTCAAAGTCTCTCTGGCCACAGAAGATTGTGATTCTGCCATCTGCTTTCTGTCCAGAGCAGTTTCATAATTTACAAGTCTATGTGGGCCAGGCACAGTGGCTCATGCCTGTAATACCAACACTTTGGGGAGGCCGAGGTGGGAGGATGACCTGAGCCCAGGAGGTCAATACCAGCCTGGGTAACACAGTGAGGCACCGTATCTACAAAGAATTAAAAAATTAGCCAGGTGTGATGGTGCATGCCTGTAGTCCCAGCTACTCAGGAGGCTGAGGTGGGAAGATCACTTGAGCCTGGGAGGCTGAGGCTAGAGTGAGCTGCGACCACGCCACTGCACTTCAGCCTGAGTGACAGAGTGAGACTTGTCTCGAAAAAAAAAAAAAAAAAAAAAGTCGGCCAGGCATGGTGGCTCATGCCTGTAATTCCAGCACTTTGGGAGGCCGAGGTGGGCAGATCACAAGTATGAAAAAGGAAGATCATTGAGAAGTATGCACAGTGTCACAAACAGCAAAGAGATTTAAGGTCACAAGGTCAGGAGATCGAGACCATCCTGGCCAACATGGTAAAACCCCGTCTCTACTAGAGACCTGTAATCCCAGCTACTCAGGAGGCTGAGGCAGGAGAATCACTTGAACCCAGGAAGCGGAGGGTTGCAGTGAGCCGAGATCCCGCCACTGCACTCCAGCCTGGGCGACAGAGTGAGACTCCACCTCAAAAAGAAAAGAAAAGTCTATGTGACATTCTTGCCACTATACTTTTACTACAAGTCTAATCTGAATTTGGGAGGTAGGAATGCCAACTGTCCCACTGATTCACTTTGTAAACTCAACACAGCCACCTCTATCTTTGACTTTCGCAGCTGGCAGAAAGCTGACCTCCCTTCCACAGGTTCCCTTCACTTGTCAGGGCAAGTCCCAGAGCTGCTCTCAGGCATGTGTCTCCTCCTCAAAATGCCGCAGTGGAAGGAGCTCGAGGCCAGCAGGGCAAGGATCTCTGGAGGCCGCTCAATGTGGGCTGCAGCCTCCGCAGCCTATCAGCTCTGCAGCCATTTGATACAAATATATCCAGATGCTGAAAACTTACTGCAGGCTCCAGCTATGCCACAGCCACAAGGAGATGCGAATAATTATGTTTTGAAGCCTTTTCTCTCTGTTTTCAACAGTCAATCAAGATGATGGGATTTCTGGGGACATGAGGGAAAGGTCAGCCTGTGCTTTTTGGCACCGTGATGGGGCCTGTTATGCAAGTGGGTCTTGTTCTGCTTCTGCTGATCCATTAGAAGGAGCTCCCAGAATCCTCAGCCAGAATAAATCTTTCAATCTTGGAAATCGAAGTTGAAAAAACGCAAATGTAAACCAAAGCATCTGGCCTAAAATTAGGGATCACTGATACCATAAAAGTTAAAAATTCAAGCCATTTCAATACACGGCTCCAGGTGTTCAATTCAGTCAAGTTAAACAGACGTTAAGATGCCCCTGCATCAGACTGACAGTGGAATACGAATTTCTCATTATTATACTAAGGCTCTCGCAGGACCACAGACTTGTTTTTACATACAGAATGGTATGTGATAAAAGAGGCAAACATAACCCTCATGCCTGTGTTTAAATAGTGCTAAATGCACTGTCTGTGCTAACACGGAGCTTTGCCACAGGGAGTAATTATGTCTGAGAAAGGAACACAGAAAAAGAGAAAGAGAGAGAGAAAAACATTTTTCTATTTCACAGCTATAAAGCCCTGCAAGGCAATATCCCATCTTTCACAGATCAGGATGTAGCATTTACCTACAAGAGGGCTTTAGGTTTCAAGGGAAAAATCATCTCCCAGCTTGAAGACCCATGAGAGCCTGCAGGGGCAACCCTCAGACCCCTGAAACTGAAGAAAGCAGGGGCCTAAGACCCAGGGATAGATTTGTGTCAGTGCAATCCTGACAATAAAATCCTCCAGCCAGGCACCTAAGGAAAAGGTGCTATACTCAGGGCAAAGTGAAGACCGTGTGGCAGAACTGTCCAAGAGCTATGTTGCAGTCTAACCTTGGTGCACAAAAACAGGAAAGAAAGAGCCAAAATGTTGATGCTTTATTGGCTTTCACTCACTTTGGACTCACTTGTTGTCTATACCTCTAAAAGTCTAATGGCCCCAGAAAGATATAGCCTTGGGAATTTCCATAGCACTGGAACAAGCAACCACACACTATCACTTCCTGTCCCAACCAGACCAGGAGGTCATGAGGAAGGGAATCTTATCTTCTGTGTATTTGTATCCCCACTGCACATAAGTACCCAAAGGTTTGTTATTTGACTGACACAGGAGCACTGAGAGAGAGTCAGAGATGCTTCTTTTGAATCCAAGGGCTGCCAATCTAATGACCAGGAGTGAAGGTGCTAGAAATAGAGAATGTGAGAGGCAAAGTAGCATGTGCAGGAAAGATAATGCGTTCTGTTTTAGATATATGGAGCAAAATGTAACTAAAGCCAATATTGAAAAATATGCCAAGATCTAAACATGTTATGATGATGTTAACACCACCTGTGTAATAGTGCTGCTCAGGAATTTTTGGTATAAAGGGCCTCTATGTAGCTGGGTGTGGTGGCTCACGCCTGTAATCCCAGCAATTTGGGAGGCCAAGGCAGGAGGATTGCTTGAGTCCAGGAGTTCAAGACCAGCCTGGGCAACATAGTGAGACTGTATCTCTATAAAAAAATAAAAAATTAGCCAGCTGTGGTGGTGTACACCTGTAGTACCAATTATTTGGGGGGCCGAGGTGGGAGGACTGCTTGAGTCCAGGAGTTCAAGACCAGTCTGGGAAACACAGTGGATCCTACCTCTACAAAAAATAAAAGATTAGCCAGGTGTAGTGGTACATGCCTGCAGTCCCAGCTGCTCAGAAGGCTGAGGCAGGAGGATCGCTTGAGCCTGAGAGTTTGAGGCTGCTGTGAGATGTGATTGTGCCACTGCACTCAGCCGGGGCAACAGAGCAAGACCCTGTCAAAAAGAGACCTTAGTCCTCTTCACAGAAGGACTAAGATATACTCCAACTCAACTAAAGACAAAACTGACATCACTTTCAGCAAAACCACAGTAAGTTCTGTACACTTTAAATTTAAAAAATTTAAAACCTACTAATAAATTTATACTAGAAAAATATAAGCATTATCATCTGATCAATATTAATGTTATGAACACAAAGTTGTGGACCTTCTAGACCATTCATAAGTCCACCATTGTACCTCAAATGGTACTTCGGTCATAGCTAAAGTCCATCGTTATCTAATTTTAAATAAAAATAGACTACGTATTATTTCTGTCAAAGACTATTTATTCTGCCAAAGCCTTAAGAGTCATGCAACTGTGCCTATTATTTAACAGAAAATGAGTTATGTAAGTCTCTGAAAAATACACTCTTGATAACATTAAGCTTTAATAAAGGTTATTTATGGCTCCCGAAAAGTAGTTCTTCTCTTGTCAATTGTATTCCCTAATTTGAGGAAACTTAAAAACTTGCACCATGTAGAGCAGAGAAACCTGAGTCAGCATCTTCTCATCTCATAATTGGGAGAAAGGGCAGGAGCCACGGTCCCCCTAAGACAGCAGCGAGATGAAGCACTCTTCAGCCACCCCCTCATTCCTGCCCCGGTCCTCTGCTCCTGGGAACCAAATCCTTCTTTGCAGCCACATTCAGTCTCGCTTGGAATGTAGGCTTTTCTCCAACTCCCCGCTGCTGTGGCAGGCCAGGTCACTGCAGCTAACCTGACTCTGGGCATACCCCGCCCAAGGGTTACACATCAATGCTAGGACAGGTACTCCCAGAAGGCTTCCTATAGCAACAAAATAGGTGGAAAGGACTATGTCATAAATTCTGATCAGTTTAACTGCAAGATCTTACGGTGTTTGGCATCTCTTTCTCTTATGTAGCTGGAGTATCAGAGTTCTCACCATTGACTTGTCTGGAAATTAATATGCAATATGAAGCAATTTCTTTGTCAGCTCAACTCTAAGAGATTATGAAAAATCTAGTATCAGCTACCTTCATTGACAGATAAATGTCCTCCCTTTTCATCGGCCTCTGTCCCCTTGTCACTGGCATTTTAGCAAAGGTAAGTCTCTAACTTGAACAAAGGATGAGACAAAATATTGTGTTCATGTGTGGGCAGATCACTTAGTCATCTCTCTGTCTCTTGATTAGGCTAAATCTCCACTGCAACATTTTACTTTCGTTCTGAGGTTATCTCCTAATAGTCCCCCAAAATCATTTCTGTGTGTATGCTTTATCTTTACTACCTGAGAATTCTCTTTCCCCTAACCTGAATATGCCATATGAACATTTCAATACTCTTTCCTTCATTAGGTGCTCAGTGGTTCCATGCCCATGTCTTTCCTAAGCTACTATCAAAAGGTCACTGATGGCCTTCTAACTGATAAATCCAAAGGACCATCTGTAATTTGCAAACCCAGCGGCTTTATTTAATCCTGCCAGTCACTGCCTTCTTTATACACTGAAAGCCAGCCTCCTTCTAAATTCCGCTTTCCTGGTTCTAGTCCTTTTGCTCCAAGTAATCTTTCCTCGTCACTTCTTACAGATTCTTCCTCCTCTACCAAATGCTTCATGAATGGCTTGCCCTAGGATTCTACTAATAAATCTAGCAAATCAATGCAAAGTACATTCTGCATGTAAAGGGTTAAGAAGTTAGGACGATATATTTTGAAAAAGAGAAGGATTCGTGGTAACTTATAACTTTACTCCAATCTGCAAGTCCCTAACAGCCGACTTGTTTTGTGGTGGTGAATGCAAAGTGCCTGAGTCAGGATCTTGTTGGCAAAGAGCAGAAACTCATCACCAAACCAGCTAATGCTTGCACTTATCATACTAAACCAGAGTTATCTGTTTTCATGGCTGTTTCACCAGATAAATGGGATACTCTGAAAGATAAAATGAAGCAAATCATAAGTTCAATCCTATCAGGTCCCTACTTAGAATCCCTTGATGGAGTCTCAATGGATTTAGAATCAAAATCCACACTCCTTATGCTGGCCTGTAATGCCTAAATGTCTGGCCTCTGGCTACTTTTCACATCTTCCTGGCCTTCTCTGGGGGTCTCACAAATATATCCAGCTGGATCCAACCTCCAAAACCGGAAAAGCTATTATAATAGATTTTTTAAATTGTGTATGTCCACACAATGGACTAGTACATCATTGCAATGAATTTTCATCTACATTCAAGGATGTCCCTGGATGTATTTTAGAAGCATCAAGTCACCAAATCATCTAGTATGTGATACCATTTGTATAAAGTTCAAAAGCAAGCAAATCTAAAAATGTATTGTTTAACCATATATTCATGTTTCCTGTGGCAAAAATAAAGGAAAGCAGGAGGGTGAGAAATAAGAATAAGATGGTGACAATTTCCAGGAAGGTGAGGTGAGGCAGGGGATATGATTAGAAAGAAGCCCCAGGGAGCCAGGTGCAGTGGCTCACACCTGTAATCCCAGCACTTTGGGAGGCCAAGGTGGGCAGATCACGAGGTCAGGAGATCGAGACCATCGTGGCCAAAATGGTGAAACCCCGTCTCTACTAAAAATACAAAAAGTAGCCGGGCATGGTGGTGTGCACCTGTAATCCCAGTTACTCAGGAGGCTGAGGCAGGAGAATCGTTTGAACCCAGGAGGCAGAGGTTGCAGTGAACCCAGGTTGTACCTCTGCACTCCAGCCTGGGCAATAGAGTGAGACTCCATCTCAAAAAAAAAAAAAAAAAAAAAGCCTCAGGGAGTTTCATCTCACATAATCCACATATGCATAACATACATTCTTTTGTATGTAGCAAATGTCTTATAGTTTAAAAAGAAATGTAAGACCACATTTGCTGAGCCACACCACAGCTGCCTCCAACCAGACTGCAATTCAATTTAACACGCGCTCACTCTGGCAATGGTGAGTCACTGCTTTTTGATGGCAAGACTGTGACTCCAGTCTGTCTGGATTAACCACCACGTAACTAATCAGCTGTTACAGGAATTGCCAATTAAAAAAAAAAAATTGGTCATCATTAATCCTTCTTTTTATATCACAACTATATCATCCACTTTCTTAACCGTTTGCACACACAACCTACTTTGCATTTATGCAGCACAGTCATTAGACCTATCAAGGCATTCAGCAGCCACTGTGCAGTGGTGATTTTCACAGGACGGGGAGGTTGATGGGTTTCATGTCCTATGTACTGCTTTATTTCTAGTTGAGGCATACCAGAGCCAACTAGTCTCAGTCTCAGCTGTCCCCAGCTTTGTCACAGCATCTAAAACACCTCTCATCTGACACACCCTAGCAGTTTCTACATCTGCTGGTCTGTCTCTTGAGTGACAGTACAGCTCATGCATGGATGTTAAAGAGGCTCTCTGGAGCTCCCAGCCTGGGTTCAAATCCTGACTCTGCCACTCACCAACAGATTGACCTTGAGTAAAGAACTTAATTTTCCTGTGTCTTTAAATAGGAATAATCATTAGAACCTGTCTTCTGGGCTATTGTGAGGATGAGATATGTTAATGTACAAAAGTGCTTAATCACCAGGTGCGGTGGCTCACGCCTGTAATCCCAGCACTTTGGGAAGCCAAGGTGGGCAGATCGCTTGAGGTCAGGAGTTCAAGATCAGCCTGGACAACCTGGTGAAACTCCATCTCTACTAAAAATACAAAAATTAGCAGGGCCTGGTGGCAGGTGCCTGTAATCCCAGCTACTTGCGAGGCTGAGGCAGGAGAATTGCTTGAACCCGGGAGGCGGAGGTTGCAATGAGCCAAGGTCATGCCACTGCCCTCCAGCCTGGGTGACAGAGTGATGCTCTGCCTTAAATAAATAAATAAATAAATAATAAAAGTGCTTAGCATATTGGATAAATCTGCTCAGTGAGGGTTAGCAATTGTTATCAATTAGTATATTATTAGTTATATATTAAATGTTATAATTATATAATCAAATATATTTAATTAGTATATATTAATATTGATATATAATTATATGATTGAAATTATTGGTATACTTAATGTTAGCATATTACTATTAACATATTGATATTTATTATATCATAATAGCATATATCTATGTGTATGTATGTATATATGTGTGTATATATACACATATACATATATATACTTATATATACACACACTATATATATATTTGGGTTGTTTTTCAATCGGAGCCAACCAGAAAGACTAAGCAGAAAAAGAAGAGTTGCACTGAAAGATCAAAAGCTGGGAAAGCATCCAAGGGACATCAAGCCAACTTGTGTACTGGAAATGAAGAGGCTGGAGAACAGGTTACCAGAGAGCAATCAAGAGATAAATCAGGGTCCAAATCACTGGGCAAATGTGAAATACAAGTCACACCCAGCAGCCCAGTGTCCACAGCTGAAAGGAGAGGGAGAACAGGCAAGCTCTGTGGGCTAGGGGTAGGCAGCATGGAATCTTCCCCTGTCGTTCCTCACCTGAGCTGTGCTCACCCCCCTCTGTCCTCCAGCCAGCCCCAGGAGCCTCGCCTTCCTGACCTGGGGACCCAATGGAGCATTCCCCGTCAGGCCATTGTCCCAGGCTCTAACTCACAATCAGTTCTCATCACTGAGGATCCTGAACAGCCCTTACCAACAGGATGACATGGACGTGGCTCAGTAAGTCGGGTCTCCCATTAACAACATACTCAGGGGTCAAAGCTTTATCGCTTGCTGTGTCAAGACCTGAAATTTGATCGGAAAGCCAGTGCCAATCTGAAACCTTGCTCTGCCCTTCTGGCTTACAAAGGACATGCTGACCCTCTTTTGCTTTTTCTTGGTCAATCAGGCACAATTTAGTCCCATCACAGAGCTCTGCAAAGACAATAGACGTTGCCGGCTATGGCCAAGGTTCTTCAGACTCAGCTCAGCAGATGCCCCCAGGCTTCTCCTGATGAATCGTCTGCTGAAAATTATCTCCTCTCTAAAAGGCTACCCTCAGCTCTTCTAGGCATTCCTCCTGGCTAGCCCCAGAGCACCACCAGCAACCCAGTTGGTGAGGCAGCTGGTATATGGGTGGTAAGAATGTGCACTCTGGATACAGACAGAGAGAGTCTGTAGCCCAGATCACACATCGGCTATAAGACAAGAAGAATCCTATACCAGAGATGCTGGGACATTACATGAAATAACGCAGATAAAGAGTTCAGTGGAACAGTTGGTATTCATAGACGCCAATAAATACTAGTTCTTCTCCTCTGCTTCCTTCTCCCTCCCCATTTCTAGAAAACAATCTCAAGGATTTCTGAAAGTACTCCTAGTCTCCTAAACATAAATAATTTCCTGGGGTGATCCCAAGTAAAATCTAATACCAACTTCTGAATTTCTTGGTAAATCTTCAAGCTTGCCGATAAGAAATATAATGAGAAAGACTGAGTTCAACACAATATAATTAGCCTTATCAGCAGATCATGGTTTTAATGAATCTTTGTCCAACAAGCTCTAAGAGTATATCTCTTCATATCTGAAATATTTCTGAAGATGAGTGAAACAACATAGAAGTTCTAATTCTATTTCTGTTTCTCTGGCACCAGTCATACAGCAGAGATAAAATTTGCCAGTCAAGGCGTTCTCAAAGAAGAAGAGAGCTAGGATTGCCCTAAAAGCTATCACACTTATTATAAAAGCTATTATAATTCAGCAAGATGACACTGGCACAGGAATAAGCAAATTTAACAAAATAGGGATCTCAGAAACACACATACAACAAAGGTGGCAATGGTCAAAGACAGCCTAATCAATCAACACTGCTAGGATAGTAGTTTATATATAATTTTGAAAAAATAATATTATGTATCTATCTCACACCATATAGTACATAAATGGAAATTTAGAAATTCTTGGTGAATTAGGAACCTAAAGGTTGAAAGCAAAACTTTGGCACTTTATTCTTTTTTTCGGAACAGGGTCTCGCTGTGTCACCCAGGCTAGAGGGCAGTGGTGTAATCACAGCTCACTGCGACTTTGACTCTGGGCTCAAGCGATCCTCCCACCTCTGTCCAAGGAGCTGGAGCTACAGTTGCAAGTCACCATGCCTAGATTGTTTTTTATTTTTTGTAGAGACAGGGTATCACTATGTTGCCCAGCCTAGTCTTGAACTCCTGGCCTTAAGTGATCCTCCTGCCTCAGCCTCCCAAAGCACTGGGATTAGAGGTGTGAGCCACTGCAACGAGCCAACTTTGACATTTCTAAGAGAAAATTTTTAAAACTGTAACTCTATGACCTCAGAAGACAGAGGGATCTCTTTAAAACACACACACACACACACACACACAGAGTCATAACTACAAAAGAGCCTTAACTACAAAAACAAAAAAGCCTTAACTACAAAGAAAAATGACAGACAAATTCTCCTACTATAAGAATGCCTTTTCAAAGAACTCCAGAAAGAGAATGGAAAAGCCAAGCCAAAAATTAGAGGAAGTTAGATGTCCTTGGCACATGTCACTGACGGCATCTAAAATAAAGAAAATAACAAAAATGACAACCAAACAGACAAATGAGAAGCATTTCCAGAAGAAAGATAAACACCTAGTAACCACATGAAAAGATACTTGAGCTCATTAGGAATCAGAGAAATGCTCATCAAAACCCCAAGATTTTAGTTTACATCTATCATATAAGCAAAAATATTAATGCCTGACAATATCAAGGATGGCAAAGATGTGGAACAACCAGCATTCTTACATGTTATCACTGAGAGCATGTATTGGAAAACTCTGGAAAATATTTGGCACTGTCTTATAATCGGTATTTGTTAGCCTGGAAAATACTTTTTTCCACGTATAAGCAATTTATATATGTTTCTTTGAAAACTCTGGAAAATAATTTGGTATTATCTTATGAAAATGAGCATGTCCACACTCTACAGCTCAGTAATTTCTCTTCTAGGTATAAACCCTAAAAAAATTCTTGCACATGTACATTAGAAGGACATATACAAGATTGTTCATAGCGGCATGGTTTGTAAAAGAAACAAGTCTAATGACCATCAACAGTAGTTCACATAAACTGCTGCATATTTACACAATAGAGTGCTGTATACTTGTGAATATAAATGATCTATAGCAATAAATGTCAATGTGGATCAATTTTAGAAATGTAATACTAAGTGAAAATAGCAAGTTGCAATAGAATACATACATGGTATGGAAAATCATTTTAAAGTTCAGAAACAAGCAAGTAAAACACTCGTATGCAGTTTTTAAAAAATAGGAAAGCAAGAGAATAAGCCAAGAATTCAGGATAGGAATTATCAATCGGGAAGTAGGAATTGTGACCAGGAAAACGCTTACAGAGAACCACTGTAAGTTAGTAATGCTTCTTAAATTGGGAAGTGTGCGCTCACATTTTCAATTTATTACTAGCTTTCATAATTTACATATCTGTAATGTTATTTTAAATATGTAAAGTTTAATAATTTTAAAAATGTTTAAGATAAAATTTGCTATGTCATGACATGTCCTAAAATTATATTGCCATTCCAAAGCAGACAGTTGACTTGATCACGTAGTAGCCAATCCAGAAGAAGGACCCATGCAAAGATTTTTGCCAGCAAGAGAGCAGCAAAATACTCATAGCAGTGAGCACAGCCAGGCTCCATGTCTTATAAGGTTGGTAAGGAGGTAGTATTTTCAACAGTCACACAACATAGACTAAAGACAACCTTTTTGTCTACAAAAATATCTAGTTATTCTATTTGCAAAAGCACTGGTAATCTCAGTAAATATCAAGTATTATTTCCTCCCCTATAAACATCTCAAAACACTAATCTCTTCCCAATATTAACTTGTTGTAGATACACAGTTTTCTTGAAGTACTGTATGTTCCTGAAACTTCTACTACACTTTCACACAAACTTAGAGAACATCTTTACCAGACACACATCAATAAAATACAAATGGAAGGTTTGCTACCAACTGTATCAAATAAAGTATCAATATTTTCACTGTGATTCCAAGCAAAAAGTTAACACCTGAAGTGTTAAACGTTTTACTTTTTTCAAGAACATGTAGTTGCCAAGGCATAGAATGTGCTGACAGTTTGATAACAAATTCAGAAAAGTCAATAGAAATAAGAAAGTTCATGTATAACTATAAGAAAATCTGATATTAAAGTTTTTTTTATAGAAAAAATAAGACTTTCAAGTCAAAACCAAAAGTTTATTTATTTCAAAGGATATTCAGTGCAACGAAATACCAGAACCCAGTAAAATCATCTTTTGGCCATTGTTGTGATTTTCACAAGAACTATACATGTTTATAAATGACAGCATATTTTAAAGTAAACTAGGAAATGTTATCAGTTGTAATTAGACAAAATTATCTGGGAAAATTCTACAACATGAATGTGAGTGAAATAACATTTGCTATCTGCCAGAATTAACAAAAATATATTTATGTATTTTTTATTTTTATATATTTCATCATGTATATACATATTAAGAGACAGAGTCTTGCTCTAGCGCCCAGGCTGAAGTGCAGTAAACAGATCATAGCTCCCTGTAGCCTCAAATTCCTGCACCCAAGTGATCCTCCTGCCGTGGTCTCCCAAACAGCTGGGACTATAGGTACACACCACTGTGCCTGGCTAATGATTTTTTGTAGAGATAAGTTCTCACTATGTTGACCAGGCTAGCCTTGAACTCCTGGGCTCAAGCAATCCTCCCACCTCTGCCTCCCAAAGTGCTGGGATAACAGGCATGAGCCACCACACCTGGCCTAGAAAACATAACTTTAAATTTCCAACACATCACATCTACAATATGTCTAACACTCTCAGAGCTGATGCTACGGGACAGAAAAGTAAACCTGCTACAGGCTTTACCAGTTGCAACTGTTGAGACAGGAAAGAGGACTGTGATAGGTCCTTCTGCCTGGAAATGAGGAATACAGGAACAAGAACAGAGTGAACCCGGCACCCAGTAGATATTGTCCTGGCTGGGACTGTCTTCGTTAGCAGGGCACTCTGCTTGAAATCAGAGATACTTTTAGCTCCAAAAGCCATTCAAAATTATATATAAGGTACGACACAGGCATTGAGGATGATGCTGTAGATCCCAAAGAGTTCACATCAATGGTTCCGTTGTCCCTACTAAAACAATTACAACTCAGTCACTTTTCAGGTATATTATTGGTGCACATAGACACATTCAAGCATGAGTATATAAGTAGGTAGGTACATAGAGACAGACATACACTGAAAACAATCATGTATGGATAATGGGCATAACTCTACAGTAATACTTAATGTTCTAAAGGCCAGAAAAGAAAAAAAAAAATCTGGAAACACTTCCAGAAGACTGGCGTCTATAACAGTAGGTTCCAAAGCAACCATTTTTTTGCTATTTTTAAGATGCCTCAGAAGGAAAATAAAGAGGAGAAAATATTTCTAAAAATCCACATAAAAGAATTCTAGAACTACAGCATATCATTAAGGTGCCCTAAGGGGACACTAGCCAGATTGATTGTGATTTGTAGAGGTTCTATGGTACATAATATATCTATAAAATGTAATGCAAATGAGACTTAACATTTTAAAAATAAACCAAAAAATATGAGCCTTCAGACTGTATTATAAAATCTGCATATTCAAGTGCTATGCATAAGTTATATGATTCATTTGGAAGTTATACATTATTAACAAGACTAAGGCTTTACAAACATAAAGGTTGACTCATAACAACACACTTAAAATCTGGAGAAAAACTATTTGTCAGGAAACACTGCAAATAGAAAACCTTAGTTAATGGGGTTTTTTAACCTTCATTGATCAACTTACATAAATCAGGGACATTTTTGTCAACGTGGAGTATATTTAATAGATCATTTTTCCCTTGCTAGAAATGGAAATACTTGGCAAATACTACTGATTCCTGATCCTGTGTCATTGTTGGAGTATTTCTAACAGCAGAGTCCAGAAGAGCCCTATTATGAATTTACTCCTGAATATTCAGCACAAATTACAACAGAGTCATTGCACTCTGCTAACTCCTATTTGAAAAAGCAGTTGGGACATCAGAACACGAGATGGGCAAATTTCAGATTAGGTCTAAGGGGAAACAAAAACCAAACAGGCAATGGCTACTCACTCCATTGAGTGTTATCATAGGTAGGGAAGGGCCAGATGGAAAGCGAGGCCAGGGGTTGGGGTAGCAAGTGAGCAGTGAGGGAGAAAGACTCATAAATGCAAACGGCCAACATCAATAGAGAGCAGGTGCATTTGAAATCAAAGTTCATTTCAAACAAAGCCTACTTTAGGAGGAAGGGACTAAGGATGATGCTCTAACACAGCAGGAAACCAGGTCGTATAAGGGGATATAAGCCAGGGTGATACTATAAGAATAGACTGGTTATTTACTATTTCTTTAATGTTGCCACTAATCAAGACAGATTCAAACTCAAGATATTTAAGCAAAACTCTGCCACACTGATTTATTACAAATGCACCACCCTCTAACCTCACTAAATACCTTCTGTTTAAATATTAAACTAGATTGACAAAAAATGAAGCTTTTAAAAAATTCTCATAATGTTGAATACTCCAACACAACTAAGCATCCTTGAAACAATCTCTTTGAAATTAAATGACGCCAACACTCTCAGTCTTTTGTCATGAAAGTCAAACCCTCTTTTAATGCTCTTGTCCCCTTTTATAATGCCTACCAAGCAATTAAGAATCATGCATATAAACTGTGTGCATGTGTAGACAGGTATTTGCAGTGTGTCGAGAACTTAACATGCAGAGAAAGAGATCAGTTACTCCAAGGTGAAAGACTCACCTGACCCAGCCACTCTTTCCAACTAGCATCCTCGGTTTATTGTCAGAGTGTGTATTTTCAAAGTAATCTCGATAATATTACTAGCTAACAATTACAAACAGCTGACCTTGTGCAGGTGCCCTTCGGACCACTTTTCAAGTGTCTCCTGTAATTCTCTCCACAACCCAGTGAGATGGATTCTATTTGTCACTGTCTTCAGTTTACAAACAAGGAAATAAAGGTTTGGAGAGATTAAGCAATTTGCCCAAGGCATGCAGCTAATAAGCAACAGTGCTAGGACTCAGACCAATTGTCTTCAATTTCAAACCATAGTAGAAACAGGAACACACACAACTACTGGGTTCTTGCTTCCTTTTTTATTTTCAGAGCCATTTCAAACCCTGTCTGGATGCAATAAGCTGCTAAAAAAAAAAAAAAAAAAAAAAAAAAAAAAAAAAAAAAAAAAAAAAAAAAAAAAAGAGTAGTTTGTTGTATCTACAGCATCTAATCTATATCAAGGCACCTGGGTTTCCAATTCATCTTTCTGAACCTCTTTTTCCTCATCGGCAAATTTAAGTCAACATGCTTTAGTAGTATCAATAATAATAAGAATCACCTCAACAGAGTTATTATAAGGACTAAATGGGCTATATGATTGCCAACAGCTCATACTAGCAGCCTTCTTGCTGTCATCCCTCTATAAACAACTTCTGTCATTCAATATCCCAAGCACTTGAACACAGCAAAGGACCTCTCCTAGGATAGAAATCCACTCATCATTCTGTGCCTATGGCCTGGTATAAGACAAATGACTGTTCCAGAGACAGGAAAACCTGAGTCCTGACTCGAACCACCAACCAGAACCTCGGGAACCTCCCTGGGGCCCCACAGTTGCATTCATAACCAGATGATGCCAGCAGGTCCTGTGCCTCCAACATGCTAATGCAGAGTGAGTACATAAAGAAAGACCGCCAATAAAACTCTGGTTTTGCCAGAAACATCCTACAGCAAAAGAAAACTTAGTATTTAATTACATTTCTAAAAAGATTTTCTTGCTTTCTGTGTCTCTTTTTACCCCTCCTAATAAAAGTATGCTATTCTGTTACCTGCCTGTGAGAATGTTCTCATTGGAGCACTGCCTTGCCTCATTAAAAAAATAACAAACAGGTATTTAAGATGAAAAATCGCCATTTTTAAATTATCAGCTTTTGTGTTTTCTCTGTACAATGGCCAGTAAACAAGCAAGGTGACACAATTTTCTAGGATCTCACCTCTGGCCTCTTAAATGATGCTTCTCACAGTTGGTACCCAGTTTGCACATTGTTCCTTTGATGAAAACTAGGTTAATGATAAAAAGTTGTCTGTCTGGATCCAAGCCTGGGAAGCGTAATGAGCTTCACCTACCCAACAGCAAACAACATTTAAAGTCTAATGAAACTGCTTACTGATTAAATTCACCTTTTATGACCATACATTAAGAACTTGGTTAAAAAGGAATAAGATTTCCCTAATAGGAAGAATTAAACCATGATTTAATTACTTACATTTAAGTATTAGTGAGAATTGAGATCATTTAAGCCAGGGGCTCTGATTAATTTCCTCCTCTCTTCTCAAACATATGCATATTTTTAAGGGCACAGCCAAGCTAAGCTGACTTGCTGCTTAGCAGACACTGATGTTAAGGCAAATTGAGCCAACATCTAGGAAACACAAAATGGATGAGAATGTAAACCACTTTTAACCTCTTGGGGGCAAAACAGAAAGACCCGTGGGTACAAGCAGATATTCCCGTTGAAAAACTCCTTATGTTAGCATAGAGCTTCATAATCTTTAACCTGTTTGGGAAGCAAAGCCATACCATTACTCATTGGGTGCTGCAAAAACATGAAGCAATGAGGCAGACGCAGATGAAGCTATGGAAGCCTTTTTCTAACCCACTGCACTGCATAATTAGAGAAGCCTGAGGAAATTAGGTTTTGAATAATGGCTTCCAGAGGAGTCTCAGAGATTTTTGTTTGTTTCTAGATAAGATGTGATTAATATTTTGATAGTACAAGTGGCGATCAGCCAAAATTTCAACAGAACGGTTACCTAAGACACCAGACTGTGAGGGTTTCTAACACACAGTAAGAAATGAGTATACAGAAGTGAGATTAAATAAATCAAAGGCATTCTGATTCCATTATTCATATTGGCACCTGTATTTCTCCTAGAGGTGATCATCAACAGGATAGGTTTAGTGAGTTCTAGATGTGTGGCAAACAGGGTTTACGAATGAGAAAATCCTCTACCTCCAAAAACATCAGTATCTATATCAATCATTTAGCAACTATTACATGTCAAAAGGTATATTGTTACTGACATTTTAAAGCAGAGTATTTTAAATATCTTTTTTTTATGGGAGAATCTATTTTCTTTTCTTTTTTCTTTTTCTTTTTTGTTTTGAGATGGAGTCTCGCTCTGTCGCCCAGGCTGGAGTGCAGTGGCGCGATCTCAGCTCACTGCAAGCTCCGCCTCCCAGGTTCAAGTGATTCTGCAGCCTCAGCCTCCCAAGTAGGCTGGGAGTACAGGCACCTGCCACCACACTCGGCTAATTTTTTGTATTTTTAGTACAGATGGGGTTTCGCTGTGTTAGTCAGGATGGTCTCGATCTCCTGACCTCATGGGGAGAATCTATTTTCAAGAAAAGTCACCCAGCTGGCCTCATCCTCCCCTTTACCATAAACAATATCCCTCCTGGAACCTCTAAGAACTGGAACTACTCAGAGCCCAGACTGAACATCACTGGTGTCACGCAGAGGCTACACTTACTTCTCCACCGACACCTAAACAGAAACCTACACCTACACATATTCTGTTTTCCAGAACCACCTAAGCTCAGACACGTTCTGTGTTTTGCACCAGCCATGTCTTCCTCCAGCCCCACGACACAATAGCTGACTCTAGGTCATATCTTCCTCCTCAATGCCTTCATGAAAGATTTTCTACATCTGTAGGATAATAACCTCTTTTGTTTCCAAATTTCCTTCTTGTATCCTCACGAGGCACTTTAACAAATAATTATTGCAAAGATTTAAAACAAAACAAAGGCTTGTGATGAGAGTGAAATGAAATACATACTTCTTTTAAGCTACAAAGCTGTTTCTGTTTAGTCATATTTTATAATTAGTCAGTCAGACTTCTGTTAGCACTGCAGTTACCCAGACCACCTGGCAGAGACGGAGGATGGTCACAGCTCTCAGTGTTAGCGTCGTTCAAGTCCTCATTCTGAACCTGCCTCCTCTCCCTTCCACCTTCCACAGTGGATATGCAGACTCCCTCCTGAAGCCTTCAAACATGTGGAGCTTCCTGCTGCCTAAAAGCTTGGCACTTGCTGCTTCTCTGTTTCGAATGCCCTCCCCCTAGAAGTTTCCAGGGCTGGCTCCTTTTCATCATTATGACTCAACCCAAATGGCACATCCATAGAAAAGGAGAACTGGATTAACCTACCTCTTCCTCCCTTTTACTCCCAAATTCCATGTTGCTCTCTTCCTATTACCATGTGTTTTTTTTTCTTTACAACAAAATGCTGCCTGCGAATACCTTGCTTGGCTTTTTTATTGCCAGAATCCCTCCATCTACCAAAATAAACTTCAAGGGAGAAAGACATTTACCTACTTAGTTCACCATTGAATCCCCACCACCTATAATAACGACTTTCCACAATAAGCACTCAATGAATGAAGGATGAAATAAGGTGCCCAAACTGAGCTAAATCAATACAAAACAGCTGATTTTAAAGGAAATTTTTACATGAGGAATTCACAAAAGATAGGAGGTCCACATGCTTAGAATTTTCAGTAAACAGGTTATCATGCCTACAATACATGAATTATCCATACACAGAAACCGATTTAGCTACAAATACTATAATTATTTCTAGAGTGCCAAGCAAGTCTGCTTACTTTATCATTTTTTGTTTAAAGCATTTCATGTATGTTATGTATTTAGAAATGTGAAAGTAAAATTCCAGCCATATTTATTTTAAAAGCCCAGGCCGGGCGCGGTGGCTCAAGCCTGTAATCCCAGCACTTTGGGAGGCCGAGATGGGCGGATCATGAGGTCAGGAGATCGAGACCATCCTGGCTAATACGGTGAAACCCCGTCTCTACTAAAAAAAAAATACAAAAAACTAGCCGGGCGACGAGGCGGGCACCTGTAGTCCCAGCTACTCGGGAGGCTGAGACAGGAGAATGGCGTGAACCCGGGAGGCGGAGCTTGCAGTGAGCTGAGAGCCGGCCACTGCACTCCAGCCTGGGCGGCAGAGCAAAACTCCGTCTCAAAATAAATAAATAAATAAATAAATAAAAATAAAAAAATAAAAGCCCAGCAAGAAATTAAAAGTGTATTTTACCCAGTAAAAAGGCAATCACAGCTGAGCACGGTGGCTCACATCCCAGCACTTTGGGAGGTCGAGGTGGGTGGATCACGAGGTCAGGAGTTCGAGACCAGCCTGGCCAATATGGGAAACCCCCGTCTCTACTAAAAATACAAAAAATTAGCCGAGCGTGGTGGTGGGCGCCTGTAATCTCAGCTACTCGGGAGGCTGAGGCAGGAGAATTGCTTGAACCTGGGAGGCGGAGGTTGCAGTGAGCCGAGATTGTGCCACTGCACTCCAGCCTGGTGACAGAGCAAGCCTCCATCTCAAAAACAAAAGAAGAAGAAAAAGAAAAAAGGCAATCACACAGAGTAACCCATCCATATCATGAGCCAAGACAAATTCAGAATGATCTCTTGATATTTGGGGGAAAGTGAATTAGAGTCTGATTAGATGATATTTAGAAAATGATGAATACATGTTCAAACTAAAATTTAATAACAATTTAGTATTTTATATAATTACAAAAATCTCATTGTATCCCTATTTTTAAAAAGTGAAATAACCATGACATATCCAAGGTATTTAAATTTCCTATTCTGATTATGGAAGACCTAAAGATGACAGCAATTGTCATGTAATAAATATCCCAAATGAAACATTTAATCAGCTCTGTTCTTTTTGGTTGACTACGAAGAATAAAGCAAACATAGAGTACCAATAACCATATTGTTTCAAATGGCATGGACCCCATGGGGAGGAAAGACTTGGACAGACTTAAATATTCCTAGTGTATTTAAGTCAGTGCCTAAAATATCAAATGGCAAAACTACACTTGACCATCAAATTAAGTCTACAACCAATATAGAGCATTTGACATCTGAAAGCAGCATATAACTGACAGCCATCAGCTCTGTTCTTTATGCTGGCATACACATTTAGCAAGAACAGAGAAAAGTGAAATCCAAAAATTCTAAATTCCTTTACCCCCAAAAAAAATTTTGTCACCAAAATTATAATTCAAGCATTATTGGATAGACATTTTTTCACCTCCATCCTCAGGAAACACAGATATTCCTCTCAGCGAAAGGCAGGAAAAGAGAGAGTATAGAACAACAGAAGGCTTGGAAATCTAGCAACCTGATAATCAGTCCTCTTAAGAAATAAAAGACTCCACCTTTAATGAGCAGCATTATGAGAAGATAGAAACCGTCAATCAAAGTTTATAGCCATCAAATAAATGACCCAAAGGAAAAGTATGGCATCAAAAATTCTAATATGAAGTTTCTAAACCAGCAACTCTTTCCATCTCTCCCCCATCCCAGCACCCGCTGCCTGAAGAAGTTCAAACTTGCTTTTCTTAAAGCTTCATTCCTAACAACATTTAACAATTAATGCCCGGGAATCTAAGAAGGACACTGACAAAGCTAACATTTGTCCTCCACTCTACAGCTGACCAGGGCTACCTACACCAATTACAGATGAATTGTGTGCCATTACAGGCCTTTTCCAAGACACACTGTGATAGCCCAAGCTCCAGGATTATTGCTCTCCTGAGATCAGGATCTCAATGAATCCGTTCCCTCTGGCTTGGTGAGTATCCAGGAAAAGAAGGAACTGTTGTTGTTTGGGGTTTGCTTTAAGAAACAGAAATTCAGCTTATTTCCTAGGCTCCTAACATGCAAATTTTTAAAGAACTTTCTCTCTAAACTGACTTCACAGAACTATACTTATGGCCTGGCATAGTGGCCTGCGCCTGTTGTCCCAGCTACTCTGAAAGCCAGGACAAGAGGATCGCTTGAGCCTGGGAGTTCAAGGCTGCTATGAGCACATCTGTAAACAGCTACTGCAGTCCAGCCTGAGCGACACAGCAAGACCTCATCTCTAAATAAATAAATATATATATAAAAAGAGGAGGTGGATCATCAATCAGACATCAGTTCAGTTTCATATATCATCACATTAATCAATTTCACATACTACATATTTTGAAATATCAACTTCCAAAAAAAAATTTTTTTAAAGAACTACATTTATTCCCTAATTTAGAGAAAACTTCTATTTGACAGCTGCTTTTCTTACCTCTCTGTCCTATAGGCAAGTATGATCATGCTATCATATTCACCAAGTCAAAAAGTTATTGCAAACAAAACAATAGCCTCAGCATCATTCCTACTCAGCAAAACAGCCCTTACTGGAGGCGAGCTGCTGAATAGTTCTTGGCCCTCTAAGAAAAGCAGGACCATTACTCTATCTGATGTGATAACCATCACTCTATCTAACCGGTATGTGAAATTTGTATCAAAAGGCAGAAAATTCTGAGTGTTTCATATCATTCTGGTGCCTACTCATTTGATTGTAATCACTGTGCTTTTCTCCCCTCTTCCTCAGAATGAGAATCAACCCCTGGAAATCTCCAAAAGGACAGACTCCTAAAGCTGCCAACAGGGATTCACCAAGAACATCACTGCAGATCTCTGCAGTCAGTGTCATCAAATATTCAACAAAGCACAGCTTCCAAAATCAAATAAAAAAGCTTTGATGACAGCTTTTATGGGTGAGCTTAGAATGCTAAGTGTTAATAGCCCATCTGCAGTGAAGAGGTTGCTTTTGTTTGTTAGTTTATTTGTTGCTTCATTATTTGTCAGCATATTTTCATTCAAACCCAAACAAAAGCATTAAACTTCATCTCGTGTAATCTAATGCCAAGGATAATCTCTGGTGACTACTGATTTTCTTGTTAAGTCTTTCTGTACAGAGATTGAACCGGAAACCCTAGAACCTAGTGAATTGACTCTGATGATTTTATTTTCTCATCTCTGACCCAATGCATAAGGCAGCGAATGATCTAAGCTCCATAGGACCTTCTGCACTGCAGTACAATTTGTCACTAGAATTGCAAATGCTTTATTGTACCCAATTGCCAACATGTAATTCAGGCATTCCAGAGAATTGTTTTGTTTTCTTAAATACTCATTACATGACTCAATGATGTGACATGTCCAAAGAAAAACATACATGCTAGATTTTGCCTGCTCTTCAATGATTGACTTTGTTATGTTTGTGCATGTTAAAATATATGGCTAATTTCACCTACTATAGAGTTTCACTCTAAAAAAAATGCAAATAATTTAAAAATCTAGGCTCCAGCCCTGAGAGACTTCAGCTTAAATTTCATTGTAAAGAATGGCAAATCGCAAATTTCAAAAGATCCATCCATGTGTACAAATGTTTCATATGCATCAGAAAACAGAATGCTTAATTGGCTTATTTTCTGCTCCAAACACACTCATGCAGAAAGTATCTGTTTTAGTGCTGGTGCTGGCTAATATTATTTTTGAAAGATTGCTGACAAATAATATCAGATAAGCAGATGGAAGGTGGCAAGGTATCCAGGTGTTCTCAGTCAGATGACTGGCACTGGCCCTTCAGAAGCTACATTCCCAGGCTCATTTCAGCCGAATGGAACCAGCCCCTAGAAATACACATATAGATAAACACCCAGTGGTGGCCTGACAGAGGACTCTCACCATGCTGAGAGTGGGTCATTAAGATCGTCTTCAAACAGTTTTTCACTTTAAAGTTTTTGTGGGTTTTTTGTTTGTTGGATTTTTTTTTTTTTTTTTTAATTTTTGGAGACAGGATTTTGCTCTGTCACTCAGGCTGGAGTGCAGTAGCACCACCATAGCTCACTGCAGCTTTGAACTCCTGGCCTCAAGCAATCCTCACACCCTTGTCTGCCAACAGGCTACAGACATGAGCCACCAGATTTGGCTAATTTTTTTTCACTTTCTGAGAGATGAGGTCTCACTATATTACCAGGCTGGTCTCAAACTCCTGGGCTCAAGTGATCCTCCCGCCTCAGCCTCCCAAGTAGCTGGGATTACAGGCACTTCTCACCATACCTGGCTAACGTTTTAGTTTCTTTGTAGAGATGAAGTTATCACTATGAGACCCAGGCTGGTCTCGAACTCTTGGTCTCAACCAATCCTTCTACTTTGGCCTCCCAAAGTGCTGGGATAACAGGTGTGAGCCTCCATGCCCAGCCTCACTTAATTATAAATAAAAGGACATTATTTAAACTATATTAAACAATATTGTGTAATTTGAGGATAAGCAGATGATAATTTTCCCCACCCTAAGGAAAGCCAGGGCCCAATTTTTGACAGTCTCAAAAATTTGTAATTCACAAATCTGTCTGTACAGTGCTTTCAAGGAAGCAAGTGAAAAGATAAGTGATTTTGATCCATTTTAAGAATGTTTGCCTCTATTAGTTCAGCAGGAGTCTGCCCATGAACTTGTTAATTAACACTGAAGACTCTTCCCCTGAAAATAAGTTTCATTTCTATAGCGTTACTGATTTTCAATCATCTCCAGGACATCCACCCCTTTACCTCACTCTTGTTCCTGCCCTATCTGTAATGTTATTCCAGGAATATAAATAAAATGAATAAATGCAAGCCTGGGCAACATAGTGAGATCCCATCTCTACCAAAAAAAAAAAAATTAATTAGCCAGGTGTAGTACATGCGCCTATAGTCCCAGCTACTTAGGAGGCTGAGGCAGGAGGAGGAGTTCAAGGCTGCCCTGAGTTATGCATATGCCACTGCACTCCTGCCTGGGTAACAGAGTGAGAATGTGTCTCTTAAAAACAACAACAAAAAAAGAATAAACAGTACAAAATCTGAAATCATTTACATAGCAAATAATCCTCTGAAATATATTCTTACACAGGGTAGGATTATTTCATGATTTTAAATATATCAGAATAGGTATACAGAATATGGACAGGAGCTAGACAAAGCCCCAATAACTGTGGGGGAAAACAAAATTGAAAATAAGGATATGCAAAGTCAACTTTGATGTTTGGCCTGAATTGGATTGCATTTATAAAAATAACTAAAGAAACCCTATGTTCATTTGAAGCTCACCAACCCTCTGGCTAAAGCGTGTGAGAAGCCTCACTGGCCAGCCCACCTGACCCAGCCATCAGCCAGTCCCTGCCACGGTAGCCTACTGCCAGCCCCTACTGCCCGGCCCTCATCATTAACTGGGAGCTTTACCGCTTCTGTTTATTTGTTGCCTGTCTCTGCTTAAACCCCACCTCCCTCTCAGCCCAACCTTGAATATCTGTCTTGTTTACACTGTACCCCAAGAGCCGAAACCTACTGTGCACCAAACAATGACATGGCTCACCACGTCTACAGCTGGGCACCCATGAAAGCCCAGCCCAGCTGACAGTAGCATTTCTGAGCATCAGTTAATGAATCAGCATTCTGATGTTATCCCTCAGTTTCATATGAGCTTTCTGAATTTGTTTTTGTTTTTTTAAAACAGAGTCTCACCCTGTGGCCCAGGTTGGAGTACAGTGGCGTGATCTCGGCTCACTGCAACCTCTGCCTCCTGGGTTCAAGCCATTCTCCTGCCTCAGCCACCTGAGTGACTGGAACTACAGGCACAGGCCACCATGCCCAGCTATTTTTTATATTTTTAGTAGAGACGAGGTGTCACCATTTGGCCAGGCTGGTCTTGAACTCCTGACCTCAGGTGATCCACCTGCCTCGGCCTCCCAAAGTGCTAGGATTACAGGCGTGAGCCACCGCACCCCAGCCTTCAGTTACATATGAGCTTTCTGAATTCGAAGCAATAGTCTCATTAACTCCCAGCCACTAATGACATTAGGTTTTTGATCTAAAAGTCTGGCAGAGCCTCCATCAGCAGCCTGGGTGGCCAGTCAGGCACCCAGAGACTTGCCTTGGCAGTCCCTTAGCTCACCTCCTTCATGTGTTATCTGTGTGCACACAAGCAAGCTCAACAGGTTTGACATCTGAAGGCTAGACCTCTCAACTGCTGATCAAATCTTTCTTGTAAGACTAACACACTCCAGAAGCTGAAGAGCTAACACAAACATGGGATATATTTCCACTCCCTCTTTTGTCTCTATTTTTTGGAAGACCAATTTTCCCACCACACCACTCATTAACTAACAAGAACTTAAGAGAACCGGGTATGCTCTTGTAAATAACACTTTATCAAAAGAGGTCAAAGGAAGAGTCCTCAAGGAATTACTCAGCTTAACCTAATGAGAGGTAGGCCCAGATGTGTACATCCAAACCAACAAAAATAAAACCATGAGATCTGTAGGTAAACCAATCAGTGTTTACATCAGTAATCCCAAGGGCAAACTCAGAGGCCTGGAAGGTACTCAAGCATACCTCCTCCCGCATACTGGCAACACCAGGGGTTGTGGAGGGGTAGGTAGGGGGGGCGGGCAGTACATTTTGCAAGCTACAACCTCTTTTCTGTAACTGGTGAGGAAATGCTACTGATGGGAATGTGGTATGGCATATTCCTCAGGTGGAGAGTAAAAGGGAGAACTCCTGGACAACACTGCATGTAGGGATGGGGTTACAGCTATCTTAGAGATCGCTGTGGATTCCCAAAATTGGCAACCAGTAGAGAGGTTTGACAGGAGTGGTTGTATATTTCAAGTCAAAATTAAAAGCTAAAACAGGAACGTATCTACGGCTAGTGTGTGCTACTGTTCAACCTCTCTGTCTCTAGTCCATAAAGAGTACGTAATAACTATAATATCAAATAGCCCTGGATAAGCAGATGGAGTTCCTGATGGACTCCAGCTCCTACTGAAGTAGCAGTTGTAGAGATGAAGCTCTTTCCCTTGGAGAGTCTCAGATTGCTTAGTAGCCACCCTTTTGTAACAGCCCCATTAGACTCCTGGAGAACGTTCTAACTCTATGTACAGCAGGCGTTTAGACAATGAGCCTTGCAGTTTATCTTTCCAGCCCACAAAACACTATCCTGTGGAAACTGTTTCTCTACTCAACAGGCTAAGTACTCTTCCACTCTACAACATCCCGTTTTCCCTCCCTGTGCCTGTAGTTTCTCAAAATAACCAGCTCAAAATAATCAATATGCCAAAAACATGTATTTTGAGGTATACTCTGATCTCCTATAGTCATATTTTGGGGTGCTGTATCTTGGGCACCAACAACCCACAGCATGTTTAAACAGAATGAACATTAGCTAAAAGTTTCCAACTTTATGTTGCTAATACAGTATTTGGATTGCAAAACCAATTTTTTTTTTTTTTGTCATTGAGTAACATTGATAGGAAATGAAATAAAAAGTTGTGGAAAATGTTAAATAGGGCCATGCTCAGCCCTATTTAACCATTTTTCAGCTCCTTGAGGATAGAGATTAAGGTTATTCACGAGAAAGAGGTTTCTGACAAGCAGACAGCCAATAAAGATTTGTGGATGAATTATGTAATTATGTGATGGCATGATCATTCCACATTCACATACTATATAAAGGTACAAATGCCTGAGCATAAATGATCCACATAAACAGTAAGGTGGCCAATCTGTTGCAAACCTCCCCTCCCCAGAGGAAGCAACCTGTGGCTTCAGAACACTGATCCAGCACAGCACCTTTTATGATGCAAAGGATTAACAGACTATCCCAAGCTCCACTACTCGCTCCAGTGACGCCCTGGTTGTCACATTTGCCACAGGAAGCAGGAGAATATTATTTTGTTTTAATTCATTTAAGTGCAAATATCCACACATAGCTAGAGGCTGCCATATTAGGCAATGCAAAACAAACAAAAAAAATTCTAGCACATAACAGGTGTTCAACAAATGTTCACTACACAAATGAACAAAGATTTGCCATCTTTGCTATAGAAAACAGGTGGGTTTTGGAACCAATAGACTTTTATTTGAAACCTGGTAAGCTGTTTTACTAGCTGTGATATTTTGCTTTATTGTTTTGTTCATTTCTACCCAGATGTGAGCTTCTTTAGGTTAGTTATCAAATCTTTTTTCATCACTGTATCATCAGCACATGGTATCTTCATTTACATTACGAAAAGAGTCTAATTAATAAAAATACTTGGATGTAGCCATAAATGAGTGAAGGGGTGAACGTATGAAAAACACTGTCTTCCAAAACAACTGCTGTCTTCTAGTGTGCGTGGAAAGAGACCCACTTATAATTTCACAATTTGAAATACTCATGTGAATATTTACATGAAAAAGATGTCTAATAAATTATATATTCTTTATTCAAATGCAGTTGAAACAGCATTCTCAGAGTCAATTTTTTAATTAAAACTCCTGAGTTAACTAAAAAAAAAAAACCCTCCTAGTTGATATAACTATAAAGTATTTCCATTAGTAATATTTAAATTCATTATCAACTCTCTGTGCCCAATGTTTTTTTTTCCCCCCAAAATTTTCTTAACAAGGAAGACGGGGGTGTCTTACACAGTGTGGAAGGTACAAAAATCTAGAAAGTTATTTAAATCTTTGGAATCATCATTAGAAAAGAGTGCTTCAAATCCATCCTGTTTGTTATAAGAAGTAAAAGACCATAATCAAATACACATTATAATTACAACATCATCTGGTCAAATGTGATTTTCAAAATACTTAAATGATTCTTTTTACCCATAATATTTGCATGCAAAGTCCACAAATAATTCCTAATCTATAAATATCAGCATCTCCTAATTAACATGCCATCCAAAGAATTCTTTAGATTTATCTTAAGCAAGTTTAAAATATATAATTTCTTAAATTCCTGTAAACAACTGCAGTGAGCCATGCTTTTAATTAAACACAGTCTCATCATGGGTCTAAAATCCAGGACTGTGAATAAGCCTTTGTGGAAACTGTTTATGTTTTCACATGTATAAATTATTAGTAATCAAATATAAACTATAATGATTTAGAATGAAGTTACAAAGAACAATTCTTTCTTTTATCAATTTTTAGAATCAGCTCTTAGTTTCTTAGTTCTTTTGGGTTTTTTTTAAACCATCTATTAGAAAGAAAAAAATTTCAAGTTTAAACCAATCACCTTGAGTCTGTAAAATCTCACCTTCCCAGAAAAGAACTATAAAGATCAATGAAAGGCTGTCAGAAGACATTAGTAAAATGGACAACTCAATTAGCAGGATGAATACACACTCAGACACCGAGGGCTACACTGCCCATCGTCCCTTCCGTTACAAAACAAAACAACCACCACCACCAAAAAAAAACCCAGACATTAGTTCTAAATCTAAAACAAGGACTTAAAAACCTGACAAAAACATAAAAATGAAATGTCATTGTCTTTCAGGATGGCAAAATCTAGATAATAGAAAAGAGCATCATTTGGTACTATTGATCAGTAGGCTTTAAGAATTTAGAAGCAATACTAAAGAAATAAGGAAGAAAATGTAATTGAAGACCATAATAAAATTGTTGAACCATATTGACACCATTGAAAAACATTTCATCTAAACACTGACAAGCCATTGTTTCCTAACTAGATCATTAACGTGTATCCTGCAGATCCTAATGAAATATAAATAATACATATAAACTGGTTTTGTAAATTGAACTGCTTTATACCAGTATAAGATACTCTTCTTCAATATTAAGAGAGTTAATCCAAAGATTCTGCTGTTGCTAAAAGTATGTGTCTGTCAAGTACTGATTGTTAGGGACTTCAGGAATCACACAGGATTATTCTTTGAGCATATCCTATTTCCTGTTGATCATTTCATTAGTAAAGCATGGTCCCTAATCTCAGATACTCAAATTGGAGGGAAAAACAAGATTAATACTCAAAAAGCAAGCAATTAATACATACTATAAGGTGGCACAAAATTAAGTTTTCAAGTACACATTAATAATTTCAAAGAAGTGTTTCCACTAAATGGAGCTGATTTTGTGGAGATGGTGATTAATATAGGCCTTAAAAGATGGTTCAGATTTGTATGTTTTATTTCCCTATAAGTTGAAACTTTCCCAAAGCATTGCTCCATCATAATCTCTTTGTAGCCCTCTGATTCCCAACACACTGTTGAGTACATATTTATTTTCTAGTAGTAGTAGTAGTAGGAGTAGTACAGGCAGGGTCACACTTTGTTGTCCAGGTTGGTCTTGAATTCCTGAGCTCAAGCAACCCTCCTGCCTCGGGCTCCCAAAATGCTAGGCTTACAGGCATGAGCCCGTAATCTGTGCCCGGCCTGAGTTCACATTTAAGTAAGTATGTGAGGAACTGAATGAAAAATACCATAAAACAGATGTGTATTTCTCATCTATGTAATGATATGGAGCCTTTTTCTACACAATGTAACACAACTCTCCCATCTATTTGATCACCTCTTCTTCCTTAAACGCCCCATAGACTATACTTAATCCTGGACCAAAATAACTATGAATTAGTTCCCATTTCTATATTTGCTTTTACTCATAACTTTTTCTTTCTTTTTTTTTTTTTTTTTTTTTTTTTTGAGATGGAGTTTTGCTCTTGTTGCCCAGGCTGGAGTGCAATGGTGCAATCTTGGCTCACAGAAACCTCTGCCTCCTGAGTTCAAGAGATTCTTCTGCCTCAGCCTCCCGAGTAGCTGGGATTACAGGCATGCGCCACCACGCCCAGCAAATTTTGTATTTTTAGTAGAGACAGGTTTCTCCATGTTGATCAGGATGGTCTCGAGCTTCTAACCTCAGATGATCCGCCCACCTCAGCCTCCCAAAGTGCTGGGATTACGTAATAGGCATGAGCCACTGCACCTGGCCTTACTCATAGCTTTCTAACACCAGTGGATGATTTACCATGTGTTGATTTATGGGCATGCTGCCCTCTGCCAGATCACATCACATCAGGACTGGAGGAAAGGACTTGCTTTCTAATAGCAGCTACCATGCGGCACTTCGCATAAACACATTAGAGATCATAGGCCTCAGTCTTAGGCCCATGGAACTAGATCCACTCTTTCTCCATTCATTCATTCATTCAGCAATCATTCCTTCCATACCTACTCTGTGTTGAGCACAACCCTCAGCACTGAGGAGACGAACCCTGGACGTGATTCTTGCTCTAAAGGAGCTCACAGCCTATTAGTTTAACTGTTCATCGAAATAGAATATTTTAGACAAAAAGACGCAATGTATCAAAATGCTACAACTGAAGATGGAAAGGGTGGGATCCAGTCATTTTTAGGAATAGGAGAAGAAAATAGGAGAGAAAAAGGAAAATAAGGGAAAATTGTCTGATCTTGATAAATGTCTAATGAGGAAAATATCACCAATTTCCTCCTTCAAAGCCTAAGAGAAGGCATATATGAAAAGGATAAAATATGAAAGTGAACACGATATTTTTTAAGAGCATCTGAACTCTAATCTTTCTTCCAGACGCTTATCTTGTTCTCTCTCTTCAGTGTCCTTTCCCTTTATTTCCACAAGTCTCAATTCTTCCAATCCTTTAGCTCATAAGACCACAAACCTTCCTTGATCCCCGCAGCTGAAAGTCATCTCACCCTAAACACCCAACTATAACTATTTTATGGTAATTAACTTTCTATGGGAAGAGAAAGAAACTATCATTTATTTGGTACTTTCTACGCCATGTACTTAAAACATATTAACTCTTTTAATCCTTGCAACAGCTTCAGGAAGGTACTTTTATTTCTATTTTTTTAAGTGATTTGTAAACTTTGGTCTTGAGGGTTTTTTAAATTGTATTATTTTATGGATACATAATAGTTGTACAGACTTGTGGAGGTACATGTGCTATCTTGACAAGAGCATACAATGTATAATGATGAAATCAGGGTAGTTGGGATGTACACTACCTCAAACATTTATCATTTCTTTGCACTGGGCACATTCCAAATCTTCTCTTCTGGCTATTTTGAAATATATAATAAATTATTGTTAGTTATAGTCACCCTATTGTCTATCGAATACCAGAATTTATTCCTTCTATGAAATTGTATTTTTGCACCCATTAACCAACTCCTCCCACCATCCCTTCCCATTACTTTTCCATTCTCTAGCAACCACCATTCTATTCACTATCTCCATGAGATCAATTTTTCAGTTCCCACATATGCATGAGAATATGTGATATTTGTCTTTCTCTGCCTGGCTTCTTTCACTTAACATAATGACCTCCAGTTTCACCCATGTTTCTGCAAATGAAAACATTTCATTCTTTTTTACAGCTGAAGAATATTTCACTGTGTATATATATTACATTTTCTTTATCCATTTATCCATTGATGGACACTTAGACTGATTCCATATCTTGGCTATGGTGGATAATGTTGCAATAAATATAAGAATGCAGATATCTTAGACATACTGATTGCTGTTGTTTTGGATATTTACTCAGTGGGATTGCTGGATCATATGGCAGTTCTCTCTTTTTCTTTTCTTTATCTTTTTTTTTTTTTTTTTTTTTTTGGAGATGGAGTCTCACTCTGTCACCCAGGCTGAAGTGCAGTGGTGTGATCTCGGCTCACTGCAGCCTCTGCCTCCTGGGTTCAAGTGATTCTCCTGCCTCAGCCTCTCAAGTAGCTGGGACTACAGGCACACACCACCACACCAGGCTAATTTTTGTGTTTTTAGTAGAGATGGGGTTTCACCACGTTGGCCACGCTGGTCTCAAACTCCTGACCTCAGGTGATCCACCCACCTCAGCCTCCCAAAGTGCTGGGATTACAGACGTGAGCCACCATGCCTGGCCCATATGGTGGTTCTATTTTTGTTTTTTTTGAGGCACCTCCATGCTGTTCTCCACAGTGGCTGTACTACTTTACATTGCCGCCAACAGCACACAAGCATTCTCCTTTCTCTGCATCCTTGCCAGCATCTATTTTTTTGCCTTTTTGATAAGAGCCATTTTTACTGGGGTGTATTTCCATTTAATAGAGGATGAAATCAAAGGTCAGAGTTCAAGTGGCTCAATGAAGGTTACACAGCTATATGTGATCACGGGAGGACTGAACCCTTGATCTCTGTGACTCCGTGTTCCTTTCACAATGCCCCGCTGCATTCTACATATTAGTATAGGAGAGCATGATTAAGCAGGCAATTACAATTTGTATCCCTAAGAATATTAACTAGCTGGACATTAACAGGTAATTGTGCATTTTCTTAAAGTCTATTAATAGCTTTGGGAACATTGAATCAAGCAAAATTAAATGGGTTCCTTTAAGATATCTCAGATTCTTGGCTGGGCGCGGTGGCTCAAGCCTGTAATCCCAGCACTTTGGGAGGCCGAGACGGGCGGATCACGAGGTCAGGAGATCGAGACCATCCTGGCTAACATGGTGAAACCCCGTCTCTACTAAAAATACAAAAAACTAGCCGGGCGACCTGGCGGGCACCTGTAGTCCCAGCTACTCGGGAGGCTGAGCCAGGAGAATGGCGTGAACCCGGGAGGCGGAGCTTGCAGTGAGCTGAGATCCGGCCACTGCACTCCAGCCTGGGCGACAGAGCGAGACTCCGTCTCAAAAAAAAAAAAAAAAAAAAAAAAGATATCTCAGATTCTTTATTAATATGCATTGTAAAACCTCCAGGAGGTGAGTGTAACATGAATGTTTCTCAGACTTTCTTTTTCGTGTCATGGTAAAATGTACATAACAAAAACTTTAGCCTTTAAAATGTATGATTCAGTGGCATTTAGTACATTCACAATGTAGTGCAACCATCTTACTCCCATTCTAGAACTTTCTGAGAATAGATTTTGTGGAGGAGAGCACCCCAGTGGGGTCCCATGGAACACATTTTGAGAAACACTTGACATGATGGCCAGGAATACGGCAGAGGAAGCATAGGATGTTGCCAGAGAACACAGAGCCCAAGCCACTATTGAAGAACCAGGGCAGGTCTCTCCAACGGAAAGCAACCTAAATGTCCAACAAGAGTTAGAGAGGGAACACATGTGTGAGGTTCAGCAGAGGGAACAGCAGGGTAAAGGCCCAGGATTAAGAGGGACAGCACATGATCAGGGCTATAAAAGACACAGGCTCTCAGAAAGGGTGCCACCATATGTAAGCAAACGGCTGGTTAAATGGTGATGAGGTTGAACAATGAGATCACTTTATGCCTGTGTTACCTTCCTCAGTGCCATGGTGATGGTAAACTTTTATGCCTTCTAAGAGATCCGGAATTCAACTTCCCTTTTCAGGGGGAGGAATCAGCAACAATCCTAACCATTCCCATTCATTCCAATGAGATATGTAACCGCGTATTTAATGATCAAAGGACCATTAAATAGCTGGCCATACACAGGCTACTAAATCATTTAGAAACAAACTGTAAGAACATTTACATGAACACCAACATTATTTTGTGAAAGTTTAATAAGCTTTCTTCCAATACAAAACTGGAAGCCTCTCCCTTTGTTTCCAATCAAATCACCTACCCTTTGCCCTCAATAAAATTCCAAAATGGGACCTGATTTCCCTTCCTTTCTTAAATATACCATTATCCAATAAGAGTTCTTGGTTTCATGTATTAATTTATTCCACTTCCCCTCTTTTGCCGGGGAGTTTAATTTGAGGAAACAAAGAGACAACAGTCACCAAAGTAAACCCCAACATCCCTAAGGATCCTTGAGGCTTGGAATGCAACTGGTGCCCAGTAGCATCTGAAGCTTAGTACACGAGTAGAAAGTATGAACAATGAGAAAGTGTTTATTTTCTTTTCGACAATAGGGCATTCTTCACCTTTATTGCTGACAAGAATGGTAGCCTGCTACAGAGAAACTTAAACAACTGTTTTAAAAATCCTATTTCATCCTTAAAGTTAACAAGAAAATATGAGGAAAAACATACATATAATACACTTTAAACAATGTATGTTACATATAATGAAGTCTATAAAATGTCCCTCCAGAGATAGGAAGGAGGTCCAAATCTGTACAGGCCATTATTGAGTTCCTTAGTTTAAAAATTACATTTTTTTTTTTGAGTTAGGGTCTTGCTATGTTGCCCAGGCTGGTCTTGAACCCCTATGCTCAAGCAATCCTCCCTCCTCAGCCTCTTGAGTAGCTGGGATTACAGGCACACCACTGCACCTGCCTGAAAATCTACATTATTTTTAGAAAGCTAGGTAAGCAGGTTTGGAATATTTCACTGACCAATCAAAAACTGAAAATAGGTTGCAACCGACTTTCCTCAGCCAACAGTCCTTCAAGCCTTGCAAGGGATATCTTCGTCATTGAATCACTGCAGGTTTCAACAGATCTCAGGCCGCCTGCACCAAAGCACTCGGCTCACAGCTCTTCAGAACAGCAATGAATCACATGCTTATCACTGGATAAAGCCTCTTATTTGTGTCATCATAAAATAACAATGGAGTACCAAACCAGCCCCACTAGGAGTGTTTGGAAACGTAAATCTAAATTGAAGAGAAGCCCAGAATTTTATTTGCATAAAAACTGCATAACTCATAATCCACATCCATAACTCCTGAGCTGCTTCCCTCCAGGGGTTTCTCTGGAAGTTAGCAATGTTATCTTGTGACTGCAATGCAGCCCAGAGCCCCTCTTGTAAGTTGCAGTTTTTATTCCTACTCATCTTCTTTTTAAATTGCACTTATCAATGTATGACAAAGCTGCTTCCCAAGGTCACCCACTCTTTAAATCTACTGTCCTTTAGAATGAAAATTTTTGAAAGTCATAAGTACCAACTCAGAAAATTTTAAGAGTAGATAAAATCTACCTTTTCAGAATAAAAAACAAACAAACAAACAACAAAAAACCCTCTTTGCCTAGTGGCAAAATAGTATTTTTACAGCAGAAAGCCACATCTTTATTTCCAATACAAACACAGCCTGGGGGTAACTTAACTGAAAAATATGTAACAATTCAGAGAAGCATCATCTAAATTTATGATGTTCATTTTCTACCTGAGGCCTAAAATAATGGTTTTGCAGGTTGTCTGCAAAATTACTGGGAAAATAAAAAAAAAAAAAGACTTATTGAATTATAGTTGATAACCTTCAAGAACTACCCCGCAAAAAATAAAAAAATGCTACACATACACATCCCCCATACTATCTGTAACCATGTCAGCTCAACATTAAATTCATTATTCCAAATGTATTGCATCAGTGCATCACAGTTATTTTATAGAAATATTATCGCGAGGCCGGGCGCAGTGGCTCAAGCCTGTAATCCCAGGACTTTGGGAGGCCGAGATGGGTGGATCACGAGGTCAGGAGATCGAGACCATCCTGGCTAACACGGTGAAACCCCGTCTCTACTAAAAAAAAAAAAAAAAAAAATACAAAAAACTAGCTGAGCGAGGTGGCAGGCGCCTGTAGTCCCAGCTACTCAGGAGGCTGAGGCAGGAGAATGGCGTAAACCCGGGAGGCGGAGCTTGCAGTGAGCCGAGATCTGGCCACTGCACTCCAGCCTGGGCGACAGAGTGAGACTCCGTCTCAAAAAAAAAAAAAAAAAAAAAAAAAGAAATATTATCGCGAAGTTGAACTGTCAGAATAATGATGGGTAATAAAGGTCCATCGTTATTTAAACACACACACACACAAACACATACACACACACGCACACACACAGAACACTTTAGGTTTCAGTTAAAGACTTCCTAGGAAAGACACTGTCTTCTGTTTGATCCCCTACCAATTTGCTCCTTTTCTGTCCTATATCCATTAATAAAGCCATAAGTTACTCAATCGCCAACACTAGAAACCTCTAATTCTTCCGAATTCATTCCTTCCCCTCCCCCAAAATCTCAAAATCTTCACCGCTTTACCTTTTGTTCATTCTTGCTCCAAACTGTCCACCACATACATCTACTCTTTGTCCAGACCTTCACTATCTCTCACCCATGCAAAAGCATCCTAATTGGTTTCCCTATGTCTAAATACACACACCCTCACTTATCTTTTTAAAACACAAATCTGATTCAACAACCAGCACAGTTATCAAAGCCCTTAGAAAATAGCTGCAGGTGTCTGTTCACGTCCTTTGCCCACTTTTTGGTGGGGTTTTCTTTTCTTCAAGTTAAATTTGTTCAAGTTCCTTGTAAATTCTAGAGATTACACCTTTGTCAGATGGGTAACTGCAAAACTTTTTCCCCACTCTGCAGGTTGCCTATTTGCTCTGATGATAGTTTCTTTTGCTGTCCAGAGGCTCTTTAGCTTAATTAGCTCCCATTTGTCAATTTTAGCTTTTGTTGCAATTGCTTTTGGTGATTTCATCATAATATCTTTGCCCATGCCTATGTCCTGAATGGTATTGCCTAGATTTTCTTCTAGGGTTTTTATGGTTTTGGGTTTTACATTTAAGTCTTTCTTCCACCTTGTGTTAATTTTTGTTTCATGCCAACAAACATTTTTTCATAGTTTTGTGGAAAAAAAAAGCTCAGCATCACTGATCAATAGAGAAATGCAAATCAAAACCACAATGAGATACTATCTCATGCGAGTCAGAATGGCAATTATTAAAAAATCAAGAAACAACAGATGCTGGCAAGGCTGTGAAGAAATAGGAGCACTTTTACACTGTTGGTGGGAGTGTAAATTAGTTCAACCATTGTGGAAGACAATGTGGCAATTCCTCAAGGATCTAGAACCAGAAATACCATTTGACCCAGCAATCCCATTACTGGGTATATACACAAAGGAATATAAATCCTTTGCCCATCAATGATAGACTGGATAAAGAAAATGTGGTACATATACACCATGGAATACTATGCAGCCATAAAAAGGAATGAAATCATGTCTTTTGCAGGGACATGGACGAAGCTGGAAGCCATCATCCTCAGCAAACTAACACAGGAACAGAAAACCAAACACCACATGTTCTCACTCATAAGTGGGAGCTGAACAATGAGAACACATGGACACAGGGAGGGGAACAACACACACTGGGGCCTGTCGGTAGGGGCTAGAGGAGAGAGAGCATCAGGGCAAATAGCTAATGCATGAGGGGCTTAACACCTAGGTGACGAGCTGATGGGTGCAGCAAATCACCCATGGCACATGTTTACCTACATAACAAACCTGCACATTCTGCACATGTATCCCAGAACTTAAAGCAAAGTAAAATTTAAAAAGAAAAGAAAATAGCTGCAAGATCAATGTCTATGCCACACCCCATTGCTTAAAAACCTTTGACTCTGTCCTTAGCCCACCACCATTTCCTAAAGGGCATTGATTGTAAGGTTCCTCCTCTGCTCCTTCAGCAGTCATCATGACATTTGCATCACTGCACACAATAACAAAAACAATGGTCACGCATTGGCTAAATACCATATACCTTTTCAAGTACTTACATCCTTGCCCAGCAGATGTGAAAATTGAAGTTTTAAGGAAATACAGACAGATCCCAAGTAGCAAACTCCAAACTTAGGTCTTTCTGAGTTCTATAATCATATCACTATCCTGTTTCCAGTTCAGTTACAGCAAGAAACATCATCTAATTTGAGTTATTGCTAAATAACATTAGCAACCATTCAAAGAACATGTTGAAGGGTGTCTTATGCATCGCTAAGAGTCATTTTCTCTAGTCAAAACACAAAAACTTCGGGTGGCTGCCTCTGTTAGGGTAATTATTCCACCCTGACATATCCATTACTGGAACAGGCACATACTCAGTTTCTGTTTCAAGTAAGTAAGAATGCCCTTCGGGAGAAGCATAGTTTTGTCTCTGGACAGTTCTAGCAAATGTAGAACTGCATCTGAATAGTAATTTCTTAATACCAAACTTAAAATTAAAGCTCAGGCACAGTATACTCCTAATGCAAAATTAAATAACCTCTAAAACTATTTTCCTAACAGCACCATTATTCCTAGATCTAAAATTAATCATACATTTAAAATCTAGATGAAAATTAATCAGCCCAACCTACTTTTTCCTGTGACTCCTATGTATTTGTTTAATCTCACTTTCAAAATCCAAGCCCTGAGATCTAAAAGAAGAAAGATTCTCCTAGTAAAACTAAAATCACTAAGTTAAACACTTGGCCCTCATGTTAACAAATCAGCATTCTCTTCTTCCAGAGAAGAGACTTGGAATAAAGTAGACCCCTGAAAATCAAAAGCAAAATTAAAGTTTTTGAAACCCAAATCGGGAGGAGCTCTCTATTAATTCCTCCAGACATGAACTCCAGAAGGATTTCCAGAATCCTCCAGCTAAAACATTCAAGAGTTTCATCTCGGCATTGTCAAATTCTCCAAATCTATTATTAAAAACCTGGAAAATGCACCATAATTTCAATATTCCCATTAGCCTATTTTCTACCTCTAGTCTTTTATTCCATACAATAAAGGAGATGTTTGTACAGACTATGCTATGTGTTGTTTTTGTTTTGTATTTTTGTTTTTAGTTCTTTTCCACTGCTAATCCAAGAAAAGCGCCTGCCATATCTGTCTTCAGGGGCTTTCCACATGCCAGGTATTATGTTAAGCACTGGGGATACAAAAACAGAAAAGATTCCATCCCAGCCCTACCTAGAAACTTGTTTTCCAAGAACCTTCCATCCTCTGAACTCATCCCATCAATAATATTGATAGATTGAGGGCCACGCCAAATCCAACATGAAACCAGATGCTAGCTTTCCTTACATGCCTCTTAATTCCTACATCTCGAGAAGCAGCTGTTACAGAACCAGAGCCCTAGAGCAGTGATCAAGAGTGTGACCTCTGAGGTCAGACAGGTCTTGCTTGAGGCCCAACTCTGCTACATACACTTCTATGTCCTTGCGAAAGTTATTTAGGGTTTCCAAACCCTAGGAAAGGAAAGGAACAAAGGAAAATAATGAGAGAACTTCATAAGGTTGTTGTAAGTGACAATGCACAGAGAATACTTGGCACTGTGCCTGGCATATGTAAGTTCTCAGTAAATGTTGTTTGCTTTTATAACAGTAATACAACAGCAATAGCAGTTACTGTATTAAGTTGAGCCTTCAAACTCATCATATAACACAAAACCCCCCTAATGAGTTATCTTGGGTGGAAAATGGGCCAGCATGTGTAACTAATCATGGCAATGGCACATGTATTCAAAAATATTCACATCTATCTTCCTCACCTAATTCCCAGAAGGGTAGCATTTCAAGACAGCATTGAGGTAGCTTGGACTTCATTTCCCAGGAAAACAAGGAAACAGGATAGCCAACGATGAGCTATAAAATATCTTAATGTTCCAATGAAATTAATGGAGAAGTCAAAATAAAAGTTAAACTAATCAAATATATTGCCGTAATGTATAACAGGTGTGTGGGAGGGAAACTTCATCACACTTCACAGCATAAGAAAGCCTTCATTCCACTCTTAATGGAATATGACAATTATTCTGCTACTGTCTTGTATTCTTCCCCTCAGAGTCAGAATGCTACCTATGGTTAATCCTATTAAATGAGCCATTATTTTATTGTGTTTATGGCACTTGGCTTCAAGGATGTTTTGAGGCCTAACTGCTAAATCTCATCCACATACCCACGTAAACTAACCAGCCATACCATGTACTTCTCAAACTCTCCATTCCAACTCCTTTAAATTTGTCTTGTTTTGTTTGTTTTTGGGGTTTTTGATTTGTTTTAGGTGTTTTTTGTTGTTTTTGGGGGGAGGATTTTGTTTGTTTTTTGTAGAGATGGGGGTCTCACCATGTTGCTCAGGCTAGCCTCAAACTAAAATTGTCTTTTAACTTCCCAAAATTTCAAGGATATAGATAGGCATAGAAAATAAGTGACACCTTTCAAACAAATTATCCAGATCTAAAAATACTGCCTCTATCATGGTTGGTATCAATTATTGCCTAAGTTTTCAAAATATAATTATCTCCCAATACATTTGACTCTCTGAACACTCCAGAAACGCTTTGAACAATTTATCCTACTTGATTTGCTCACTCGAAGAGGAAAATTAATTCAGAGGAAGCTAGAGCTTGAGAACAGAAGTGAACACAAAAATGTATGAACCTGAAGAATTCACAAAATTGGGGTAGGGGACTGGATTTCCCAAAATCTGAAAAATAGAGGTCAAAGGCAAACTCATCCAGATATGAAAGGGTAGGGCAATTCCAATGACAATAAAATCACAAAGGTCTTAGTATTTAATGCCTACTGTGTACTAGACACTTGGCAACAACCCTACAAAGTTGATATAATTATCACTATTTTTATGAGAGAAAAATGGAAGCTCATATTGACTTACCCAAGACCCACACAGCCAGAAACAGGATTGAAATGTAAGCCCAGCTGGCTTCAAATCCCAAAATCTTTCTATTCTCCCATGCTGCCTTTTTCAATAAACTTGTGTTTACAATAACCACACCATATGCACATATATACATATATATATATATATTTTTTTTTTTACTTGAAGTTCTGGGATACATGTGCAGAACGTGCAGGTTTGTTACATAAGCATACATGTGCCATGGTGGTTTGCTGCACCTATCAACCCGTCATCTAGGTTGTAAGCCCCACATGCATTAGGTATTGGTCCTAACGCTCTCCCCCACTTCCCCCAGCCCTCCCAACAGGCCCCAGTGTGTGATGTTCCCCTCACCGTGTCCATGTGTTCTCATTGTTCAACTCCCACTTATGAGTGAGAACATGCGATGTTTGGTTTTCTGTTCCTGCACGTGCACATATTTCAGTGGAAACCAATCTCCTTAAAAAAGAGAGGTTAGAAGCTGTTTTATGAACTATCTTATTTATCCTACTGACTTTTATGAGACCCTAGACACTTCAGCCGAAGTCCATTTGCAGGCCCATGCCATCTCTACCATAATATATGTGGTGGAACCTGTTTCAGGAGAAAACTGTCATATTATGCAAAATTTCCAGATATTCAACCACATGACTTCCTAACTATCATTAACTCTGGCCTGAATAAAACCAGACAGGGTGCCATGAAAAGGCCAAGGCCAAATCAAGGTAACTAGCGGAGGTCTGTTTAATAAAACACCATCGAAATTGGCCAACATCCCATCACTAACTGTTATCCCAACCTAAGAAGCTTTTGCAGGAACTATATTCACTTGGACTTTGCTAGATCCAGTTTAAACTGTGTGACTCTCTGATAGCCACAGTGCTCCGGGACTGCAAAGGATTCAGTGCGACAAACGTTCAAGGCACAAGGACAATGTGCCAGGTATACCACGAGGAGAACGCAGAGATGTTAAGAAATGGCTCTTCTAATCCAGGAGCTGATTTTACACGATGTATTCACCATGAGGTTGGCAGCCGCCTCTTAGTGAAAAGTTACTCATAATGAAATTTAAAACGTGATCACCAGTGAAATCTTCATTGCATGATTGCTCCCAGACAAATTCACATTGAAGGTGCAAAATGGTCATTGAATAGGAGGGAAGGTGAATTGTGAGGGGCTCGAGTTTAGATGAAAAAACTGAAAAAAGAGTACACAAAGCAGCAGATAATTTGTGTGTATTTCCACCCCTACCCCCATACCCTCATAATATGTTTTCACTGGATACTGTTGGTATTACCAGAACAGCTGCACACCCTTTTCCTCTTATGGTAATAGAAATAGGGAAATTTATCAAAATTAGCAAGACTAACAAAGTTCTCACTTATTTGCTTAATTATTAACTCAAAATGCTCTAAAAATCATTTAATGTTTCAATAAAAAAGAAAGATTTCTCAATCTCTCATGTAAATATGCAATGCAGCACAGCAGCCTTAATCTTTTCTGGCACTTAATATTTTTAAGGAGAAAGAGTTTCCTGAGATTTCAAATCTATATTTTCAGTAGATATTGAGATATCTGTTGTCTGATTGACCCCGAAGTCTGCTCGTCGTTTTGTTCAGGCATTAATCATCCCCATCTTCAGAATAAAAGGCATTTGCAGTCCCCAAACTTTCAAGCTGGTATAAAATTAAGGGCAATTTTAGATTTTAACAAGTACTATGTTCAACACTAAACTAATTATAAGCAGGCAATTATTCTAACTTTTAACTGGAAAGAAATTCCAAAAGAAGATGTGTCTCCAAACTATAATCTCTTTTTTAAAAAGATTAAACAGGATGATAAATCTGTAGTTTAAAATTCAGGAACTAAACTACTAGAACAGATGAAGGTAATACTTAAAATGCATTCTGGAAATAGATTAACACATCCTCCAAGTGAAAGAAAATTGGCAACACGACAATTCAAAAAAGCCCAACTCTCAGTGGAGCTAGGAGGAAATTTTTACTGGTGGACCGAAACTGGTGAAAAAAATGAATTTTTAAAAGGTTTACATTGTCACAATTGAACTAGTCAAGAAAAACAGCTGGCAGTACTACAGCAAAGTTGCTACAAGAAGGAACGCATCCTGCAAAGCAGTGGGAATTGTTTACTCCAAGAATGCCGACTGTTACGTTATCTACATATTTGAAGTGGGTTCCCAGGAGAGCCATGTCAGTGATTCTTGGAACCGCATTCCCACACATTCCTCTCCGAGTCAGCTGAACAACTTTCTCCAAGACACAAACCATACGCTACATTCAGCAGTGCCCCTTTCCAGCATTGCCGTGTTCATTAGATAGCTGACCTAGAGCCAACAGATACCAAACACTAAATTAACATGTGGGGTTAAAATGACTGGAATCAATGAAGTAAGGTTTTAAGTTACACTTAAACATCTCCCTAAATTTCCAAACCCTATCATCTAAGAAACCCTTCCCACCCCTTCTAAAGAGCTGGCTTTTTAAGAGAAAGTCAACAATTACTTATGTTTTCATGATACCAAACACAACACCACGTATCAAATTTGTTACCCAAATATATGCTAGAGTCCCTCTGCAGTCAGTATCTATTATCAACATGCTAACTCTGGGCAAAATTTACGCTAACATTTTTATTAATACTGACATTACCCTGCTTACTGAGATTCTGAATCTTACACAGGATTTTTGTTTACCCAAATACCGTGGCAGCTGGAAGAGAAAACCCTTTTAACTTTAACGAATAATAGACCTTGACAGTCAGAAACCCCCACGTTTAAAAATATAGCTGAGGCATCTAATTCCTCCCTTAAAACTTCTATTTTCAGGCTAACAATCATCCCAGTTTCCCAGTATTCCTCGCTTTTTTTCTTCATTGCTATTACAAGAATAGGTAGTTATTGATTTCTGGAGGGTCTGTTTCAAAAAACTGGTCATCTGGAATTGGGTCATTCATGTTTACGGGTATAGCAGGTCTAGATCCAACATGTACCAAGACTGAGACAAAGGCCTGCTGACACTGGTACAGAGGCAAGGGGACAGACAGTGAGCAGGACACAAGCCAATGAACAAGATGTTTTCAGAGGCATACACCGGAAAATGAAACAGAGAGCCCAGTAATTCCATTTCTAGGAGTACCCATCAGAGAAACTCTTGCATTTGGCACCAGGAGATACAATAGGAATGTTCAAAGAAGCACGTTCCTCATATCACAAACCAGGAAACAACCCAGTTGTCCACAGACAGGAGAATGGATAAATGCTTACATATTCACATAAAGGAATAGTTAAATAGTTTTGGGAGGCTGAGACGGGCGGATCACGAGGTCAGGAGATCGAGACCATCCTGGCTAACACGGTGAAACCCCGTCTCTACTAAAAAATACAAAACACTAGCCGGGTGAGGTGGCAGCGTCTGTAGTCCCAGCTACTCGGGAGGCTGAGGCAGGAGAATGGCTTAAACCCGGGAGGCGGAGCTTGCAGTGAGCTGAGATCCGGCCACTGTACTCCAGCCGCCGGCGACAGAGCGAGACTCCATCTCAAAAAAAAAAAAAAAAAAAAAAAAGGAATAGTTAGATAGTAACAAAAATGAGTGCGCACAGCTAAATGTAACAACATGGGAGTCTTAGAAACAATGCTAATTGCGAAAGGCTAGTCCCAAGAGTCTACCCACGGTGCACCTTTTTTTGGCGGGGGGAACCTTTTGTTTTTTTTATTATAAGTTTTGGGGTACATGTGCAAAACGTGCAGGTTTATTACATAGGTATACCCGTGCCACGGTGGTTTGCTGCACCCATCAACCCGTCATCTACATTAGGTATTTCTTCTAATGCTATCCCTCCCCTAGCCTCCCAACCCCCCGACAGGCCCCAGTGTGTGATGTTCCCCTCCCTGTGTCCATGTGTTCTCATTGTTCAACTCCAGAGCTAAACTACAGGTTTTGTTTAGAACCATTGGCTAGGGAATCATCTATAGTGGTACAAGCAAGGAAATTATAAACACAGAATTCAAGTTAAGGGAGGTCTGAGGGTGGAATAGGGGATACTCAAGATCCAGTTCTCAAATTGGATGCATGTTTCACTCATATTTACTTTATTACTAGACTTTATAACTTAAGTATATGGTACATCTATTATTGTGTATGTATCAAAAGTTCAGAAAGCTCTGAAGAAAATAGCAAAAGGAATATGATAGATTCTCCAAGGCAGCTAGACCTATAGTGTGAGGACACATAAAAATCAAAAATAAGAGGTTTAATTCTCACTGATCAAAAATAAGAGATGTTGCCCATCCTTTTTCTTAGAATATTTACTATAGAAAAGTTGTGAGTTCTTTCTAATCTCTTTGAAATATATGTAAATTATTTTCAAAGCTAAATGAAGCTTCTGTCAGCTCTGTGACCCAGAAATGTCTTTCCCAGGACCTGAGAAACATCTCTTTGGAATGTAAACATCCAAAGAAGATAGTGTCCCTATCTCACAGTCTCTACTGGAAGACGGCAGTCTAACTTCGGCAGGCGCCAGGCTCCAAGTTGCAAAACTACCTCCTGACATAAAGATAGGAATGAGTTAACACCAAGGGTCACCCTAATTACCAGGTGAATTTAGCATAAACTATGTAACAAATAGTGCTGTTGAGTCCTCTTTCTTAAGGACTAGTCTGTCTTGAGAACATGTATATAATGGGTTCTGTCTACTTGGCTCTATAAAAGGGTCAGATTTCTGTCTTGGCACTCTCTTGGTAGATTGCCTATAACGTGCAGCACATTCCAGTCTAATTTTTTTTTTTTTTTTAAGACAGAGTCTCACTTTGTCACTCAGGCTGGAGTGCAGTGGCGTAGTCTCAGCTCATCGCAACTTCCACCTCCCGGGTTCAAGCGATTCTCCTGCCTCAGCCTCCCGAGTAGCTGGGACTACAGGCGCCCACCACCACACACAGCTAATTTTTGTATTTTTTGTAGAAATGGGGTTTTACTATATTGGCCAGGCTGGTCTCGAACTCCTGACCTCGTGATCTACCCGCCTCAGCCTCCCAAAGTGCTGGGATATTTATTCAATAAGTAAACTGTTTTCTTTCTCTACTACCTTTATAGAGAGGTTTACTGAGTTGGGAGGAGATTTTGGTTTTTGTTATTTTTTCCCCAACAGTGGTTGGAGAGGGGGTGTTTAAGTAGGGTGATGTATTTTAGGTTGGATTCCCAAGGCACAGGCCCTAACAGGAAGAGTCCAAAGCAAGAGGATTAGGAAGGAAGTGCTCCTAGGAGGCTAGTGAGGGTGCGGACGAAGCAAGACAGGCATGGGGTGGAAACCAAGCAAGGGGGCCATGGCAGACTCAAATGGAACTCCACACTGTAGCTTCTGCTCCAGGAAAGCATGAACTGAGCTTTCATGCTTCCATGCTGGACAGTTATGGGAGGCTGGGGACAGCCAGGGACATTAATTCCAGCCACCGGCTGCTAGAGGCAAAGCAGCTACAGTGTTTGGAGGAATCTCCTCCGAAGCTGAGTTACAGGGTCTAGGTTGGAAAGACAAAGCTCTCCGAAGTTGAGGAAAGGGTAAGAGTTGCAGAAAGCCCCTGAGAGCCAAAGCAGGATGGAATGAGATCAGAGACATAGGCGGGACCCTGACACTGTGGCTACCTTCAGCTCATGTAAGAAAGTTTGGGTTTCAGCCTAAATGCAATGGGAATTCTTGGAGAACTTTAAAGGAATGACTCAATTTATGTTTTACATGGTGATTTACATTGATTTACATTTCTGCATCATCAAATCAGAAGAGCAAAACGATAGGGAAATGCGGGTACTTTTGCGCCCTGGCAAATTTACGAATTTCTGGTTAGGGACCTTAAGGGGTTACTCACTGAAGACAAACTGTGAATGTTAAGTTTAAGAACACCGAGGAACTACTGAACCTTCTTTCTTCGAGGAAGAAGGAGTACGAAGGATAGTCTAAGCCTATTGAGAGCCGGCCAATATTTCAGGCAGGCAGCCGATGCATGTCTTTCCCAGTGGAGAGCCGGTGCTACCGAGAGGTCCCTGAAATTACCTGCAATGCTGGTTTCCATCTGTATTAGAGAAAAGTGAGAGCTAATGATACCTCTGGCATTCTCTCTCCATACCTAGCTTCCAGTGAAACAAGGGCAGGCAAAAATAAAACAAACTGTCAACGGGCAGTGAAGTGTTGCACTCCAGGGCTTGGAGGCCCCTCTGTGTGTCTGACCTGGAGCTCACAGCACAGACAAGATCAAAGTCTATGACACGGGAAACCTCTTGCCCAAAGAGAGCAGCGTGCTCTTCCCAACTGCGCCACCAATGATGACCTCCTCATCACAGGGTGGCAGGAATCCTGACAGCACTGCAGCAGTCAGGCTGCAGGGCTCCCCGTTCCTCCATGCCCCTGTGGTACACCTCGGATTACTGGGTATTCTTCTTTATCCTGCCATATTGCTTCCCTCCCAGGAACCCAAGCCCAGAAGTGTTCTTCAAATTTACTTAAGATAATAAATGGAGCACGATGCCATTTTCTTCATTCAAAGCCCCAGCTTCCAGCCTTGTTTGACTTTCCTTTAGACAGGGCATTGGGATATTACCAACAATACAGCATTTCCCTTTTTGACCATGAATAACAGCCTCTAGTGCTTCAGTATCATACAAGCTCCTGGCAAACTCTTCAGCACAAGAACATGAGAAATAGGACAGAGCGGGGCTCGGGCCCCTCTCAGGTGTGCTCAAGTGTGTATGCCTTCCCTCAGGCTTCTGGAGTCGCCTTCCATGCCCAAGAAGCTGAGGACAGCCACCCAGGGCTTCAGCAAAACAAAAAGGAGGCAGTCAGGGCAATGGGAGCCCCACCTGGTCATAAGGCGTCTCCAGGGAGGAGCCTCTTAGGTAAGAATATATCTGATTGACTGGCTGTAAGAAGGGATCTGTTGTTTGCAAATCCCACAAGTGCCCTGGGAAAGTGAAAATCCTGGCATAGTGGTTAACTGAAAGTTACATGACTTCTGTAGTGTGACAGGTCCCCCTTCAGGTTACTTAAGGGCGTATGTCCACTGCTTGAACCCTGAGGTCCAAGTGGTGAGCCAAGGCCATAGTGCCCAGCCAAGAAGAAGGTGTTTCTGAGAACCCAAACATCCTGGAGAGGATCCGGGAACATAGCAAAAAGAGTTCCATTGCACACACACAGTAGGCAAAGAGCCAGAAAATTAGCTTAAAAGCAGCTTAGAAATGGGAGGCGGGGCCGATCTCTAGAGCTGTCCTGCTGCCACCCAAAAGGTTCCCATATGTAAGTCTTAATAAACTCATCCACTCACCAAGCTGGGCTTGTTTGAGTCATTCCTTGGTCTCTGGACATCTTCCCAGTTGGGGAACCAGGGGAGGCATTATAGTCCCCAGTTCTTCTCTTAACAACTGCACCCAAGATATGAAGGCTAAATTTAAGTCGCTAAAGGTCCCAGACTACCCCATAAACATGAGAGGATAGGCAATTTGGGGGACGCCTCATTAGGAAGATCTCAGAGAACTGGATCAAAACAAGTTGTCTGAAAAGGAATTTGAAAAACTTCAACCACCATTTATGATAAAAATTCTTACCAAACAAGGAATAAGACTTCCTTTCCATGACAAAGAGATTCTCCCAAAAACCTACAGCAAACACATTAATTAATGAAGAAACATTAGAAATCCCCCTTGAAGTCAGGAAGGAGACATGGACACCTACCAACATTGTTTCTATAAACCATGGCACTAGAAATTCTAGCAGCTACAGCCAGACAAGAAAAAGAAACAAAATATGTGCAAGCTCTATTTCTGAGCAACTCCATTCCTAAATACATCCAGAAGCTGTTCTCACACTTTGCACAAGAAGACATGTACAAGATTGTGCATTGCAGAATTATTTTGTATGAGAAAATTTTTTAAATGAAACAATCTAAATGTCCTTAAAAAGGAGAATGTATAAATCCATTGCATTATGCTTCCAAAAGTGACTATAACACAGCAGATGCACTCCCTAATCTGCAGCTGCTAATAAAGAAGACACTGAGCTCAGCCTAGCTCTGCTTATCTGAAGGATACTAAGAGGCTGGGTAAGGTGAGGCCAGGTCATCGCATTATAGATAGGCTTCATGCAGATACTCCAGAGAAATCCTATGGTCCAAGGTGAGTCAAACACACCTGTAAGCGTTCAGAGTAATCTTATAATAATCAATCCACTTCCCCAGGAACAAATGCGGTCTAATTCCAAATTCCTAAAATTATCTCAAATTACCTTGGTGGAGTCAAGAAACTCCACCAAGTAGGAGTGCCTGATTTCACTCTATTTATACATTTGGAAATGAGAAAGTTGAACATGTCATCCCTAATAAAGCCTTTCTTGTCTCCAATTTTATAAGGAGAACATAAATAAGTTCTGTGAGTAAATGGATTTTGTGCTGGGGTATTTCAGACACCCCCAACTGGGGCATCAGCGTTGTGTGTTTTGCAAGAGAAAATTCAAGTTCACAGAGCGGTGAACTTAATTTGTGATGATTCAGTTGATAATAAATTTGCATATCCTTATAAAAAGTTTCCATTATGCAATACCACTAAAGTTCATTTTAAGCTCTACTGTCTAAATAATCAAGCACAATAATTACCCTACCACGATGGCACATATCAGAAATCAATCCATCAAGTCTTTTGGATGAAAGCTGATAAATAGATATTCGAATGTAGCTATAAATGAAATAAAATAATAGAATATGAAAGCCAAAAAAGACGTTAGGTATAATTAAACTTTGTGGTTTACAAACTGTTCTGCAATGGTGCTTCAGGGTTCCATGAACACTTCATTCTGATTTCTTTTTTTAGATTTCGAACTTATCAAAACTCTTCTTACAGAAACATACACGTTCAAATGTGTTAGAGTCAGACAGTCATCCACTTTTCTATGTTTAACTCTCGAACAAACCTCACTTTCAGGCACACATCGCCTACTCACCACTGCGTTTTAACTCGCCTGCATCGCTGCACACACGTTGTGAGCTAACACGTCACACAGCACTGCCTACCAGACAATGACTCCATTTCATCAAAGCCACCTGAGTTTCAGTACCATAGAGTCTGTGAAATTATTTGAATCTGTTAGTGTTTTGCGTTGTATAAAAGCGAATGTAAATAGAAATATTTTGGAAATACGAATGTTAGTGGTAATGAAGACAAAGTCATTAGGCAGTAGGCATGCCAGAAGAGGTGACTCTAGTCATAAACAGTGTGGAAGAAAAGGAACCCACAAGACAGATACCAAGTACCTCTCGCAGAGATATTATCATGGTATCTTCTTCTCAGGAACAGGATCTTTCCTCTCTACCACTCACTCCCTACTTAATATCATGCAAGACTATGATCTCACTTTTGCACATTCAACTTTTTAAATAATGGCTTGAGACATAATTCATAAATCATACAATTCACCCATTTAAAGTACACAGTTGATTGCCACAATCAATTTAAGGACATTTTTATCCCCCCCCAAAAAAGGAACTCTGCATTCCTTAGCCACCCATTCCTCCCACTGCCTTTAGCCCCTGACAACCACTCATCCACTTTCTGCCTTTATAGATTTGCCTATTCTGGACATTTCATATCAGTGGAATCCCACAGATGTTGTCCTTTGTGACTGGTTTCTTTCATTCAGTATAATGTTTTCAAGACTCATCCATGTGGTAGTATATACTCATCCATGTGGTAGTATATACTCATCCATGTGGTAGTATTTCATTCCCTTTTATGACCAAATAATATTCCATTGTATAGGTACAGCACATTTTGCTCATTCACTCATTAACTGATGGACATTTGAGTTTTTTTCACTTTTTGGCTGAATAACGCTGCTAGGAACATTCATGAGCAAGTTTTTGTGTGGACATGTATTTTCATTTCTCTAGGGTATATACCTAGGAGTGGAATTGCTGGGTCATATGGTAACTCTATATTTAACCTCTGGAGGAAATCGAGTCTGTTTTCCACGGCAGCTATACCAGGTCCCCACCAGTGTATGAGAGTTTCAGTTTCTCTGTAGCCTTGACAACACTTGTCTGCCTTTATTACAGTCATTCTAGTGGATGTGCAGTGGTATCTCATCGTGGTTTGAGTTTGCATTTCCCTAATAACTAACAAAGCTGAACATCTCATGTGCTTATTGGCTTTGGCATATTCAACTGTTACATACTTCTAAAGTAGAATTACTTTTAAACTAGGGGACTCTAGATTCCAAGTTTTTACACGCTGAACACTGCCAGCACGTCGATGTTCTCTCATTTGTTGATTTTATAATGAGTAAACTGTATACATCTGAACTTAGAAAGTACATAATTTGTTTTTATATTGTGGTTTCATAAACTTCATCTAACTTTTAAAAGAAAATAATTATGAAACCACCAATATAATAAAAAATTTCCAACTTATTTTTCCACATATAAGAAAATAAGCCCTGAGACTTTAAATGACAAAACTAGATTGGGCTGGAGAATAAAAATCATCACAGTCTCTTGTCTCCCAGGCCATGGTTCTTTCTAGCAGAACTAAATGAACAAGAACAACAACAAAATCAATAATAAAACACCTTCAGGGTACATTTTAAAATATATCCAGGATGGGCACGGTGGCTCATGCCTGTAATCTCAGCACTTTGGGAGGCCAAGGTGGGCGGATGACCTGAACTCAGGAGTTCAAGAACAGCCTGGGCAACATGGCAAAATCCCGTTTCTACCAAAAAATACAAAAATTAGCCAGGCATGGTGGTGCACGCCTGCAATTCCAGCTACTCGGGAGGCTGAGGCAGGAGAATCACTTGAATCCAGGAGGCAGAAGCTGCAGTGAGCCGAGATTGTGCCACTGTGCTCCATCCTGGGTGTTCACTTCTTATTTAACTGTTTCTAGATGTTGTGTGGATTTTACATTTCACAATAAGAAAGGTAAAAACAAATATTTTCCCAGGCAACTTATCAGTATTAAATGACAGATCTTTGCCTTGCAAAATAAATTACTTAAAATCAATCTAAAGATGACAAATAAAGAGTAGAATTATCTTCCTCTGATCCTTCCTACTTATTCAAATGGATGCCACATCACACATCTTATCTGTCCAGATAAACGGAAGCACTGTTTCAAAGATAACCCATTCTTGTAGGGGACTCCCCTTCAAGAAACATCATCTGCTACCAATTTATGGAAAATTACGTTTATTGCAAGATCATAAACTCTTTGACATTCTTGTCAAGTCTAAACTAAGCACAACCCTCAGGGTCACACCTGTTCTTCCTCCTCACCAAAAAATTATGAGCTGAGGAGAGGATGTCTCACAGTAGATAACAGAAGACTTAACATCTGTACTGTTATGCCCCCACGCCTGCTCTCTTGTAAACTATTTTCCAGCTAGAGAACTAGAGGTCAGCCCCACCAGCACAAAGGCATGATGACACGGTGATAGAGACCATGGCAGGGGGCGGGGTAAGCCCCACTGTCACTGACCCAGGCTCCTTCCACCAGCAAAGAAAGAATTGTTCCTTAAGGGGACTGAAATTCATGGTCACAATGAAGACCACACACACACACACACACACACACACACACACACACACACACACACAAATCATGTTACTGGATGATTCACGAAGCAAAGTAAACTTTTGCAAAGTCCATAGTATAGCCCATGAACAGTATGGTAGAGTCACTGGCTACAGGGATCTAGAATATTTTGTTCAGCATCTTTTTTTTGAGACAAAGTCTCGCTCTGTCACCCGGAGCAACTATACAGGAGAGTTGCTTGAACCCAGGAGGCAGAGGTTGCAGTGAGCCCAGATCATACCACTGCACTCGAGCCTGTCACTCGCTCTGCCACCCGGGCTCGAGACCATCCTGGCTAACACAGTGAAACCTCATCTCTACTAAAAATACAAAAAACTAGCCGGGCATGGTGGCGGGCGCCTGTAGTCCCAGCTACTCAGGAGGCTGAGGCAGGAGAATGGTGGGAACCCGGGAGGCGGAGCTTGCAGTGAGCTGAGATCCGGCCACTGCACTCCAGCCTGGGCGACAGAGCAAGACTCTGTCCCAAAAAAAGAAAAAAGAAAAAAAAAATAGAAAACAAAAGAAAAAACAAATGAGGGGAGGCTGGACTGTGTGATTTTAGAATTTGTAACCCAGGAGAACAATGAGAAACTTCTGTTCCCCAAGATAGTCTATTATAGGGACATTTTTTTTACTTGCCTCATGATATTCTATTACTGGATAAATGGAAAATACAAGGAAGGTGATGCTACACCTTCCTTGGTTGCTGTTACTAAGATTTCCTGAAGATACCTGAAAATAAATGAAATGTATCTGAGTAACCTTACATAAGGCATTGAAAGCATGAATCATCTACCACCAGGGACTTGCATACTAAATATGTTGCAAACAGCTTACTTGTTAAATGAAACTGACCCAAGTTTTATGTTTTCTAGATTCTGGCTGCACTTTCAAGTTATCAGCATGGTTCTGTTCCATGTCCATTTTTCCTCCCACCATGATGCACAGGATCATACAGTGATTGAGGCTAACAGTTTGTGGCCACATTATCTGGGTTTAAATCACAGCCCTGCCACTTACTTGCTCTATGACTCAATTTCCCCATCTGTAAAACAGGGATGATAAAAATCATCACAGGGTGTTTTGGGAATTAAGGAAGTTAATAGATTGCTTACAACAATCCCTGGCACTTGATTACGATAGAATCAAGTCTTTTGACAGTTCCTTTGACCACTTGCTTTGAAGGGAAGTATTAAATTCTATTTCACCCTGATCATCTTTACATAGATTATCATTAAAAAGAAAACTGATTGATATGGTATGGCTGTGTCCCCACCCAAATCTCATCTCGAACTGTAGCTCCCACAATTCCCACATGTGGGAGGGACCCAGAGGGAGGTAAGTGAATCATGGGGGCAGGTCTTTCCCACGCTGTTCTTGTGATAGTGAATAAGTTTCACAAGACCTGATGATTTTATAAGAGGGCGCTTCCCTGCACAAGCTCTCTCTTGCCTCCTGCCATATAAGACATCCCTTGCTCTTCTGCCATGATTGTGGGGTCTACCCAGCCATGTGGAACTGAGTCAAACCTCTTTCCTTTATAAATTACCCAGTCTCAGGAATGTCTTGATTAGCAGCATGAAAACGGACAAATACACCGGTTAAAAAATTAACTGAACACCTAGAAATCAGTGATTGCTTTTTCTAAGGGAGGGACTGCCTCAGTAATGTGTGCCAAGCCAGGGGACCAGCGAGGCTTACCAGTACGGATTCTGTGCCAGGAACTTCACAGGTTTCCTGAACCACAGTGTCTCAGAAGCTGCCCAATGTCCTTCAAGCATCCCAAGTGCTGGCTCAGCCAGATCAGCAGGGAGTCATTCAGAAGTCGTCCTAGTGAGCTGGGTGCTTCAGACCCAAGGAAACACCTCCAAAACCCACCAAGAGAAACGTGGACAACCAAAAGGGTGCAAGTTTTCATACCTTTCATAACTAAGGGATGACTCCCACTTCTTTTCTTTTAGACTTTGAGACAGAGTCTTGCTCTGTCGCCCAGGCTGGAGTGCAAAGGCGTGATCAGCTCACTGCAACCTCCACCTCCCGGGTTCAAGCGATTCTCCTGCCTCAGCCTTCTGAGTAGCTGAGATTACATGCGTGTGCCACCACACCCGGCTAGTTTTGTATTTTTAGTAGAGACAGGGTTTCACCATGTTGGTCAGGCTGGTCTCAAACTCCTGACCTCATGATCCGCCCGCCTCAACCTCCCAAAGTGCTGGGATTACAGGCATGAGCCACCATGCCCGGCTGACTCCCACTTCTTATACAAGTTGTTCTCTTCTCCTACTCCTGACCAACAACTAGGGGAATGAATGTCTAATTGGAGTGACAATCCAACCTTGACCATACAATATCTATACATTTTCTTCTTATGCATAAATTACAATAAAGACATTCCACATGAGTGGGACTACTAGACCTCTCCACTTCCAACAAAGAACTCAACCCTCCCTCCTATTAAACCTGGAGGTGAGCAAAATAGCTAGGTCTTCATCAGAGACTAAACATATCATTTACTCCCTCTTATCCATATCAAGTAAGAAAGGGGGCCTGGGAAATGCATTCTAAACCAATGGTCTAAATTACACAGATTATCACATTCAAGAAAGTAGTCTGTCACTTTCTTGATTTGTTCTTTCCCGGTGACCTCGCTCTCCACCTGATCTCCATCTCTCATACCCATACTCTTTCCCTGAACCTTACTAAGTGCAGCCCCCACAACCCCAATTCCAAGCATCTCACTTGCATTCTCAGAAGTCCTGTGTGCAGACCTGTCTGACCCCTGAACCCTACAATTTCTAATCCTGCCACCAGCCCACTGTCTCCCAATCCACCCTCTCTCCTCCGAAGTCCTCACTTCTTTCATTACCCAGAGCATGTCAATCAGCCATCATCACAGATCTCCCTTGCATACTTCCTCAGTGCCTACCCTCTCTTCCTTCCCTTTACTTGCCTGACAAAAAACACCCCTGGTAAAAACCCAACTCTACCTGAACACTGCATTAAGTGGGACCAGTGAGAATCATGTGACATTTCCCTGTTCACTCTCACATCATCCCATGCAATTTCAGGTTTCTTCTCTCCTTAACACTTCGACATTTTCCCAATCCTTACTCTCAATGTACTTACCCTGCTTAGGGTTCTCTAAGCTTCTTGGATATGTGATTTGTTGCCTTTCATTAATTTTAGAAAACTTTTTCCCCATAAAAAAAATTTTTTATCTTTTCCTTCTGTGAGTACAACTGCACAGGTTTCACATTTTCCTCACAGATCTCAGAGGTGCTGTTCATTTTTGTCATTTTTTCCCATTCTTTGTGTTTGGTTTGGATGCCTTTCATTGACCTCTCTTCAAGTTCACCAATTCTGCCTCTGAAGTGTCCAGTCTGCTGAAATGCCCATCGGTATTAGTTATCTATCACAGCAAATTAGCCCACAATAAAATGTTTGTGGCTTAAAGCCATCAACACTTACTATCTCACAGTTTCTGTGGATCAGGAATTCAAGAGCGCCTAAGCTGCTGGCTCTAGCTTGTGATCTGCCATGACATTACTACCAATATGGACTCATCCAGGGCTGCAGCCATCTAAAGGACTTGCTAGAGCTGGAGGATCTTCCTCCAAGATGACTCACTCATGTAGTGCTAGTTGTTGGCAGAAGGCTCAATTCCTGTCCACACCAGCCCCACTATAGATTACTTGAGTGTCCTCATCACACAGTGAATAGTTTCCTTCAGAATGTGTGACTAAGCAGAGTAAGGTAAAGGCCACAATATCCTTTACAATGTTGCTTTAGAAATTACACAGACATTTTTGCAATATTCTTTTGGTTACACAGACCAACCCTATCCAGTGTGTGAAGAAAGTATGCAAGATTATGAATACTTGAGCCAGACACGGTGGCTCATGCTTATAATGAGCCAACACAGGGAGACCCCACCTATATAAACATTTTTTCAAAAAATTAGCCAGACATGTAGTACATGCCAGCAGTCCCAGCTACTCTGGAGGCTGAGGTGGGAGGATCACTTGAACCCTGGAAGTCAAAGCTACAATGAGCCATGATCATGCCACTGCACTCCAGCCTGGGTGACAGAGCAAGACTCTATCTCAAAAGAAAAAAAAAAAAAAAAAAAAAAAAAACTATGAAGATTTGAAAGCAGGGATCATTACAGGCCATCTTGGAGGCTAGCTACCATCCTGTCAAAATAATTCTTCATCTTTGATATTATGTTTTCCAATTCTAGCATTTCTAGTTGATTCACTTTTACAGTTTTCATATCTCTCCTGAAATTCCCCATCACTTCAAGCCTAGTACTTACCTTTTCCATGAATTCCTTCAACATATTAATCATAGCTATATTTAAGGGCCCTGTCCAATAGTTCAACTATCTGAGCCATCTCTTGGTCTGTTTCTGTTGACTATTTTATTTCTTGACAATGGGCCTTCTTTCCTCCCCACCCCACCACTTGCTCTTTTGTGTATCTCATGTTTTATTGATTACTAAACATTCCATTTAAGAGAATCAAAGCTAATAATATTTACAACCAGAAAGGTACATGCCTGTTCTTCTATCAGGCCATTAGCGGGAGAAGTTGAGTTGATCTAGCATATAGTTAAACTGGGTTTGAGTTTTGTAACTACAGGAAGTCGCCTTCAGCATTCCACAGACTTCAACTTCCTCCCGAGGAGAACTGTCATTACCTTGTGCTTAGTGTGAGGCCTGGGGTATCTTTTCTCAGTATTCCTGCTTCACCTTCCCTTTCAGCAGGCCCTGCTCATCTGTGCCAGGGGCTATCTTTCTCCAGTTCTGCCCCTCCTCAGCAGTACAATAGTGTTATTTTTTACTTGGTGTAAATCTCAGAGACAGGAGAGTTTCTCATGTCTCTTACCCTAGCCTCAGTCTTAGCTAGCCCTGTGTGACTGTCTCAGAGATGAGACTTTCTCAGAATTCCTTTCCCATCTGCCACTGAACAGCTGGGCTATTTTAGATTGCTATAAGACTCTGTATCTAAAAAAACTGATCATATAAATAATTTGAGGCATATGGAGATGTTATCTTTCTCTAGAGAAGATTAACATTTGCTTCTGTTAGATGTCTGATCACAATCCAGGATCACCTTAGTCTACTGTCAGTGAGATGATTTGTGTTTTTTTTTTTTTTTTTTTTTTTTTGAGATGGAGTCTTGCTCTGTCACCCAGGCTGGAGTGCAATAGCACCATCTTAGCTCACTGCAACCTCCGCCTCCTAGGTTCAAGCGATTCTCCTGCCTCAGCCTCCCAAGTAGCTGCGATTACAGGTGTACACCACCACGCCCAGCTAATTTTTGTGCTTTTAGTAGAGATGGGGTTTCACCATGTTAGTCAGGCTAGTCTTGAAGGCCTGACCTCAGGATCTGCCCACCTTGGCCTCCCTAAGTGCTGGGATTACAGGCGTGAACCACCGCGCCCAACCTAGTGAGATGATTTTTAAGGGGGCTTAGAGCCCTGTAATAGCCAGTCTCTTGGTCTATTTTCAGTTCACTCTTTTCCTAGTTGTGTAGCTCTCTAGGGAACCAATTCCAAACACAGAAGATAACCTTAGCGAGCCTTGAATTTCACATTTTCCCCCATACTCTCTTTCTTATTCTTCCCCAAGTTTTATAAAGGTATAATTGACAAATAAAATTTTTATATATTTGCTGTGTACAATGTGATGTTTTGACATATGTGTATAATGTGAAATGATTAACTCAAACTAATTAACATATCACCTCACATCCTTATTTTTTGTGGTAAGAATATTTAAGATCTACTCTCTTAGTAATTCTCAAGCATACATTAACTATAGTCACCATGCTGTACAATAGAGCTCCAGAACTTATTCATAACTTATTCATACTGTCTAATTGAAACTTCATACTCTTTGGCCACTGTCTCCCCATTTCCTATCCTCCCTAACCCCAACCAAGCTCCTGGAAACCACCATCGTACTAGTCATTCCTATGAATTTAACTTTTTTAGATTCCACATATAAGTGAGATGATGTGGCATTTTTCCTTAGATGTTTGGCTTATTTCTCTTAGTATAATGTCTTCCTGGTTTATCCATGTTGCCAAGAATGACAGAATTTCATTCTTTTTAATGGCTGAATAGTATTTCATTATATTATTATACTATATATAATTATACTATAGATATATAATTATATTATACATATAAATATATATATATATTTTTATATATATATAATATATATATATAACACTTCTTTACCCATTATAGACACTTAGGTGGATTCCATATCTTGGAGAGTGTGAAATTAGCATGCTGAAGAGAGATCTCCACTCCCACAGACTCTTAAATCTGTCCAAATTACTTCTAGAACTCTCAGCAACATTCTCTAGACTAAGTGCACATCTCCAGAAAAATGCATCCAAATGTCAGTTTCTCCTCTCTTGATTTCCATGTTCTCCCAAATCTTGGACAGTAATTCTTCATCATATTATTAGCCACCACTAGGCAGCTAATATCTGTCTTCAAGTAGATTTTTTCAAAGACTTTATCTGGGCTTCTTTGTTGCCTTCAATAGGAATATGGGTCCAAAATGCCTAGTCCATCAGTACAGGAAGCAGAAGTTTTCTGACTTATATTTTTAACAAACTAACTCTAGCTGTTGTGTGGAAATAGAAAAGGGACAATGGCAGAAGCAGGAATGCCAGCTGGGATGCTACTGCACTGCAGTAATCCAGATGAGAGAAGGCAGTGCTTTGGGCTGGGAAGATTGCAATGGGAGTGGGGGAAAGTAATCACATATTCAACTACCTGTTCTCCATTTGTCCTTGAATGTCTAAAATGTATTTCAAACTTAACAAGTCAAAATCTAAACTTTTCCTCTTCCCACTCAAAGCTACTTTTCCTTCAGTCTTCTCCAGGCCAGAAAATGGCAGCTCTATCCTTCAAATTGCTTAGGCTAAGAACCTTGAAGTCTTCTTTAACATCATTTCTACTCATATCCAACATCTGTTCCTGTTAGCTCTATACTCAAAATATATCCAGAATCCAACCTCTTTTCTCCATCTCCCCTGCCAGCATCCTGATGCCAGCTACTACCATTTCTCCCCTGGATCACTGCAACGGCTCTCTGCAGCTGCAACAGTTCTCTGTGATTGTATTTTGGTCTTTCCCAGCCCGACCTCCCAATCCCTGCCATTCAGTCAATTCTGACAGCTATGGCGGCCTTACTAAAATATAACTGAGATCATGTCACTCTTCTGCTCAAAACTTCTGATGGCTTGACTTACTCAGAGTCATGGTTCAAATTCATAAACTGCTCAAAGAGATCCTACACAATCTGCACTGCCACCTCTCTCTGATTTAACTCTTACCACTCACTCCCTTACTCACTCTACTCTAGCTATACCACCTTCTTTGCTATCACTGGCAGAGGGAAATTGAACAACTTTCTGAAGGGATTTAAAAATTCTTTCCATGAATCTTTACACATGTACCTGTTCAGGTCCTTCAAGAAGTTGATGCCAAGACATAATTAGACCTGCCAGTGGTTTTCTGGGAGAAATACCTAGGAAGGATGAAGGGAAAAAGGAGGAGTAGGCATAGACAACCTTCAGATCCAGATGTAGGTCTGACACCTGTGGAAGAGAGAGGGAAGGAAGGAGGATTATGGAGAAGGAGCTTCAGACTGCAGTGGAGCTCTGAGCAAGACTTGGCCAGACTGATGGGGTAGGAGGGAGGCAGATAAAAGGTTGCCCATTAGAAGAGTCCCAAGAGGGGTATGGAGGGCTCAGCTCCAGCTCCCCTTACCATGCCCAGTCATCAGCTGGGGGCAGCCCCAGGAGACGGTAGGTTTGGCATGACCTCCATAGCTAAAGACTGTCACCAGTTACTCTCATAGCAAGTTTCCTGGAAAGACAGCTGAGTGGCACACCTCCATGACCACCACAGGGTTTTCTGCCAACTATTCAATTTTTTTTTTTTTTTTTTTTTTTTTTTTTTTTGAGACAATGTCTCTCTCTGTAACCCAGGCTGGAGTGCAGTGGCATGATCTCAGCTCACTGCAACCTCTGCCTCCCTAGTTCAAGCGATTCTCCTGCCTCAGCCTCCTGAGTAGCTGGGATTTTACACACGCCTGCCACCACGCCCGGCTAAGTTTTGTATTTTCAGTAGAGACAGGGTTTTGCCATGTTGGCCAGGGTGGTCTCAAACTCCTGACCTAAGGTGATCCGCCCACTTCGGCCTCCCAAAGTGCTGGGATTATAGGCATGAGCCACTGTGCCCGGCCTCAATTTTGTACATTAGAGATAGCAGCACTTTCAAAATGGGTATTTTCATTTATTAAGTAACAAAGATCTCTTTTTGTCACATGTTTTTGCCACATTTACTCAGTTTTGTACATTACAGATACAGAAAGTGACATTTTGAAAATGGATATTTTCATTTATAAGTAACAAGGTCTCTTCCTGCCCATGCTTAAATAAAACTAAAATAGGCACTAAAGGAAAAAGTAATACTTACTTTATGATATATGTTTATTTTGTTTTTACAAAGAACTTTAATTTGAAAAACTGTCTACACTGATTTTTCATCCAGTTTAACATTTAAAACTCATTTGAGGAACTTAGCACGAAAACAGTAATGTTAATATTTTTATGTAATTCCTTAAACTTTCTGGTTTTGGTCTTCAATTAAATTTTCATCTCTCCAAAATGAAGGCATCCTCATAACAGTAAAGTGCCTTAAAGAGTTTACTCAACTGTTGCAATTTCAGTGTTAAAAGAATGAAGCAGTAAGGATCTGTATGTTTGCATTTTTTTTTTTTAACAACACAGCTTTTGTTAAGTCATCCCTTTGCTTAGTTACTTCCCCTCTGTGGATGAGAGTCACAGGCAGCACACCAAACTCACACGGCTCAGCAGATCTCAATACCTAATAAAATCAGAACTGCCAAAGGATTCCCTATAAACACTCCCAACCCACCGAACCTCCGAGGCCTGGGCGTGGCGACCTTAAAAATACCTTCTCCACGGCGACCAAGTAAGTACAGTGCAACTAAGATATCCACCAGCCTCGTGTCTTACAGTCTCTTCTCGGCAAAACTCACTGTTTATCCTTTTCTGGCAAACATCGAGCATTTCTCTCTGCAAAATGCATGTGTTAACTTTGCAGCCAGTAGAGGGAGACATTACAACCTATGAATTAGTTTCTACCGGTTTTCTCTGTCTCAGCCTTCAAAACGGCTGGTGGTCTCAAGCGTGAAAATCTCCAGGTTTCTTTATTTCTCTTTTAAAAACTCTGTGCATGAATAGCAGTCATTGTCATAAGTCAACACATGTGTGATTCCCAAAATTAGAACCATCAGAAAGTAGAATTGGCTTGCCAGGGGGAAAAGGTGGGGAGATGGGATGAGGATGGTCAGGCACAGCAATGCCCCCCAATCAAAAAAAAGACCTACATCATAATTCCTAGACCCTGTGAATGTTACCTCACCTGTCAAGGGAGGATTAAGGTTGCAGATAGATGAAGCAGAAGACTTGTGGGTCAGCGTGATAGGATGTGAGAAAGACTCTACTGGTCATTGTTCGTTTTGAAGATGGAATGGCATGAGCTCCATAGCTGGCCCCGGAATGGTAACGACCTCGAGGAACTAAAAAAGGCATGACATCGGATTCTCTCCTAGAACCTTCAGAAAGAAATGCAGTCCTGTCAGCACCTTGATTTTAGCCCACTGAGGCTCATTTCAGACTTCTGAACTACAAAACTGTAAGATAATGAATTTGTGTTGCTTTAAGACACAAAATACGTGCTAATGTAGTATAGCAATGATAAAAAGCTAACACAGTGAGCTCTCTGTTTCTGAAGGTAATCAAGCAGATACTGAATGGTCAACTGTGAAACTACTACAGAAGTGACCCCTGCCCTCAGTGAGATGTTAGAATAGATGACCTCTACATGTCCTTCCTACACTAAGAGTCTATAAGCAACAATTCTTTTCCCTAATTCCTTGACGTGTGATGGCTGACAGGTTTTGGGCAAATCATTGCAAAATGGTCCATAAACCAGTGGCAAGATGCCAGCTTGTTTCATGATTATGACACTCACTGTAACTCTGTTCTCCAGCTATAAAATAGAAACTCATCTCTATCTAAAAGTATTTCACTTGACATCATTTATAATGATGTAATATGAGATGATAACATAAAACAGTTTCTCCTTGGAAGAAAGAGACAGCTATAGCATTAAACATGTATTAAGTCTCTGCCAGAGCACTTCTTTAAAACTAGTGACTGATGAGATCAAAGGAGAAAGTCTTCATCACTTTTTTGTTGATATTGTTGTTGTTGTTAAGAGAAGGTCCCACTCTGTCACCCAGATTTGAGTGTAGTGGCACAGTCATAGCTCACTGTAACCTTGAACTCCTAGGCTCAAGTGATGCTCGCACCCCAGCCTCCTAGTAGCTGGGACTACAGACACATATCACCACATCTAGCTAATTTTCCTACTTTTTTTTGTAGAGACTAGGTCTTGCTATGTTGCCTGAGCTGGTCTCAAACTCCTAGGCTCAAGTAATCCTCCAGCCTTGGCCTACCAAAGTGCTGGGATTACAGGTATGAGCCACAGCACTCAGCCCTCATCAGTATTTTTAAATAAAAATAGGATAGAAGCAAATAAAGCAGAACGAATGAGAAAGCATCTTCAGGTAAGTATTATTTCCTGAGTTTTTTGTTACAGTTCTGTGTGGAGTATATGACATGTGCACACGCTGGAACACTGTGAAAAATGTGGTTCTCACTATGGGCATCATCTCAAAAATTGTAAAAGCCACTGTCCTAGCAAGGACAGGAGCACATGGTTCGGTATAAAACATACACACACAAATTGCAAGACAGTGTTTAGCAGAGTTGCATAATACACAGTCCAGCCCGACAGCATTTACATTTGCTAACCGTGTAACTTCAAGAAGACATAAACGTCTTTTCATCTCAGAGTCCATGAAAATTTTATTGTAGCCCTTATATACATAAGGTTTCTCATTAAATAAATTTTTTTTCAGAGAAAACATGTTAACCTTCAATAAAAATTATTTGAAAAGGTGGTGGCACATTTACAAATAGCTTAAGTGTGTCTGCCATCACAAAAAGCAGTACCCTGGAGTACCTAACTAAAAGAAAGTTAGTTAACTGTTTCGCCTATCTTTTAGTTAGGATCATAGAGTTTGTTAATTTTTTGTTTGTTTGTTTTTTGTTTTTTGTTTTGAGACAGTCTGGCTCTGCTGCCCAGCCTGGAGTGCAGTGGCACGATATCAGCTCACTGCAATCTCTACCGCCTGGGTTCAAGCGATTCTTGTGCCTCAGCCTCCCAAGTAGCTGAGATTACAGACATGGGACACCATGCCCGGCTGATTGTTGTATTTTTAGTAGAGACGGGGTTTCACTATGTTAGCCAGGCTGGTCTCAAACTCCTGGCCTCAAGTGATCCCCCCACCTTGGCCTCCCAAACTGCTGGGATTACAGGCGTGAGCCACCACGGCCGGCCAGAGTTTGCTAAGTCTTTATTCATCCCATGTAAGCCGTCATCTTTGTGCAGGTTCCCTTTTAACACTCATCTTTTGCAAAGGAAACATTGTAATTCTGTCCTTACTGAGGAACCCATTTTTCACTTCAAATCAGCAAGCGGTTGACGCTGAGGGGCCTCAGCACTGATGTGCCCACACCTCTGGGTTGATGTTGAGGGGCCTCAGCACTGATGTGTCCATACTTCTGGGCTGACGTTGAGGGGCCTCAGCACGGATGTATCCACATCTCTCGGTTGATGTTGAGGGGCCTCAGCACTGATGTGTCCACATCTCTGGGTTGATGTTGAGGGGCCTCAGCACCGATGTGTCCACACACCTCTGGGTTGACGTTGAGGGGCCTCACCACGGATGTGTCCACACACCTCTGGGTTGATGTTGAGGGCCCTCAGCACTGACGTGTCCACACCTCTGGGTTGATGTTGAGGGGCCTCAGCACGGATGTGTCCACATCTCTGGGTTGACGTTGAGGGGCCTCAGCACAGATGTGTCCACATCTCTCGGTTGATGTTGAGGGGCCTCAGCACTGATGTGTCTACATCTCTGGGTTGATGTTGAGGGGCCTCAGCACGGATGTGTTCACATCTCTGGGTTGATGTTGAGGGGCCTCAGCACCGATGTGTCCACACACCTCTGGGTTGACGTTGAGGGGCCTCAGCACGGATGTGTCCACACACCTCTGGGTTGATGTTGAGGGGCCTCAGCACTGATGTGTCCACATCTCTGGGTTGATGTTGAGGGGCCTCAGCACGGATGTGTCCACATCTCTGGGTTGATGTTGAGGGGCCTCAGCACGGATGTGTTCACATCTCTGGGTTGATGTTGAGGGGCCTCAGCACCGATGTGTCCACACCTCTGGGTTGCTTCCCTCTTAACTGGATCATTCCCGTCAGCATCCCAGGCCTCCAACCGCAACCCCAATGTTCTGCCAACTAACATTTAAGTAACTCTACATTTTCCACAAATTTTGTAAGCCTATTATCTAGGGTCCTTATTCAAGACACTGAAACAAAATACTGAGCCCAAAACAGGTAAGGCAGGTGTTCCTCAAGAGTGATCTCTACTCTCAAATCACCAACCAGTATTTTCAGGAATCAGCCACTGAGCTAATTTTGTCTCCACATCAATGAACCATCATCCATTGTACGTTTTCCTGCATTTCACACCTTAATTTCTGTAAGGATACCAACAGAGACTTTATCAAATACACCACACCTAAATTTGTATATCCCATATCTATGACATTCCACTAATGCTTCTAGCATAGTGATGCTATTTACAAACCCACGAGGTCACCCGCCATGCCTGCCCCAGGGAACCCATGGTGGCCTCTGGTGGTTACTACCTCCCTTTCTCACAGAACATAGTGAGATAGTCATTTACTTGACTATCAGTCTAGGATGTCACCTGGGACTGAGATCAGAAACACCAATCTACAGCTAGTAGAATTCAGATCTCTGCCTTCTATTACCTCTCCTTCTTTCTCTACAGCTCCTCAATGGCTAATGACAATGGTCCAGCAATGTCTACTAATAATTTGGGAAAAATCCTAGGAAATGATTAATCTGGATCAGAAAACCAACTGATTTGGAGTTTACCGTTTCCTAGCTTTTCTTGGAAATTATCTTAAAATTCTCTTGTAAATACATTTTTACTGTAAACAGCTTTCTCCTTGATCAAGAAAACAGGAGGAAAAAGCAGTTGAGTGCTCTCTCTTTTTATCTGAATGGAAGAATTTCTTGGAAAGTGCCAGCCACAGTGCTTGGCACTAAGGTGGTAGTCAAAAACACTTGCTTTCTTCTTTTCCCCGTTTCATCAGAGGCCTAAGTGAGGTTTTTTTATTTTTCTCCTTGACCTAAATGTAACTTTAAAAACAGGGCGTATACTGGTTTGTCTGCATTTTGCAAACTGCATAAGCCTCACCTCCCTGGATAATTATCATTTCTGTTGCCACCCTTTCCAGTCAGCACCGTGCCTTCTAAACACCACCTGACACCACCTACAGGGGTCTCACTAACTAAAGATGTACACACACATGCATGCACACACACACGTGCACACACACATAGCATTTTAAACTTGTAGTTGCAGGTTCTAGCAGAAGAAGGAAGTTCCTCCCATTTCTTTTCCTGGAGAGCTGCCCTCCTCTGTCGAGGAAGGTCATTCTCTTGGATGCAGCCCACAGCCTCAGGAGGGAGGCACATGGCATGACGGGGAGAGATGGCACACAGGTCTCCAGACACCTGGCAGCCAGCGGGGCCACAGATGTACCACACAGATTGTTCCCACAGCCGCTTAGTGCTCCATTTTGAAAAGCCCTTATTCCTCCTTTACCATTACATATCCTAGAGAGCTGTATCAGGGAAAAGCCCCCACCACAACACGAGGTGGTACACAGCCCCACAAAGCACATTTGAGCCTCACCACAAACCTAAGAGTAGGTTCTACTATTGTTGATACTTTACCAATGAGGAGAGAGAGGCTTGAGGAACTTGAGACTTCCCTTAGGTCACAAAGCTACTTAGTGGAAGAGCTAGACCAAAACCAAGATCATACCCATCCTGACTCTGCACATTTTATCATCACCATTTATTGATCACTTAGAAAATTCTAGGCCCCTATTAAATACTTCCCATGTATTGTCTCTTTTCAGACTCAGAGCAGCTTTGCATTTTAACAACGAGCCGGCTTCATTAAATTTACCATATTTCTGACACAAATTTAAGTGGAGTTAAATGGTCTGGAATTGTTGGAATTCCATGTCCTAGCCACTATAATTCCTAAAGTACAGTTTGATGAGATGGTTAATAACGTAATAATAGGTGCTCACATTTATCAGGCACTTACTATGTGTCAGGCAACGTGACACAAACAATGAATCACCTCATTAATCTTCTCAATACCCCATGATAAAAAATGACTATTAAACCATTTTATAGATGATGAAACTGAGGGTCAGGAAAGCTGACAAATTTGCTAAGTGATATCGAGCAAACTGAGGAGACAGGAGTTAAAACCCAGTGGTCTGACTCCAGAGATCATAAAATAAACATCACACGGTACTACCTTGGCTTTTTAAAATAACCTCCTGACTACATGACCCAGAAACATTTGCCTGTGCTCTCAGAGAAGAAGGTGATTGCTGCGTCCTTCAATCTACAGCAGTTAGGAATAATTCAGTTATCACTTAATCGCATGAATGCTGTAACCAAAGACCAAAACTATGAAGAAAAGTGATCAGAGATGAGATGCAGCGATTGAAGGTCAAGGCAGAGATGTGGTATCCATACCCAGACCTTCCCGTCCAGGTGAAAGGCTTTTGCCCAGGTCTCCCTGGAACCGAAAGGCAATGAAAGGCAGGCCCTCCACTTTAGCAGAGCCTGTTTCTGTGGTCCTGACTTCTGCATTTATATTTTATAGGTTGAACAGTGCCATGGCCATGAGGCCAGCGACCACTTCCTTCCATTCATCCGATGTGATCCTCCAAACAAACTGGCCATCGTAGGAGAGACGGACCCGTGGAACCTGAACGGCCCATCTGACACTGCACCTGGACATCTGTCTCTGGACACCTGGGGCCCAGTGTGCCATGACCAACTCAAGCATTCAGATGCTGGTGCAGGTGCACCAAGATGAGAGCGTGCGCGCGCACACACACACACGCGCACACACACGCAGTTTTCCCAACTACTGTAGCAGTTTGCTCTGACCGCCTTAACCAAGTACCACAGACCAACTGACTTAATAGGAACTTCTTGTCTCACAGTCCTGGAGGCTGGACATCTGAGATGAGGCGCTGGCAGGGGTGGTTTCTTCTGGAAGCCCTTCCTTGGCATGCAGATGGCTGTCTACTCCCTGTGTCCTCACACAGCCTTGTCTCTGTGCACACACCCTCCCGGTGTCTCTTCCTCCTCTTCTAAGGACACCAGTCTATTGGATTAAGACCCAACCTAATGACCTCACTTTAACTTCATTACCTCTTTAAAGACCCCATCTCCAATCACAGGCACTTTCTAAGGTACTAGGGGGTTAGGGCTTCAGCATATGAATTTTGGAAGGACACCATTCAGCCCATACCCCCCACATTAGAAATAGACTTCTTTACCCAGTCAGAACGGTTTCACTCTAAAATTCATTTTTTGCACCAGGAGTTTTTTCTTTTTCATGTGAATTAGGTCTTTAAAAAAAAAAAAAAAAAGAAAGAAAAAGAAAAAAGACTAAGTAGTTCAGGCATCTTTAAATATTTAACCGTAACTACTTGAATAATACTGTTAATAAGGAGAATAGGAAAATCTTTATAAAAGATGTAGTCCGGCCAAGCACCGTGGCTCATGCCTGTAATTCCAGCACTTTGGGAAGCCAGGCAGGCAGATCACGAGGTCAAGACATCGAGACCATCCTGGCCAACACGGTGAAACCCCGTCTCTACTAAAAATACAAAAATTAGCCAGGCATGGTGACACGTGCCTGTAGTCCCAGCTACTTGGGAGGCTGAGGCAGGAGAATGGCGTGAACCCGAGAGGCAGAGGTTGCAGTGAGCCGAAACTGCGCCACTGCACTCCAGCCTGGTGACAGAGCAAGACTCCGTCTCAAAAAAAAAAAAAAAAAAAGATGTAATCCATTGATCCAACAATTTGGCCTGTAGAGATTTACTCTGAACATTTATATAAAAGGAAGGCTTTCATATTAGCAAACATTAGGGACCTCCAAAATGTCCAACATTTAAAGAATTGATTAAATAAATTATATTATGGTATCTTATACAATCATCAAAAATCATGTACAGAGGAATGTCTATGATTTAGAAAATGCTAACATATTATAAGTTTAAAAAAGCAAGTTACCAAACACAACTATGTTCAAAATGATACAAATTTTTAAAATAATATACACTCATATATAGGCATAAGGATACATGCCAAACTTATATCAAGAAGGTTTTGTCATTATTTTTGAAAAAAAGTTAATAAAGAAAAATAATCTTAAAAAGTTTTCTCCTGACTGGCCACATGCTTTTTGACTAGGTACTCCAAATCTCTGATCCTCAGCTTCCTCACCTATGATGTGAAGACAGCGAGACCTTCTAAAGTACTTACAGATCACGTACCTGTATTAGTCAGGGTTCTCCAGAGGGACAGAGCTAACAGGATAGATGTATGTATGAAAGGGAGTTTATTAAGGAGTATTGACTCACATGATCACAAGGTAAAGTCCCACAATAGGCCGTCTGCAAACTGAGGAGCAAGGAAGCCCGTCCAAGTCCCAAAACCTCAAAAGTAGGGAAGCCAACAGTGCAGCCTTCAGTCTGTGGCCAAAGGCCTGAGATTCCCTGGCAAACCACTTATATAAGTCCAAGACTCTAAAAGCTGAAGAACTTGGAATGTGATGTTCAAAGGCAGGAAGCACCCAGCACGGGAGAAAATGAAGGACGGAAGACTCAGCCAGTCTAGTCTTCCACGTTCTTCTGCCTGCTTTATCCTAGCCAGGCTGGCAGCTGATGAGGTGGTGCCCACCCAGATTGAGGGTGGGTCTGTCTCTCCCTGTCCACTAACTCAAATATTAATCTCCTTTGGCAACATCCTCACAGACACACCCAGGAACAATATTTCGCATCCTTTAATCCAATCAAGTTGACACTCAATACTAACCATCACTGTATTCAAACATACTTTGAAAATACTAAGTTACACACACACACAGTTTTTTATTTTTTTTTTTCAATTGTGGTAAAAATCCACATGGCATAAAATTTGCCATCTTTGCCATTTCAAGTGTACAGTTCAGTGGCATTAAGCACATTCACAGTGTGGTACAGTCATCACCACCATCCATCTCCAGAAGTTTTCTCATCTGGCAAAACTGAAACTCTTCAGCCATTAAACAATAACTCCTGGCCAGGCGTGGTGGTTCATGCCTGTAATTCCAGCACTTTGAGAGGCTGAGGTAAGTGGATCACCTGCGGTCAGGAGTTCAAGACCAGCCATGGCGACACCCTATCTCTACTAAAAATACAAAAATTAGCTGGGCGTGCTGGCACACACCTATAATCCCAGCTACCCGGGAGGCTGAGGCAGAAGAATCGCTTGAACCTGGGAGGTGGAGGTTGCAGTGAGCCGAGATCATGCTACTATACTCCAGCCTGGGTGACAAGAGTGAAAATCCATCTCAAAATAATAATAACTCTTTATTTTCCCTCCCAACAGCTCCTGGCAACCACCATTCTCCCGCTGTCTCTGTGCATTTGACTACAGAGTATATCTGAATAGTTAATGAGCCTACCCTTGAAGGTAGTAACCATGAAAAATTTTACTTGTGTTTCCCCAGGACCAAGCAGAGAATCTAGTATGGAGTTGTGGCAGGTTACTGCATAATGAAAACGGCAGTTGCTTTACTTTATCTAGCAAATGCCTGTGGCTGCCATAATGACCACAGTTGTAACATGGGATATAGAAAAGGACTTTCTGTAAGGTGAGTGGGAAGAACTATCATTTTTAATTTCATTTTTAGTGTAGCTCAAGTTTCAGATGCACCTGAAAAACTCCAATTCTCCAAAAAAAAAATTCTCAAAGAAGTAATAAATTTCAATCAGTTTCAATGTAAAATGTACCTATGTGTGTATATATTCCTGCAATTTCTTTTGAAATGGGAGAAAAGATATTTGCCGGTATTTGTGTACATGTTGCAAAACCACAAAGTTTGAAAACTGATTGAAACAATTAGCCGGGCTCAGTGGCGCACACCTATAATCCTAACGATTTGGGAGGCTGAGGAGAATGGATCACCTGAGGTCAGGAACTCGAGACCAGCCTGGCCAACACGGCGAAACCCTGTCTCTACCAAAACTTCAAAAAATTAGCCAGGCGTGATGGTGCATGCCTGAAATCCAGCTACTTGGGAGGCTGAGGCAGAAGAATCATTTGAACATGGGAGGCGGAGCTTGCAGTAAGCCGAGATCACGCCATTGCACTCCAGCCTGGGCAACAGATGGAGACTGTCTCAAGAAGAAAAAAAAAAAAAAAAGAAAGAAAAGAAAAGAAAATAAACAATAGTCAATCAATCATGGACCCTAACTCCTCCTAACGATGGCCAGTATCTCAGTCCAAGGCATGAAGCACTGCTCAACCTCATTTCAGGAATCCAGAAATACCCAATTTAGACAATCAAAGAGAAAAGAAATTAGTCCCTTTACCTAACTTGTCCATCCTCCAAATTACTACCATATTTATCCTCCTACTAATACAACATGACATTTTCCTCTGTTTATAAACCTCCACTGAATAGCTCCACACAGAGAAATGGGTCAGAATCTCTTAGCATAATGGAGAAGGTCTTTCGTAACCTGAGCCTTGTCTACCATTCCCACCATGTCCCCCATCCTGCCCAAACAATACCTCATCTTCTACTGTACTTCTCACAGTTGTCTAAAATGTCCTCCTAAGTTTCTCTCTCTGCTTTTGCATTTGCTATCCTGTCTTCCTTCTCCATCATCTTTTTTATTAAAGAAGCTTCTACTTGCCTTCAAAGACAGAGCCTTCCATGACACAGGCCTTTCTCAACTCACACACACCAAGGTTATGGCTTCCTGGTCCATGAGCTCAGACCATTGGCTCACACCTCTACTGTCAGTGTGATGGTTGAGTTTACATGTCAACTTGACTGGACCACAGGATGCCCAGATTAAACACGATTTCCGGGTGTGTCTGTGTGGGGTTTCCAGGTTAGATTAGCATGTGAACTGGTAAACTCTGCAAAGGTGACTGCCCTACCTAAAGTGGATAGGCATCAGCCAATCCATTCAGGGCCTGAATAGAACAAAATGCAGAGGAAGAAATCTGTCCCCTTGTTCTCTCCCCTGCTGCTTGAGCTACGACATCTCACCTCATCTTCTCTAGCCCTTGAACTGAGATTTACATCATCAGATCCCCTGGTTCTCAGCTTCTCTTCAGACTCCACCTGAATTATTATATATCCATCACCAGCCTTCCTAGGTCTCCAGGTTGCAGATGGCAGATCCTCCATAATCATGTGAGCCCATTACTCATAATAAATAAATACAGTAAATAGTAAATAAATTATATATGTGAGTATATGTATATACGTGTGTGTACATGTGTATAAATATATGTATACATGTGTGTGTGAGTAAATAAATATATATAATTGCTTCTGTTTCAATTGCTTCTGTTTCTTTGGAGAACCCTAATAAGAGTACCTCCTATTATGTCTGCCTCCTGCATGAGAAGAGAACATCCTGGAAGGCAGGCAAGGTGTCTTAGCCTGCTGTGACTCTCCAATGCCTGACCACAGTTTCTGACACAGAGTAAATCCCTAATGAAGAAAGAACACGAACAAATCTCCCAGCTCTCTCAGCTCCCCTTGGATAGCAACAGCCCACGCAAGGTAGACAAGTGGTTGGGCAAGTCGCTCAGCCTGGTTCCCCTTCTCCTTCTGCAAAACAAGGACAGGATGACACCTGCTCTCCCCTCCCGGCAGGGATTCACAAGGATCCACAAAGAAGGCTTGCAAAGCCACTCAGAAAGAATTACAATTCTTAAATAAAAGATATTCAGATTCTAATATCATAATTTCAGCCTTGATAATCACCTGAAATCATCTTTCAACCCTATTAAATTCTTCTCATAGTTTTCTCCTTTTTCCTTATGGGTCCACACATTCTTTCATATTTCAGCCATTTGATAAGAAAACACGAGAAATGTATTGTTCGGAGTAAGGAATTAAGCAATCCACTAAGATCAAATAGGGCAATCTGTTAACATCACTATCATTTTCAATCTTCCTAGATAAATTATTTTAAAGATTCTTTAAAACTCTGGAGCAAAGTTTCAAACTTTATTAAGTGAATGTTACAGTTTTTGAAGAGAACATTTCACACCTATGAAAGAACTAAGGCCTACAAGTTTGTTCTCACCCAGAGGCACAGATACCTTCACACGTCTATTTTGAAATCAAAGCTGAGTTCCAGTGTTTGGGACTTCATCACATTGTCTTTGTGAAAATGAACCTTTGTCTTTGGTAGTAATTATCACTAAAATCAACTTCATTTCCAAGAAGGAGAACATGTTCTTCCTCACAAGGAAAATTTTCCATCACAGTTTCTTTAAAAAAACAAAGGCTTCACAAAACACTTGCCATTGTTTCCTTTTTAACTACCTTGATTACTCCTTTGTGTTGGAATCAAGCTGATCTGGGGTTCTTAAGGGTTTCCAGGAATTAGCCTTGCTGTGTGAGGGCTGCTCTCTGCAGTCCTTATGGATCGGGAGAGGGAAGAGGGACTTTCCTCCAAGCCTATCAAAGACCCTGTTTCCTGTACAATGGATGGTCTCAGGGAAGGAGTGGTCCACCCCAACAGCAGGGGCTGCCAATTGGCCCCGAGCAAGAGGGGTGTGGTTTCCAGGAGGGTGTGGCCTCTGGAGGCGTGGTCTCCAGAGACCTGATACTGCCCCTCCCAGCAGCCAGCAATGGTACAGATAGTCTGGGGTCTTCACTTCACTTCCCTCCTAACTGTTGCCTGGCCATCCTTTCTTCCCCTCCTCCTTGGAATTTGGACCTCAAAGGTCTGGAAACCTCCCTCAAGTCCTATACTTGGTGATGACTACCTTGCTCCTCCCAATTTCCTGGATAATCTTTACAACAAAGGAGGCCCCAGTTAAGAGCATGTTCAGGCACCTCACTCTGCTAAAGGTGTGCCTTCACTGGTATTGACTCAGGTAATGCTCCAAATAACCCTACAAGGCCGATACTACCACACATCCCATTTTACAGATTAAGAAGCAGAATCAGAGAGGTTGAGTAAGTTGCCCAAGGTCACTACACTAGGTGGTAGGGCTGGGATGTGAAGCCAGGCAGCCGAGCTCCAGAGTATGGGTTTTTAGCCTCTAGGCTACAGCCCCTTCCCTCATTATTTTCCTAAATTAAATTTCTCAGTGGAATAATGCTCTATCCCCTAGGTCTTCTTCCCTCAAGAGTATGATTTCTAAGAGGATTTCCTGGAGTGAGGTAAATGGAAGAGTAGCAGCTTTAAAATCTAAGTTATTTCCAAGCTTCTGACAGTGTCCAAGTTCTAAAGTATCTGAACTCAAGTATTTTATACCATACTCTTCCATTCTGTAATACAAACCTCTTTAATTCAGTATCACTTGCTAAGGTGAAGATGTCCTGTCCATTTCATCACTTTCAAAAGCTTTAATGGGATAGAATGTCTTGTCAATAAAAATGTTATGCAAAATGTTATTTGTAAGGCTAAAATTTTAGAGAGAAGATATTTCACATATCAAATTTAACAAGGTTTTCAATAAGTAGAAAGAAAAAAAGATTTGATAGCATCTGGGCCAATCCTAGAAACACTGACCAGGCCAAGTGTGTCCTTGGAAGTTCCTGGTTCTTTGACTTTTCTCTATTATCTAACCCCCATGAAAATGACTAACCAGAAAAAAATCACTTCTATATGGTTTGATATAAACTTACACCAGTTGGATTATTATTTTTCCCTGGGATATCTATATTTGCATGAAATAAAAGTCTCTGCCCCTTTCTAAAGAAATGCCCAGGTGACCATGTACCAGTGGCAGAAAGAGCTGAGAGAGTAAAAGGCGAGTTGTGTGTATGCTGGACTGATGTCATGCCAAGACCACCGGTTCTGTCAGAGTCTAAGTAGGGTCCGTGCTGAGTTCTTCATTTCCTTTACTTCAACACTTAAAGAAAAGTTCAGTGCTACAGTTTTATTCTTGTGTGATCTTTAAAAATACTGCACTCAGAGATGTTTAAATAAATGTGATTGAAGTTCATCTCTCTAACACCCATTAGGTGTGAGCCTGCTGAATTCCACCTTGTAGCTCTCTCTGTCCCTTTGCTTGTAAAATTCTGGTTCTTAATTCTTTTCTCACAAGTGTACTACGTGAATTTTTTACACTATTTCATGGCAGTCTGTTCCACACACATTGATGATGTGCCCACTCCCTGGGCCAAGTATTGTGCAAGGAGCTCTGAATTGCAAAAACTAGTATGACATGATTTTGACCTCCAGGGAAGGGACATGCCCTTAAAGGACAATGGGACAGAGTCTTCTAAAAGAGAGGCCAGCCGGGCATGGTGGCTCAGGCCTGTAATCTCAATACTTTGGAGGCAGGTGGATCACCTGAGGTCAGGAGTTCAAGACCAGCCTGGTCAACATGTTGAAACCCTGTCTCTACTAAAATACAAAAAAATGAGCCAAGCATGGTGGCGCACACCTGTAATCCCAGCTACTTGGGGGGCTGAGGCAAGAGAATTGCATGAACCCAGGAGGCAGAGGTTACAGTGAGCTGAGATTGTGCCACTGTACTCCAGTCTGGACGGCAAAATGAGATTCCATCTCAAAAAATAAAAACAAACAAATAAATAAATCAATAAAATAAAAGAGAGGCCAACAATATCCTATGGCCAGATGGAGGGGAAAAAAACCCCCTTTCTGAATTTATGAAAACCGAACCTCAGAAACCATTTTTGGCTAAAGAGCTGGGTTTTGTTCTCAATTCCTACTGAAGATCATGTCTTGGAAGCAGAAAGGAGAAGGAGCACACTGCTGGTACATGTGAACAGAGTCCCTGTTGAGGTTCCGTGAAGCTTATTTAATAAATATTTATGTGACACCAAGCTTCTGCAAGGCAGGGCACTTAGGGATAAAAAAGCAAACAACTGAGATACAGGAATAAGGATAAACCGGCTAAATACAAGAATGATAGCAAATTACACAATGGAGCATAAACTAAATAGGAGCCAGAAAGAGTTGTTATTTTAAAAGTCAGGAAGAATCATGATCCCCATTCCTAAGAGGCTTACATCTTCATGGGGAGACAAATCAAACAAAAGTGGAGCCCTAAACACAGAAAACTATAATTATTACTATATGTGGGCTGGAAAGGTGGGCCTGGATCAGAGCAAGAAAGCATTAAGTCATTTAATCCTAGAAATTTGCCTGGAATGGGAGAGCCATTAGCTAATTTTTTATTCTTTTTTTTTTTTTTTTTTTTTTTTTTTTTTAAGGTTGTAGCTTAGAAAGAAGAGGCAGGGAGAAGTCCTCCCTGCCTAAAGTGTAGCCTGGGCAAAAATTTCTTTAACAGAAAAGGTAACAAAATAAAAATGGGAATCAGGAGGCCAGTTAACTAAAGAGCAGAAAGATAAAAAGAGAGGAGGGGGCCAGGCACAGTGGCTCATACCTGTAATTCCAGCACTTTGGGAGGCTGAGGAGGGCGGATCACCTGTGGTCAGGAGTTCGAGACCAGCCTGGCCAACATGGTGAAACCCCGTCTCTACTAAAATACAAAAAGTTACCCGGGCGTGGTGGCAGACGCTTGTAATCCCAGTTACTCAGGAGGCTGAGGCAGGAGAATCACTTGAACCCGGAAAGCGGAGGTCACAGTGTGTCAAGATTGTGTCATTGCACTCCAGCCTGGGCAACAAAAGCGAAACTCCATCTCAAACAAACAAAAAAAGAGTGGGGGAGGTAGCAAAAACATCCAGTGATGGAGGGGGCCCTTACCTACTCCCCTCGATTTGCATGCTATCTCATTTAACCCTCCAACAACCCACTAGGGTGCACTCACCCACCCCCCACCCCCAACCAATGACAGCTGTTGCGTGGGGCACCCGCTGCCCCTGGGATGCCAAACAGACAAGGTGCCTGCTTTCGAAGGGCTTCCTGTGGAATAAATTACATTTTGTCCTGCCAGTTCTCTAGCTCAGAGTGGTGCAATTCTCCAACTTGCCAGAGGTCCTCCCTGCACTAGAACACTCGAGGAGCAGAATCCGGGCAGGAGCCAGGCAGGTTTGTCTGATCTCCAAATCCCAGAGCTTTCTGTTACCCTCGCAGGATAGGCAAAAATGAGGAAAAACTAAAGAGAATCCCAAGGACGGCAAAGACTTCCACTGGATATTTTCTTTTGTCATTTCCATTTCCTATCCTGAAGCACGCTTCACACTCAGAACTTCAAATGCGCCTTTTTTTTTTTTTTTTAAAGACAGAGTCTCGTTCTGTCGCCCAGGCTGGAGTGCAGTGGCACGATCTCAGCTCACTGCAACCTCCGCCTCCCAGGTTCAAGCGATTCTCCTGTCTCAGTGTCCCGAGTAGCTGGGACAACAGATGCCCACCACCACGCCCGGCTAATTTTTGTATTTTTAGTAGAGACAGGGTTTTGCCATGTTGGTCAGGCTGGTCTTGAACTCCTGACCTCAAGTGATCCACCTGTCTTGGCCTCCCAATAAAGGTATTGTGAGAAATTGGCAGGGAGGAGAAAGGAATGAATTATAATCATTTCCTCTTCTCCACCCTCTTCTACTTTTGAGGGAACCGTTGGAAGAGGCAATCGTACAAATGCCCCAACAAGCACAGCGCTGTGAACCTCTGAACCAAAAATGTTTCCCTTTCTTAGAGCAGCCCAATAGAGCAGTGTCAACAATTTTACCAAACAGATATTCATTTACTTAGTCCAGCCTCAGAGCATCCTCACAAAGGAACCAATTGCTCTTGAGAAGGATGTTGAAGCGAGAGAGAAGGAAGACACCAGAGAGAGCCCAGCAACAGAGGCTCCAAGCTTGAGACCTGGCATCGTGTTTGACCTTGAAAATGTCATTGAGTTATTGAGTCTCATTAAAGGAGAACTGCAAAATTGACCTCGCAGGGTTGTGGTACAGATTAAATAACAAATGCAAGCACCTTGCAGCAAAGTGGCTGGTCCCCCAGAAATATGCAAATGTTAGCTGATGCCAAATAGACTATTTCAGTTTGAATTAATCAAAGAGAATGTTCCAGTCCACAACAGGAGGCTTCGGAGCATTGGGTCCCAGAGGAAGAAATGAAACTGTGATGACGCACAGGAGTAGAGGAACAGTGCCTACCTGGAAGATAGCAGGTGTGCCCCTACCTGAGACAAATTTGCCAGCTTTGCCTAGAGCGGGAGTTGTCAAAGTGCAGACCCCAAACCAGAGGCATCAGCATCCCCTCGGAACTTGTTAGAAATGCCCATTTTCAGGCTCCACCTCAGACCCACCTAATCAGAAACTCTGGGGCCAGGGCCCAGCAATCTGCATTTTAACAGGCTTTCCAGGGGATTCTGACGCACACTCAAGTTTAAGAACTTGAGTAAAAATTAAGTGAGTAAAAGTCAGCAGTACAGAAAACTTAACTCTATGAGCCTATCATTCCACAAGGAAAATTCATACCAGGATATGGCACAACCCAACATATCCACCGTTAGAAAGCGGGGCTGGCGGATTCGAATTTCACAGGTTAGCACAGAGGGTACAACTGACAGCACCTTACTGGCCCTGTGCCTGTCTTGTGACCAAGCTGTGGCACCTGTTATTTTGGGCAGTTTTCTCGGTGCACAAAGCCAGGTCACACGCTCAGTGAACATCGCTGAACACCATGAAGGTGACATTTAAAGCAAAAAGGCCCTCACAGAGGTAATCTTCCTTGGAAAATATCAGTAGTCAGGTTGGCAATCGTCTAAATTTCCGTTTCTCCTACCTATCCCAGCAAATATGTTTTAAATTTCTGAAATCAATCACATTGCAGTCCTGCTGCAGGACACTGCAGAGAGTTGCTGCCCATGCACCACCCACAGGCTGCAGGGGCCTCCTCCTGCCCAGGCCCATCACCGACGCCCTGCGGGAGATTCAGTAGCCTCTGTATGTTGGTGGTTTTAGGGACGGAAAGCACAGATAATCAGATATTGCTCTTAGATGTTCCAAAACAGATAGCTAATATACACACACAAGTCAATGCAAAAAATCTTCCTTTCAAAGCAATTTCTCTCCATGCCTGAATTTAACTGCATATTCTTTGCCAACTTAAAAAAAAACAGTTTTACCATCTTCTAAGATTATATTTCTCAATTTCAAAAAATATAAACTGGAAGGGTTCATGGGACCTCCCTGTACATTTTTCTTTGCAACCTATGAATCTGTAATTATTTCAAAATAAAAGTTACATACATATATTATATATATACATATACATATATGTATATATAAAATACATGCCCATTTATGTATATTTGTGTATTATACACAGATGGTTAGGTTTTACCCTGGTTATTCTGGTTAGGTTAGGTTAGGTTAGGTTAGGTTAGGTTAGGTGAAGTTTTACGCTGGTTATTCTGTCGAACACACACATACATAGACACAAAGGCAAGAACCCCAAGCCCTGACTTCAGAATTAAACCCATTTGCTCATGTTCACGTAAAGAGTGATCCTGAAGTACGCTCACAATGAAAATAAACTAGTGAAGCAGATCCTTGTCTAATCACACACCCAGCTGCTCTTAGGAGCCAGTATCCCAAAACACAGAAGCTGAGTAAGCTCAGAAATACCTGAAGTGCAAAACTAGAACACTGGTGGAAAGCACAGACAAGAGACAACATTGCAGTCTTCCTAAGACTCACTTCCCAAACTTTTCTGATTGTGCAAATCACCTGTGGTGTGTAAAGGAGCTGCTTTTTCCCATTCCTGATGGCCACGAGGAGGGACTCCCCTCCACCCTGCAGCCTCCACTCCCCCTACACACTCCTTGCCTCTCTCAGCCCTTTCTACTTCCTATGTGCCTCAGGAGAAATAACTTTGACCAGTAAGTTTGAGAGAATCCCAGAGCCCTGCTCAGCGCAGCTCAGACCTCTTCTCTGTTTTGGTCGTGAGCTTCTGCAGACTGCAAGGTTCTGTTGCTGCTCCAGCGGCCCTGCTCCCAGGATAGCCTCTGCAGTACATCAGCCTCATTCTAGGAATTCAATTAGCAGGCCCACTGGGCTAGCTGACTTTACACAACATCCTCCCAGCCAAGCCTCTGTGAGGACATTTTGACCTCTCATTTGTCCTAGTCATTGTTTTCGTCTCAATTCATTCAGAAACTGGGCGGGAAAGGGGAATATCATATACTGGGCCCCACGGATCCCTCCAACAGGTGTAGCCTCACAACCCAGATCCCCAGGCCCCTCTCCTGGAGGCTCTGGGTCGCTAAGTCTAAATCAGTGCTTGATGCTTAGGCAAGGAGCCCAGGAGATTCTTATTCCCTGGAAAATTTGGAAAATGCTGCCCTAAAGAATATTCCAGGATCATGTTCCCTGTTATGCAAAGTTGAGGCACACACGAACCAGCTTCCACAGAGGTTTCCAGCACCATCACGAAGGTTCGCTCTAATTACTCCCACAGGGGACATTAGAGAAACCATGAGTTCAGGACTGGAACCTTTTTACCGGGAGGTAAAACAGCCCCACAAAGGAGTAGAGGCTTTTCGACAATGCCTCAAAAAAAAAAAAAAAAAATACAGGAAGATGAGGGCATGTGAAGTCCAGGGGAACCCTGGGGAAGGAGGGAGGAGCCCAACCTGGGTAAGGGAGGTGGATGCCACATGCATGACATGCTTCTGGAAAGAACTGAGGCTGCAGGACACTTTGGATCTGGAAGGGAATGCCCCAAAGCATCTTCCACCTCAACTGTCCAGATGTTTCCCACACCTTTGTGACCACACCAGATCCTGAGTGGACTCAGAGGCATCTTCCGCAGGAGATGGAAGTCACCAACTCTGAGCCAGGAATCGGAAGGGCTTCGCATCTGTTACCTGTAATAAGGCAAGGTACATGTAAAAGCACCTCGGTAAAACTAAAGCTGCAGAGAAGTGAGAACCTACAGTGTTTTCTATTAAGCAAGGACTCACAAGCAGGGCTCATAGTGCAGCATCTATAACTTCTAAGTTAAGATATATAAAGTATATGTTGTCATTGATATTTTGATGTCATTGTTTAATGTGCTGGTCTATTTTATTTTAGTAAACATAATAATGCTTATAAGACTTTTATTGATTCATCCTTCTTTAGCCCCCTCCAACCTTTTATTTCCCCCATATGGCCTTAGATTTCTTAATCCAAATTAACCTCCCTATGTGTTATAGACCAAATGTTTGTTTCCCTCAGTCCCCCCAAAATCATATGTTAAAATCTTAACGCCAAATGTAATGGCATTAGGAGATGTGGCCTTTGGGAGGTGATTTTCGCCCTTTACAAAGGGACTTCAGAGAGTTCCCTTGTCCGTTCTACAAGTGACAACACAGCAAGAAGATAGCCGCCTAGGAACCAGGAAGCAAGCCTTCACCAGACACCAAATTGCTGGCACTCTGATCTTGGACTTCCCAGCATCCAGAACTGTGAGGAATAATTTCTGTGGTTTATAAGCCTCCCAGTCCATGGCATTTTGTTGTAGCAGCCCAAATGGACAAGGAGCCATGTCTGAAAAAGGGATGCTGTATACACACCACACTGAGAAATCCATTTTTTCAAGGACAGTTTCAGCCCTCTCTCCAGAGGCTCACACTAACCACCTCCCAGCAGCTCCACAGCTCTCTAACAGATGGCGAAAACCCCCACATTTCTAGAACCAAACTCTTCATCTTCACTCCTTCCAGACCTGCTCCATCTTAGTTGGTGAAACGTCATCCGTCTGCCAGAAACCTTGGGATGATCCAGGCTCCTCTTTTCTCTCTCAGCCCTCATCAGAACCATGAGGAAATCCTCCTGGCTCTATGTCCAAAAAAATATCCAGGGTCCTGCTGCTCGGTGCCACTTCCCCCTGCTGCCACCGTGCTGCAAGCCACATCAGAGCCTGTCTGCAGCCCAGCCGGCGCTGGTGCAGGGGAGCTGGTCTCCCTGTCCACCCCCGCTTACCGGGCACCGTCTATTCTCAACATAGTGGCCAGACAGGTCCTTTCAGAATGAAAATCAGAACGAGCTACCCCTCAGCCCAAAGCCCTGCAATGACTCCCTGATGGCTAACATTAATAGCAAGAGCTCAGTCCTTTCAACAGCCCTCAAGGCCTCCTCCACCTGCCCCGCCCACACCCCCAGCCCCTCTGGCCTCCCCACCACTGCTCCCCGGTCCTGCTGCACACTCTGTTTCTTCAACTCTCGAGGCACACTCCCACCTCGGTGCTGGCACTGGCTGCTCCCTCTGTCTGGAAGCCCATGAACTAACTCCCCTGCTATCTTCAAGATGCTCAACTGCTACTATCTAAAAAAGACCCACTCTGATAACTACATTTTTTGTTTGTTTGTTTGTTTGTTTTTGAGACAGTCTCGCTTTGTCGCCCAGGCTGGCGTGCAGTGGCTCAATCTCAGCTCACTGCAACCTCCCACCTCCCGGGTTCAAGGGATTCTTATGCCTCAATCTCCCAAGTAATTGGGACTACAGGTGCCCGCCACCACACCTGGCTAATTTTTGTATTTTTAGTAGAGACAGTGTTTCACCATGTTGGCCAGACTCGTCTCAATCTCCTGACCTCAAGTGATCTGTCCGTCTCGGCCTCCCAAAGTGCTGGGATTACAGGTATAAGCCACTGTGCCCTGCCTGATAACTACATTTAAAATCACCACTCATTCCCCCCATCACCCCTTATCCTGTTCTACTCTCATTTTCCCCCAGAGTACTTATGATCTTCTAACATGCAATGCAATTCATTTAATATGTTTGTTTTTTAACAGGTCTTCCCCACCAGACTCTCAGCCCCATGAGGGCTGAGTATTTGTTCAACAGTATATTTCAAGCACCTAGAATAGTGTGTGGAATACAGTTGGTGCTCAATAAAATGTCAGCCTTCCCCAGACACAAGGTGAAGAAAGCAGCTGGGCTAGCTCAGGGTTCAACCAGATGTGTTTGCCAGCACAGACACTCATGTCAGGAAGCGGGAGGACTCACGAGATGTGAGCAGCACCCCTTATTTGTGAGTTTCTAGAAGGCGCTTCTGCACTGAAATTCTCCCTGACAGTCTGCCAGAAAGCCTGAAATTCCCAGCATTAGCATCAGACCGTTGAGAAGACCTCAAGGGAGAAGGGAACGTGGCAAACTCATCACAGCCATTATGCACCAGGCACAGATCAGCCAGCTTGAATCTCCACTGCATAACAGTCAACATGTACAGAGGGCCCGCCACACACAGGCACTGTGCTTACAAACTCAGTACAAAGATTAAGGGGAGACCCCTTTCCTATCTGTAGGGAGATGAAGGTCTAAGCAGGGAGAGAAGTACATATACAAGTAAGTACAGTGCCTTGGGTAAAACCTGCAAGAAAGGTTTGCACAAGGCCCTAGAGGGCGACCAGGACCCAGTAACATCTGGGAGAGTCATAAAGGCTATCAGAAAGGAGAAGTGACTGACATACCAGTAGAATTTGCCAGGCAAAGAAAAACAGATACGGAAACAGCACCTGCAAAGCCACATAATTATAAAAGGCGGAGCACATTTAAGCAATGGTGTTGGTCAACTCATCACGCTGGAGCATCACACGGAAGCAGCAGTGCTAGATGAGGAGACAGGGAAAGGTGCTGAGCTGGTCTGGTCTTACAGGTGAGAAGGGACAGCAGGGGGTGAGGGCAGAGTTTTTTGGAAGATGGTCCTATGGGCAGGCAGGAGGAGGTGCTGAACAAAGGAAACTTCTTTGGCAGGGCCCTAATGAAAGGGACAGCTGGAGCCTTGTCACTACTGAGGGATGCTTGCTTCCAAGTACCAAATGTAATGCAAAGGGAATGCCAGCCAAATCCCACAGGTCCAGGTCACAGACAGGCACATTCCATGGATGATGAATTACTGCTGCTCTCTCCAGGTTCTACCTACAAAACAAAAAAGTGGGAGATGGATGGGCGAGAGGAAAGCCCCTTGCTAGTCCAGATGAGAAATGATGAGGAACTGGTGCATTTGCAGTGAAGGTGGGTTTTGGCCACAAGAAACTAAGAATCACATGAGGAACTTCAGCCCAGGATGATATAGACTGATAAAGGCATGGTGACCACAGAGGGACAACCAGACGAAAGAGACAGAGTTCTCAGTTGCAAACGACAGAAAGCAACTACGTTGGAATGCTAACAGGTGTTCAAAGAATTGACAGGGGCCGGGCGCGGTGGCTCACGCCTGTAATCCCAACACTGTGGGAGGCCGAGGCAGGTGGACCACCTGGGGTCAGGAGTTCAAGACCAGCCTGGCCAACATGGTGAAACCCCGTCTCTACTAAAAATAAAAAAATTAGCTGGATGTGGTAGCACACGCCTGTAATCCCAGCTACTCAGGAGGCTGAGGCAGGAGAATCACTTGAACCTTGGAGACAGAGGTTGCAGTGCACCGAGATCACACCATTGCACTCCAGCCTGGGCAACAGGAGTGCAATTCCGTGTCAAAAAAATGGGGAGACTGGACAATGTAGCCTGGAAAATGGGCAGGAACCAAAGGAAGGTGGTGATCAGAAGGCCCACGGCCCAGACACACACAGAAGCAGTTACGATAATCCAGCATCAACACCTGAGCTGGCGCTAACCTGTCCCCTGCTCTTCACATTGCTTACTTCAGGTTCAAAGTCCCAGGCTACAGGAGGATTGGCTGGGCTAAGGTCAAGTTGCATGCCCTCGGCAGCAGGATGTGGAGAAAGCAGGTGCTGACCTTTTCAGCTTCTGTTGTGGGTGATGCCATGACTCATACAACGGTGAGGTTCCCAAATGTAGGACAGTGTTCAGAAGCTAAATATCCAAAATACATTTTTAAAAAATACTGTCCACTAAGCAGTTTCTAATGCTAAGCACAATTTCCACTGGACACATTTATCTCGGATGGCCTCAGCATTCCTACTGGCCCCAGGCATCCATAATCCCAGCTCCACAGTCCTGTAATATCCAAGGTTGAGCTCCCAGTTTTTCTATCCCAGAAAGTACCCTTGTGCACAAATAAAACTGTTCTTGGTTGTTTTTTAATGGATACCGAGTTTCTGTTGTATAAGATGAAACCATTCTGGAGATGGGTTGCACAACAGTGTGCATATACTTAACACGACTCAACTGTATCGTTTTAAATGGTTTTGATAAGTTTTATATGTGTATTTTATAATAAAACAAAAATTTTCTCTATCAAATTATTATTATTATTATTTGAGATGGAGTCTTGCTCTGTTGGCCAGGCTGGAGTGCAGTGGTGCCATCTTGGCTCACTGCAACCTCCACCTCCCGGGTTCAAGCGATTCTCCTGCCTCAGTCTCCCAAGTAGTTGGGATTACAAGTGCGCAAAACCATGCCCAGCTAATTTTTGTATTTTTAGTAGAGATGGGGTTTCACCCTGTTGGCCAGGCTGGTCTCGAACTCCTGACCTCAAGTGATCCACCCACCTCAGCCTCCCGAAGTGCTGGGATTACAGGTGTTGGCTGCCATGCCAGCCTGTCAAGTTATTTTAAAATCCCAGCTACTCAGGAGGCTGAGGCAGGAGAATGGCGTAAACCCGGGAGGCAGAGCTTGCAGTGAGCTGAGATCCGGCCACTGCACTCCAGCCTGGGCGACAGAGCGAGACTCCGTCTCAAAAAAAAAAAAAAAAATCTCATTCTCTCAGGGCAGCTGATCAAAACTAGAAGGAAACCATCTGAGTGTTTATTTCCTGATGCCCAGGCTCCCACTGTGACTTTACTACTTTACTAAATGAGCAGTAAGTGTAAGCCTCATGGATGTATCTGTATTGAGTGAGAGGAAGCATTCAACAAGAGGATGGCTGCTATGCATGTGTGTGCGCGCGCATGCAGGGTGGCAGGTGGTGACAGGAAATATATTTTCAACCTTCCTGGATGCCTCTCCAGCACCCTCACCAGTACCTCGCCTGTAAACAAAGCCTCAACTCCAGGCAGACTGATCTACTCCCTCTCCATCCCTTGCTTCCTTGGAGCACTCTCCCCACCTGTCTGTCCTGTTCCTAAAGCTTCCATCTAAATCCTGGTCATTCCTAGGGGTTCATCTCAGCCCCAGTCTATCATGAAGCCTTCACACACCACCAAAGTCCACAGCAATGTCTTTGACCTTGAAGTCAAAAGTCTACCACGAAGCTTTCACACACCACCATGGTCCACAGCAATTTCTTTGACCTCTACATTCCTATAATACTCACCATCAAGAGGCCCATGAGGCACTCATTTGAGGCCACATTATTAACTCACGTTTTATGAATACACGTTAAACAAGATTGGAATCATAAACGTAGGAATGATCTCTTTCTCTTCCTCCCGCGCCTTGCTTAGATGGAAGAAATACTTAATAAATAGTAAGTGGCTGATAGACTGAAAAAGTGAAAAACAGAAATAGAGATGAAAAGTACATTTTGTATAATTTCTTTTTAAGACTTCCCTGGGCTATGGGGCAAACTCCTCTCCTAACGATGAGGTTGCTTACTTTTGCTTTTGTACAAATAAAGGTTGGTGTGGTGTTTATAAAACTGTCTGCCACCCATGCGGCATTTAACTGATTCTGCCTTGTACTATTAATTAGCTTCTGACGTGCATGTGTACTTTAAACAAGATTGAGAAATTACATGTACGAAAAGGAGCTCTTGCTCTTTTAAGATCAAGAGAGAGTGTGTGTGTGTTTGCTTTTGATCATCTATAGAACCTAGTAACTGTTCAATAAATATTATTTAATTGACTAACTTATAGGATGAAAAATAGAAATAAATATAGATGTAGAATGTTTAAAAAAAAAAAATCTATCCCTGCTCTAAGGAGATTGTTCCCCTTAACAGTGGAGAGACTACATATTGTGGCTGCATAAAAAAGAAACATTTTGCCTGTGAGGTTTTTTTTGTTTTGTTTTGTCTTGTTTTGTTTTAACTTCTAAAAAGTAGTGACTGAAATCTGGCAGGTAATTTTCCTGTTGGCATCCAAGGATGAGCCTAAGAGAACACAATGGCCAAAGCCAAGTCTCGAACTTGCTTACTCACTGAGCCAGGGACCTGAAAGTCATCCTGGCTCTGCTAGTAAGTTAAAAAGGAGAGCTGCCCCTGAGAGAGCAGAGCCATTAGGAGGTGGGAGATGGGCCAGACTGAAAGGGAAGCCTCTGGACCTTGAAGGAAAGCACCGTCACGCGGCTTGGGAGCTGGTGGCCCCTAGCAGACGCGTCTGTCAGCTTAGGAAGTGAGGCGGCAAAGACGAGCCATCCCAACATCACATGGTGACAAACCGAGCAGGACAGAGAGGACCAGACTGGAACAAGGACAGGCTCTGGGGCCGGGACAGATGGGATGAAAGAGACCAGGGCAGAAGGGGGCCCCATGCCACATGAGTATTCCAGAGGCCAGAATAACTTCAGAAGGACCCCTAGTGTTCCATACAAAAACATCAGAATTGGGGGCTGACTCTGGAAAATCCCCCAAGAATCTCAAGCACATAAATCCCTTCTTACCCTGGCTTCTATTTGCTCAGCAACTGTCCCTTTATATCCCAGATCAGGGCCAGGCACGATGGCTCACACCTGTGATCCCAGCAGTTTGGGAGGCCGAGGCGGGTGGGAGGAGTCAGGAGTTAGAGACCTGCCCGGCCAACATGGTGAAACCCCATCTCTACTAAAAATACACAAATTAGCTGGTGTGATGGTGGGCACCTGTAATCCAGCTATTCAGGAGGCTGAGACAGGAGAATCACTTGAACCCAGGAAGTGGAGGTTGCAGTGAGCCGAGATGGCACCACTGCACTCTAGCTTGGGTGAAAGAATGAGACTCTGTCAGAGAGAGAGAGAGAGAGAGAGAGAGAGAGAGAGAGAGATTGAATCCACCCATCGAGAGAGAGAGAGAGAGAGAGAGAGAGAGAGAGAGAGAGAGAGAGAGAGATTGAATCCACCCATCCCAGATCAGGAACTCCTTGGAGGCCCAGACATGTGCAGGAGGGACTCACTCTGTAAATAATGTGTGTATGGCGGGAGGAAATGCATGCTCTTTCACCTCATCTATTTCTTTGCTTTATCATTTTATTTCTTTCTCATTTCCTACCATTTCCCCCCACTTATTCTTTAGTAAGCCTTTCTTTAAAAGCTCGAAGCTTGTCCCAGTAGACACCTAAGAAAAACAGAAATTAACCCATTTCTAACCTAAGTTAACAAGGGCAGGCAGGAGGGTCCTGGAAGAAAGGTAGAAAGGGAGCCTTTACCTTAACCCCAGGAGCTGAGGCAGCACCGAGAATACTGTGCAGCTGGAGGGCGTGGCTGCAGAGCCCCTCCGCTGGGTTCATATTCCAGTTCAGCTTCTAACTGCAGCTTAACCTGGGGAAATTTACAAAACTCCTCTCTGCCTCAGTTTCCACATTTGTAAATTGGTGGAAAAAAAAATAGTGCCTACCTCATAATATCTGGGGAAAGATTAAATGAGTAAGTATTTGAATAGTGCCTAGCACTCAATACTCACCTCTTCCTTCCTTTTCCACTGCCCCAAATAAACACCAAAACTTTTGCTTCAAAATGTAGTTTTTCACAGTAAAAGAAGGTTCTATTGGTCCGCCATGCAGCATGTGGTACGGAACAATCTTCTAGTACAGTGTAGGATTTTTAATTTATCATTTTTCCTTGTACATTATGCCCTCCCCTTGGATTCATCTTGCAACCAATGGCAAAGAGCTGTCAAAGAGGCCATTGAGAGGCTGGGTACAGTGCCTCACATCTGTAATCCCAGCACTTTGGGAGGCCAAGGTGGGAGGATCGCTTGAGCCCAGGAGTTCAGGACCAGCCTAGCCAACGTAGCAAGACCTCATCTCTATGAAAAATTTAAAAATTAGCCAGGCATGGGGGCATGGTCCCAGCTACCTGGGAGGGTGAGGTAAGAGGATTGCTTGAGCCCGGGAGGTTGAGGCTGCAGTGAGCCATGATCACGCCACCGCACTCCAGCCTGAGTCACAGAACAAGACCCTGTCTCAAATATTTTTTTAAAAACCCATCGAGACTGGCTTGCCATCTGTGGTCTTGGAACACATCAATAACATCAACCTCTGCTGACCAGCTCAGCTGAATTAACTTAAATGTTATATTTATGCTGATATTGAATTTCCTGGGTTTTTTTTTTTTCTGTTCACACTACCTTCTCACTGCTGAAAGATGATTTTTAAAAGCCCATTCATTTATCGGGAGTAAGGTGGCTTATTGTCCCTGCAGGTGAGAAGTGCAGTGGTCGTCTGAGCCCTTCTCATTGTACTTGTGCACATGATACGTAATTCAGAGGCAAGGATAACTGAGATGTGCCACAGGAAGAGACCATCTCAAGTCCTAGCTGAATGTTTTGCAGGGTCTGCTCTAAATCACATGGACTTCTCTTTCAGTCAGGATTGAATCATCTCCAGAATGTATTCATCCTGCACAACTGAAACTTTGTATCCTTGTGACTGACACCTCTTCATTTCCCCTTCTACCAAGTTCCTGGAAAATACCATTCTCTGCTTCTATGAGTTTGACTTTTTTAGATTCCACATATAAGTGAGAAGATGCAGTATTTGTCTTTCTGTGTCTGACTCATTTCATTTAGCATCATGTCCACCATGTTTACCCACATTGTCACAAATGACAGGATTTCCTTCTTTTTAAGGCTGAATATTATTCCACTGTGTGTGTATATATATATACACCACATTTTCTTTACCCATTCATCCAGCCTTAGGCACTTAGATGGTTTTATCTTGCCTGTTGTGAATGATGGACAGTATGTTAATAATACTGGATTGTACCCTTGAAATTTGCTAAGACAGTACATCTTAAGTGTACCACACACACAGACACACACACACACACAATGGCAACTATGTGAGGTGATGAATATGTTAACTGGCTTGATTATAGTAAAGATTTCACAATGAAATCAAAACACTGTATGTACATTTTGAGTGTATATAATTTTTAGTTGTCAATAATACCTCAATAAAGCTGGAGAAGAAGTTAGAATCAATCAACCAATCAATCAATATAGACTGAACCACTGGCCCCTGTTTCTGTGTTCAGAAATTTTATGGCACAAGTGACTTTCCAAATTTTCTTCATTTTCAAGGTCTTAAACGCCATTTCCATAGATGAATAATTGAATTTTTACCATTCCTATGGGAAATGAATAGGGAGGAAAACATCGTCAGTCAATCGTGATATTTGTCTTCATGCATAAAATTTTAATGTGCACATTTTAACGAAGAAAGATGGTCAAGGAAATGCAATTTGAAATTCAAACTGTGACCTAATATATTTATCTAAAATACAAATCTGCACCAACAAAACTCCTGCAGCACAAATACCAACAGGATTGAGGGCACTCACTTGTCAAGACATCACAGCATATGAGGCTTGATTTCTCCCTCCCCAGGTCTCCAGCCCACTCCAACCCTGGGGGTGACACTGACTGGGAATAGCTAGTATCACTGGCAGTGGATGTACATGGAAGATTATTATATCTCATATATTATTATATATGAAATGGAGTCTTTTACTTAAGCCCATATCCTCCTTGCCAGAAAAAAAAAATCAAAGTTGCTTTGATTGCATTACACAAGATGTTTTGCTTTCATCTTATCCGTTTTGGTCTCCTATACTAGAAGATGGTGTCAGGAGAATGCCTGAGAAACAGGAATAGGTATTAAGTTTAAATCTCTGTAAATATGCCAGAGACCCAGAGGCCAGACTTAAAGAGCAGCATTCTCTCTTATTTAACCTGATTTAAGCAATGGAAGAGATCTCAACAGTCACCCAATAAAAGAAAATCAGTTCTGTCATCTGGGGTTCACTTCCTTATTAAAAATTAATACGCAAGAATGAACAACCAAACAGGAGAGAGTCTCCTGGATCTTTTAACTCGAATGGCTCAGTTTCTTCCCCCTTTTAACTCAAGGTCTTAATTATTCGTGTCATTTTTCAGACAGTTTAGTGGCTGATGGAAAAGGTCAGTCTGGCAGCTCTAAAGAATTCCCCTCTATTTATTTCTCTACCAAAGGGACATAGTTTGGATCCTGTACTGCATTTGGAATACTTGAATCATATTCGTTGGAATATACGCCATCTAGAAGTTGAAAAAGAAAAGAAAATACATATTCAAGCTAAAATCAATCCAATTTTAAGGAGGCCATTAGTCAACCCCAATTTCAGTAGGGTTTTGAACAAACAGGCAAGACTAAAATAGACTAAAATCACTTTGAAGACTGCAGAGCTTTCTCTTGAGACTCTACTCCAAAAGAAGACCTGCAGGACAGACCATCAGTTCCAGTTCCTTTGAGGTGCAGGACTTCTAATTCAAAACCATTTAGGAGGCAGGCTCTCCTGGACACACCCTCACAGATTTACAGGGGGCATAAGATGTTGCTCTCTAGCAACTGTGTCGTAGAAAACAGGTTCCAAACATGCCAGCGCAGCTCAGTTTGTACTCTTCTGGAACTTTCATCTTTCGTCCAAGTGGTAAAATCTGAGCAGCCTTTATTTTATAATTAAGTATCTTCAATTTTTTTTTTTCTGAAGACTAAAAATAGTGACTGGCTTAGCCTAAAAGTCAATGATAATTCCAGATACCATTACTGAGGTTAGAAAATAACATACCAAGGTATAGTCCCTCGCCAAATATATACCAATATATACCAATGTATATTGCCTCCCTCAGCAAAGCCGCTTAGGAAAATTAGAATTGAAAGCAGTGTGGTCCTGTATACTTGAAGTTTCCAGTCTTGTTATTCGCCACCTATTGGTGCAAAGAAACCGTTTTCATAAGAACAATTAACAAGAAGTGTACATTTCTGGGTTGAAACAAAAGCAGAAGAAAAGGTTCGCAACTTAGAAACGAAAGGGAAGAAATAGCAGTGTCTCAAGTATGATGACATGAGCTGAAGAAAAGAGTTCCATGTGATTTAATCCCAAAACAAAACAAGCCCAGGAAGAGATTTCCCAGACTGGCGATTGGACAGCACTCTTTCTGCAGTGGAAAGTATTTGAAATAGGGCATTGCTTAACATCAGGCCCCTTCTGTTGAAGGAAGACACTGTCAAATCCGGTTTTTATTCCTCCTACCCAGAAATCCAGGACTGTGAAAGTCTATAAAAGTACCAAACAGTTTTCAGGATCCCAGAGGCTATGACTTTCATCATTTTCCTGTGATAGTCTCTAAGTCCAACTTTTCAGAATCACTTCTTTGAAGACTCAGACTTCTGCATGAGAAGTGAAAACTGTTCTAGTCGAATGGCTCCAGTGGAACCTAGTTTTTTCAGGGCCCATATACTGTCCCTCCTGCGTGGAATGCCCAGACTTCAAGGTCAACCAGAAGTCCACTTCTCCACCTATCCCGACGACATCCATCTCCCTTTTTGCAGAATCCTCTTGCCTGAGTCGTTACCTAAGCCATGTTGAGCCATGCAGTGAGTAGCTTATCACGTGCCCACTACACGCCACCTTGCCTTCTGAGGGGTCTCCTTTGCATATAATCTCCCCAGCTGGGACCACGCTGCGGAAATGGATGGTTGTCAGCATCTCCCAAAGCCTCACAGATGCCGAGTGTTCCTCACAGATGGAACACTAAAGGCTAGCTCCTTAACCTCCAGTCACCAGGCTAGGGGGATGCTCTGTAGCTTGCCTCGTGGGCATTTCCCTTGAGTGAGAAAGAGATGTCAGCAGTCCTGCTGTCAGCTAAAATTATGATAAATAACCCTTTGGCTTTGTATAGCACTTTTCAGCTACAGAGTGCTTTCAGACACAATCCCAGTGAAATGTTACACTTTTCGTAAATACGTGGGACGGTGGTTGTTCTGTAACTTCCAGATTGTCTGTGTCACAACAGTGCTGCACGGCCCTGCCGTGAAAGCCTCTACCATAGAAGCGTGTGGTACAGCAGTGTTCAGCGGAAGACCCAGAGTCCAGAAATGTGCAGTACCCAACTCTAGATTATATCATCCAAGTTTCACAGTTGAAGCCAAGGCAAAGTTGATTCAATAAAGAAAGTTTGTATTACATACCTTTGACGTGCCCTCTGCGCTTTGTTGTCTCTAACACTTTCAGGAAAAAATCCTGAAGGGAGAAAAGGCTCACCATATGTATGGTCTTATTTTCAACATTTCAATTTGCAACTATAACCTGAAGACATTACTTAACCTCTCTGAGCCTCAGAAGTCCCATCTAAAAAGTTCAGTCCCATCTATAAAGTTGCTGGATTATGTATGGTCTTATTTTCAACATTTCAATTTGCAACTATAACCTGAAGACATTACTTAACCTCTCTGAGCCTCAGAAGTCCCATCTAAAAAGTTCAGTCCCATCTATAAAGTTGCTGGAGGTTTACATGACATAAATCACACACTATGTTTAGCAGAGGGCAAGACATCCAGAAAGCAACTGATACATGAAGGCTTAGGTTATTTGTTAATAATATTTAGGAAGACAAAACAAATGATGCATTCATAAAACTATGAGGAGTTTGATAAAAATTAAGTCACTTCTGTCCATCAATATTTATTAAGCATCTTTGCATTCAAAGATTGTATGGAGAAACAGTGTCCTCCCTGCACGTCCTGAAAAAAACAGAAATGATACTATGGTTTTTGCTCATGAGGATTTCATTACCTAGTGGGTGAGTGATACACACTTTTAAAAATGCCTAAGAGCATTTACAGATCCTACAGAGAGAGGAAGTTAAAGTGTAACTATGGTACAACTGAGCCCCCATAGAACCAATAAATGTGTGGAGCCACAGGGTTCCTGCATACAGCGAGCTTCCCCTTAAGTGCATGTAAGCTGAACATAGATTTTCCTGTTTCATTTGACTTCCTTTTCCAGGAACACCTCCATCTGTAAAGCCAGATGTATCTGTGCAAAGGCACAGAGGTCAAAATGGAGGACTTGAAGAAGGGAGTCAGGCCAGCTCGCCTGTCCCACTGGCCCTTCCAAACAGAGGCTCCCGGCCTGCCTTCTCTCTTCCCGTCACCACTGCCTACGGTTCAGGCATCCATCCTCCAAATACCCAGGACTCCTGCTTCCCCTCAGCTTCTCTGCCCACAGTCTATGCTGCACCACTCTGATTTGCCATGCTCAGTCAGCTGTTCAAGGTGGCCTAATTCATAGCAGCGTGAGAACCACCCCAGGAAACACAGACCGCACACAGATTATCTCAATTACAGGAAAAGCATCACTGTTAACTTCACTAGGCAAAATAATCGATTGATCTCTGTGGCCACTGGGATCTCATGCCTGCCAATACTCTGGCTGATCATTAAGATCCAGTTTCTAAGAGTCCATCGGTTCTTCCTAACTCCCTCTGCCCAATTCTTATTTCTCCCTCCACCTCCATCCAGGGCTAATCACTTCATCCAGAGCCCATGGTCCTGGGGAAACAAAGGCCTAAGTCCTCAGGGATGAAACTGCTCTCTTCCAGTCACCTGAGCCCAACCAGGGTCACACTGGACTCCCTTGCAGAAGCCCCCTGGGGCTCCTGCTCCCGTCACTGTTCCCCTGTGCTGTCCTTGATCTCCCATATTTGACATCTCTTTCCCAGTTGACTGCCCGGGCAGCTCCATGTCATGAATAAATCATCTGCCCTCTATTTCTATTCTGAAATTTTCCTGAAAGTCTCACTTTCTTCTTAGCTCCTCCCCCAGCCCACCATCACTGTGGGCTCCTGAGGTCGTGTCCCAGCCAAAGTCACTACAACATGTTCTTCAGGGAGCCTCCCATCAGGTTCTCCGCTTGTTATTCCCTCTACTCAGATGATCTTACAGAATCACTGCTGTCCAATAAGGTGCCTGCTAGTCTCCTGTGGGTATTTAAATTTGGGTTAATTAAAATTAGATAAAATGTAAAATCCAGTTGCGTGGTGACACAAGTCACACTTTAAGGATTTAATAACCACATGTGGCTAGTGGTACTGGATGGTGCAGACATAAGGCACGTCCATCTTCACCAGGAGTTCTACGGGCCAGCACTGTCACAGAGCACCATATACGCCCACATACTGCTGTGCTGGCCTCAGCAAATTGAGGTTCTACATGTGGAGGGAGAAGGCAATTCTTCTACTGTGGGATTTATCCAAGAAATGCTGTGAAGGAAGCAAGTTGAATTAGGTTTTGAAATATTAATAAGACTATCTTTGGCCAGACACGGTGGATGATGCCTATAATCCTAGCACTTTGGGAGGCTGAAGTGGAGGGATCACTTGAGGTCAAGAGTTCAAGACCAGCCTAGCCAACATAGTGAAACTCCCATCTCAACTGAAAATACAAAAATTATCCAAGCGTGGTGGCGCATGCCTGTAATTCCAGTTACTCAGGAGGCTGAGGTAGGAGAATCACTTGAACCCAGGAGGCAGAGGTTGCAGTGAGCCAAGATCACACCACTGTACTCCAGCCTGGGCACAAAGAGACAGTGAGACTCTGTCTCAAAAAAAAAAAAAAAAAAGAAAGAAAGAAAGAAAAAGAAAAAAGATTACCTGTGTAATCTGTATATCACATATATAAAGAATGTTTACATATATTTTTAAATAACATGGTTTCAAATGGGACATTTCACATGGCAAAATAGCACAGTCACACAAGAGCAAACACCAAGCCTGAGAAGACAGCAGAGGGTCTCCTTCAAGGAAACAAACACTCTTTAATTTGAGGGGCTCATAAGGCATCAAAAAGACCATTTGGAGTGTAGTGTGCCTAAGGACAGTTCAACTTGCTTTTACATTCCTTTATTTGACCTTAACACCACTCTACATGGCACACCAGGTAATATCAACCCATTGTTAACCCAAGGGTGGGCAGACTACAGCCCATCATACGACGCATCCTTATGGTAAATCTGTTCTCTCAACATGCGTTTCCTCTGAAATCAGTATTATAAAGGTTCCCTAGTATATTTTGATCAGGTGACTGTCATTCCAGCTGTATGCATATGTCAAATTAAGACCAGAGAGAGCTAGGAAGAAACAGGACAAAATAAAAGAAAAAAATGAACATATGGCTATCAAAACATCTCTCTATTTTTAACGCATCCCCTGTTGACTCTCTGCTCTTCTCTGCATATTCCCATCTACTTAGCCAAGAACCCTGGTATCAAAAAGCTGTGCTTTCTGCTTCCAGGGCACCTTCAGTCTAGGAATGCTCTGGCTGGCGGCTGCCACATTGGGCAGCACAGGTCTGCAATTTAAAGGGCAACGATAGGACTCAGAGGAAGGAGAAATCAGAGTTCAGGTTTAGGATTTAAAGAACAGGTCTAAGAACAGTCCCTTGGTCAGGCACAGTGGCTCACGCCTGTAATCCCAGCACTTAGGGAGGCCAAAGCAGGAGGATCGCTTGCGCCCCGGAGTTCAAGACCAGCCTGGACAACATGGTGAAACCCCGTCTCTACTAAAAATACAAAAATTAGCCAGGTGTGGCACCACACACCTGTAGTCCCAGCGACTCAGGAGGCTGAGGCAGGAGAATTGCTTGAACCCAGGAGGCGGAGGTTGTAGTGAGCCAAGATCGTGTCACTGTACTCTAGCCTGGGCAATGGAGCAAGACCCTATCTCAAAAAAAAAAAGAAAGAAAAGAAAAGAAAAGTCCCTGGTATTTCTATAGTTTGAAGTTCAGATCAACAGGGATTTGGGAATGGTGCCCTCCTTAGGGTAAGTCATTTCCTAAGGGATGCTAAACTCACTGGACACGTTACAAGAGAAAGTTTCCATCCCTCAGTCAGAATCCTGAAACAACCTGGTGAAGTTCATGCTATAAGAACTGCCAATTGTGTTTCTAGGTGTTTACAGAGCCCCTCAGTAGTTAGCACGGGTGTTTGATCCCAGGCTTTTCTCTATTCGGTCCATTTCCCAAGCCACATTTTCAAAGTTAACCATCTAATTCAATCTCTCTTGCTATCTTCCGCCAGAATAGTAACACTCCGTCACCAAACCAAACTCTTACTCTACACAAATGTCATGTGAAAGTTGTTCCAAAAATAAATGTATGACATTAAACATGAGTACATAATTTTCATTTAACTGGTTTAACTTATTACAATATTACTATATTTTGTAATGCCCATGGGATAATGTTCTCAAGTCAACTGTACATGTGACATAGTAGCTATCGAACCTTTAACTTTCATGCCAACTTTCTTTCTCAAAACAGAGCCTTCCTCTTGAAACCCTTGGCCAAGTAAAAAAGTCCTGTGAGTTTTCTGCAACTGAAATTGTTTCTGCATTGAAAAATCACTGAACTACACTTCACCTGAAGATCAGGGTGGACAGTCAGTCATTCAGTCATTTATAACCAAGGATACCCAAAGTCTATGCCAGTTTCCTATATTCCTATATTAGTTTCCTTTATTAGTTTCCTGTTGCTGCTGTAACAAATTACCACAAACATAATGTCTTAAAACTATGCACATTTATTTTATAGTTCTAGAAGTCAGACATCTAAAATAAAATGGGTCTGCAGGGCTGCACTCCTTCTAGTTTCTCTAGGGGAAAATCTGTTTGCTCCTGGCCATCCAGCAGTGTGGCATCTTCAACTCTCTCTCTCTCTGATCTCTGCTTCCATCATCACATCTCCGACTCTGATCCTCCTGCCTCCCTCATATAAGGACTCTCATGATTACACCAGATAATCCCAAGATCCTTAACTTAATGACATCTGCAAAGTCCCTTTTGCCATCTAAAGTAACATATTTCCAGGTTCTGGGGATTAGAATATGGACATGGAGGGCCCTGATATGGTTTGGCTGTGTCACCATCCAAATCTCATCCTGAATTGTAGCTCCCATAATCCCCACGTATCATGGGAGGGACCCAGTGGGAGGTAACTGAATCATGGGGGCGGTTTCCCCCATGCTGTTCTGGTAAGAGTGAGTGAGTTCTCATGAGATCTGATAGTTTTGAAAGAGATTCTTCCTGCCTTCACTCAGCACTCATTCTCTCTCCTGCCGCCCTGTGAAGAGGTGCCTTCTGCCATCATTGTAAGTTTCCTGAGGCTTCCCCAACCATGTGGAACTGTGAGTCAATTAAATCTCTTTTCTTATAAATTACTGTCTCAGGTATTTCTTCATAGCAGCATGAGAATGGACTAATACAGGCCCTTATTCAGCCGACCACACCAGCCTTATAAACTCATCTCTGCAGACTGTCTAAGAATAATCTTCTGAAATACCAGAGATTACTTAAAAATTCATTATATACTCCCACCAACTGAAGTTTTCCACTTTCATTTCATATTTCAGCACCAGGTGGGATACACTGGGATTAGCTAAAAAGAAAATGAATTATTTTTCTAAACCATTTTAGACTATTTACCTTTTCATATTTCTTAACAAGATAACATACAATTCTATTGGCTAAAAGTAGTGTGGATTTCACTGTATCCCTTGAGGGAGGCTGGCAATAAATGTGAGGTCATATATAAACTTGACAAGATACATTTTAGTTTAATTTCACTCTCAGTGGCTGATTTCTTTAAAATCATGTGGCTAGATGGTTACTTCCTACTGACTCACTACTTCTTAGGGACATATCTGAACTAGTACTAGACCGAACAAAAAATAATTTCCTATAATAAGTGTAGTCAGAAGGAATAAAACAGTATATGGAAAGAAATGGTTATTCTTTTCTACACTACTATCTTAGTTGGAAATGCATTTTAAAAATCTAACAATTAAAGGAATGGGAAGAAAAGGCTCTGCTTATTCTCAAACAGGCCTACCTAGGTATTAGCTTTCTTCATTTACATGTAAGAAAAATTAATCTGAACTCCATTATGTAATACAGTTACCCCGCAATGAGAATGGGTTAAGTTGGAGGCAGATGAAATGCATGTAATTGGCAGGGAATTTCCTGAGAGGTCTGAGGTTTTTAAAAGGTGAGACTCAGCAGGTCCAAAGGGCAAAAAACTAGAGGGTGCCTTTCCATGAATTTGGAGCTATTTTTAATCTAAGAATGAGAGGTTCAGATCTATGGGACCCATGTGGGTTTGGTTTGTTATTCGGGACTAGAAAAGGCTTCTCCTGTTATAGTGGAAACTCAGGCAAGAAGGGCTGTTTTGGCTTTGTAAGTAACGAAAACACTCAACTGAAATTAAATAAAATGCCGCCTCTCCGAACACCGTGCTTGCCTCTTTTGAAGGTAAAGATATTATGGGCCATATCCTGTGTCCTTCACGTGACAACTTAACCTAAACTGTCTAAGTACTGTGAGGAATGATTACCCACCACAAAAACAAGGCTGGAAAGAATGTATTTTTTAGGTAGGAAACTTAACCTTACCCCTCGAATATTTTCTACAACACAAAAGCAACGCAGGACAATTTCTGAATCCCTGGTTTAGTCCTAAGCCAAGGAATGAACTCAAAAACACAGAAGAATGATAAATCATAGATGAGAAAACTTAGAAAAGAAACGTATAACACCAATGCCTGTGGCTTTTGTTTTTTATTTTATTTTGTCTCATAGGGCACAGGAGTTCGAGGTAATAAATTATGAAAAGCACTGATTCCAGTACACAACTTCCAGGAGGCATCTAATACACATTTACACATTTGTTGAAGGAACTTGTAAATACAGTTTAGTCTTGCAAGGAAAGTAGAAAAAGGAAAGAAAAGGACAGGTAGCCAAGCCCTCCTATCTCTCTTTATCTCTCCTGAGATTCATGAGTGGTGGTCACAGGAGCGTGGAGGTGGCCAGGACCTCACTAACCATCTGCATTTGGCACACATACCAAGAGTTGCCAACCCACAAATGCAAATATGCCAGGCATGCATGCTTTACACAGCTTTACAGATGGCTAGTCCCAAGCCACTTGGGATTGGAAAGAAAAAGTACATTCAGTGAGTATCATGTCTTCCATTTACATTAATTTCCAATAGTACCCAACATTACATATATCCAATATTACATTAATTTCCAAAGGCAGAAATGGCAAGTGCAGTCAGCATTTCATTTCTAAATTCAAAGGTATAGGACACAGTTCTCAGCTGGTGCCAGCAGATGCCAAATGGGTGGCACAAATACCAATGACTTAACCCAGCATGCACAGAGAAATAATTGTGTTGAATACTATCTATCTAAAGTGATCTAAAATGTTTTCTCTATTCCAAATAACACGAGAATTTCTGAGATGAAAATCACATAAAATTAAATGGAGACTTTCTCAAATACTGATTAAGGCTCATTTTACAAACACATCCAAGCCCCACTGTGGAGGGGGGAATGTGGGAAGAGAAACCCAGGCTGGCCACTCAGACACCAAGAGGGGCACCAATTCTGTCAACATCTCAAATTCAAGAATGTGGTAAGATCCACCGTTAAGTTCAATTTCCATGCACTTGGTTTTTAACAAGATACACGAATGTCATTTTCTGCTTATTGACATCTCTGTGGGCTGCAAAGCAAAGCAAAGAAATATGTCTTGGTGCATCTGCCATTAGGAATAAATCTACCTCCTCAAATGGTACTTGAAGAGTGAATCATTACTCATTACACTTCTCACATTTTGCATCTCCCTTTAAACAAAAACATTTACATTTTTTATCTTGATTATGGTAGACTATAAAATCAGATGATTCATCATGGTAGGTAACCAGGTTAGCAACAATGGAGGAGGAGGAGGAGGAGGAGGAGGAGGAGGAGGAGCAGGGGAAAGTGGAATGAGCAGTATGTCTTAAACCTGGAGTTGAACCTGGAAACAGAAGAAAATGTAACAGAGTTGCTACAAACACACACGAAAACCAAACCCAGTAAGCAAAGACTGGCTAGGATGCTATTCTCTTGGCCCAGATGCCGGTTCAGGTGCCATCTGGAAGCAACAGCAACTAATGAGGAAAGAAGAGAAATTCAGCAATTTGGAAGTTTTCCCGAATTCAGTCCCTCCTTCAGGGAATCCCAGCTTTACTGTGAAAGGGGTCCTCCTGTCTTTCCCTTGCACGTGCTGTGAATTGCTTTCTCAAGGTCAGTGGCCATGAAAATATTCTATGCAGCCTGAAAAGAGAAGAACTCTCTGGCACAACAAGCCATAACACTGTAATTTGAGAGCTGTAGACATATACATATGCAAATACAGGCAGTTCATGTTTCTCCGGAGATAGCACCAACTTGTCCATTAGTATCAGCTCTACCTTATTTAAAAGCGTAAGTTTGACTGCTGTTTGCCAACCTCGTTCTACTGCAGCTGGAGAGTGAAGGCTGGATAACTCTACATGCTCAAACCATAATGCTTCCTGTGACCTTTCCTCCCAAAGCCCAAACACTCCCAGCATCGCAAAGTAAAGTGACATGGTCCCACACGGCACCCCTCACCACCCTGCACAGGGTACCCACGATATTGTGGGAAATAAAAATCCTCCGTGCAAGCCCTGGCTTGGATTAGTTAAGCAACATGCTGGCTCCCTGTTGAGGTCAGCACCCTTCATTTCCTCCACATCATAACACCATAGTAAGATAAAGGTAACACACTGGGAAGACGGAAAGGACAAACCCAAAACACAGAAAAGTTCAAAAATCTTGTCCACTAAGACAAGAAGGGTTAAGGACTGAATTGTGTCCCTCCTCCTACAAAATTTGTATGTGAAAGCCCTAATGGGACTGTTATTTGGAGACAAGTCCTTCCAAGAGCTGACTTAAGATGAGGAGATGAGGGTGAGCCCTCATGCAATATGACTAGTGTGCTTAGAAGAAGAAGAGATTAGGACACAGACAATGGAGGAAAGACCACGTGAGGACACAGGGAAAAGACAGCCATCTATAAGTCAAGAGGAGTGGCTTCGGAAGAAAACAGCCCTGCCAACACCTTGATCTTGAGTTTCCAGCTTCCAGAATTATGAGGAAATAAATGTCTGTTGTTTAAGCCAATGAATCTGTGGTAACTTGTTATGACAGCCCAGGCAAACTAATGTAGGCATTAACAGAGCATGCCTTAAGCTAAAACGTCAGAAGCAGGCTGGGCGCAGTAGCTCATGCCTGTACTCGCGGCACTTTGAGAGGTCAAGGCAAGCAGGTCACTTGAGCTCAGGAGTTCAAGACCAGCCTGGGCAACATGCTGAAACCCTGTCTCCACCAAAAATACAAAAACTTAGGCAGGTGCAGTGGCACACACCTGTGGTCCCAGCTACCTGGGAGGCTGAGGTGGGAGGATCACTTGAGCCTGCGAGACAGAGGTTGCAGTGAGCTGTGATCATACCACTGTACTCCAGCCTGGGTGACAGAGGGAGACTTCCTCTCAAAAAAGAAAAAAAAGAAAAAAAAGAGAAAGTCAGAAGCAGGTGCCTCACTGATCTTCCTATCCCTGTCTGAATAGCTCTCTTCTCCCCGTCAAGTTCCCAGGATTCCAAGCCCCTCCAACTGAGATCAAGTAATGGGGCATTTCACCTCAAATGCTCTTGGTTCTTGATATTAGGAAAGCAATCTAATCAAATAGATTAAACACACACACGTGCCCAATTACACTCTTCTAAAATCACAGCTGTTGTATACCCCTGTGGCTTCAGCCTCCTGATCTTTCTCGTTGCTTCCCTTCTCCTCCTCCATCTTCCAGGAACAGCAGAGATGAAATTAACACGTGCAGAGCAAGTTAAGAATTTTATCTGATGGGGTAGATTTTATTTTATGCAACTGGGAAGGGACTCAGAAAGATAAAGTAATTTTTCCAATAGTAGAACCAATAACTGAAACTCAGATATTTTTGACTCCAAAGATTTGTCTCTTTTTGCCAAGTCATGGTTCCATCCCAGTAGCTGAAATGACTAAAGTTTTATAAACTAGTTCTATTAGGAAAAGAAATAAGTCACTGTAAACACTACCCTAATATCCCTAGAGATCATTTTTAAATTGATATTAATTGGATGCACTCCACTATGTAAGCCTATAGAGAAACTAAAGTATCTGTCGCACTTCCAATTTCACGACTCAGGCTAAAAAATGAACATAAATGGCAATCACACCCTTGAGTAGTTTTTGCGGAAAGATAACTCAATGAAATACCTACTTTTAAAATAAGAAATAATGACAATAAAAAGCCGATGTGAATTTGGTGCTTTCCTATCACCATTCAGCATTTGCGGGAATCCAGCTGTCGGCAAGGTTATTCTGGGCTGAGACCAGGGCACAGAAGAGGGCCGGCCCCGGCCCTTCAATCAGGCACTTTCATGCTTCCTGCATGGGCGCAGCGGGTGAAATTAACAGTTAACTCCACATTATATCGGGACCCAAGTCAGTTTTTAATTTGATTCTCCTTTCAGAGAATTAAAAAGGGACTAGCACATTCAAGAAATGCCTGGCCAAAAGCAAAGGACTATTCCCTAACCAGTGACACTGGGAACAGTGAGGGCACCAAGGAAATGCAGCTGGGAGGAGGGATGACGAAAGCAAAGCTTCAATTCCTCCTGGCATCAGGGAGGGGACTGAGGGCCACAAACTAGCCCTCCCCCGCCTTTCCATCTGTTACCCAAAACGCTTGCTCTGCTTGTGAATTAAAGCAATAACAACCTTAATGTTCATGAATAACTAGACATGCCTAGTCACCTTGCTGCCTGTAAGAATTATGCACATCATTATACATGTTGGGCTTTCTTACAAGTGCCATTCAATTTCCATAATACCCTCAGCTGACGGGTCTTAGTATTCACAGATTTCTGCTTACATAGCCTGATTGCCTTGTTAACTGCTTTATAACATTAGCGGGAGCATTAGAAGCCAGGAAAATGCAAGATGCATGGATGAAAGCAGAGAAGCCAGCTTGACACAGATGGATTTGCTTTGGGATAAGCTGAATTTGAAATACCATGCGCATCCAGGTGAAAATGGGGATGAGGCACTGGGGTAATGTCCTTTCCACGGTGAGCTGGTGTTGTGGTTGTGAATGAGATCTTCAAAGAGGAGGATGGAATGTGGGGGCAGATGATGGAGGACCGAGGACCAAACTCTGGAGGCTTTCACCTTTGGACAGTGAGAGAACCAAGAGAGGCCCAGGGAGAACGGGGGTGGGTCATAAAATAATCACTCTTCAGAGTCACACTGTCTAATATGGTAGCCACATGCCACGTGTGTCCATGGAACACCTGAAATGTGGCTGGTCTGCATTGAGATGTGCCATGAGCATAACATACACACTGGATTTTCATGCCTAAGTAGACAAAAGTCCCACGTCCTCCAGGGAAGTTCAAGGCGATGAATACTGAGGGAAAGCGTTTGAGAGCTCACTGGTCATCTTTCAGAGCTATTTCAGTGAGTGGTAAGGCCAGTAATATAAGAAGCAGTGAGTAAAGAAACCACTGCTGTGTCTAGTATTTTGGGGCAGGGAAATAGAGGAGCACAGTTAAAGGGCACTTTGCTTTGTTGTCTATGAAAGGGAAGACCTGCGGATGTTTGTAAATAGCCCAATATCTCCTCTCCCCAGAAAGACACAGACATACTCGCCTCATCAGTTCGCATTCTCATCCCCACTGAACCATCTGGAAACAAGCTCATACACCAACATAAGCAGAGAGGAGAGACGACTGTGGAATAAAGAGGCATTCTGCAATTTATCAAGAAAGGAGCTTAGGCCTTCCATGTTTTGATTTTTGTTTTAAATTCTGCATGAGATCACGGAGTGAAAGGCTAGAAGCGCTGAGAGAGGGTTGCCTGGCTGGCCTGAGAGTGGCATGGCATGAGAACCACTAAGCGCATACCGGATCCTGGGATTCCACTGGCTTTTCATCTGGCTGTTACCTGCCCAAATGCCACCACTTGAACATAAATTTATCGGGAAACTTCTACATGGTCACGAGGAATTTTCTCACTAACTTCAAAGCATGGACCAAACTGCCAGAGAGCACTGAGGGGGCTTTCTCCTTCTACTCCCTAGTCTTCAAATAAATGAGTGTTGAAAAGGGTAACTGCTGATGGCTCTCTGTAACTTCTGAATGGGAACTCATGGCAACAGTGGGCCCATACTGCATGCCAGAAGCAGGGCCAGGCTATAATTCTGAACGGGCAACAAGTCACTATAAACATTTATAAAGACGAAAGTGTGCAAGGGCTTACAGAAAGTAAATCGTCGGGCAAATTGTTAGAAATGTCCAAGTCTTTGTTCCACGAAAACTAAACATTAATCAGACTTTAGTGATATCTGTAGTATTTTATAAGAATAGCAAGGAGATGAAAGAATTATCACCTGACACTGCAGGTGAGCCTGAAAACGTGTATTCACACTTAACTTTCCCTATTAAATTACTCAAATAAAGAATCTTAACAATAGCAGGGTCCAATTTAACACTTGTTACATATAGAAGAAACTCACAGAAACTAACAAGCACTCAGCCCACACACATCTGCTTAGCCAAGGCTTGGTGGGTTAACCTTATGGTACTGAGAACTTGGAAACACAAGACTGCAGGAGGGGCAGCTATAAGAGGCAGTTCCCCAAAGAGGAATATATATATATATTCCTATTTGAAAGAATATGACACAGGGGTTTTAATTCCATCAAGATAACAGGCAGTGCATGAAAGCAGCACCAACAAATTAATACAAAGGTGTATTGACAATAACAATTTTAATACTTCATTTCCAGACCATTAAAAATATCTGGCATCTTTGCTCATCATCATTGGCTTCCTACAAAAGGCCTTTGTCTTAATGGCAGAATAGAGTAGTGCTTAGTGCTGAGGCTCTGACACTGGCTTTAAGTTCTGGCACAAAACGATGAGCTGTGTGGTTTAACCTCCCTGTGCCTGCGTTAAAATGGGTCTAATAACAGCATATACCTCACATGGTCCTGTGAAGAGTCAGTAAGTTAACACACAATAGGACCTTTCCCACAGTACATGATCAATAATGTCAGCTACTAGTTTAATCAATTAATGCTTATCAGCACCAGATCATAGCAAACCAAGATTCTCCCTGGGGACCTCACTGACACAGCATGTCACTAGGACCAAAACCTTCATCTCTAAAGCAGTCTTTGCCCGCTGAGTTCTTCTCCCCATTAAGAAATCACAGTGATCTTGGAGTAATTAGCCTTTCCCTTTACACAGGTGCTGATGTCTCCTGCCTTCCAGGAATCATCTCCAAGTAAAGCCTGGTGGAGTTCACCATTAAAAGAAAGAAGAGTTTCAGGATGGCAGCTAGGACAGGAAGGCCATGCTGCAGGAGAAACTGAAGACTTTCCGTGAGTGAAGGCTTTGCGTCTTTAGGCTGCAATGGCTGCCTCCTATTCATATAAATGAGGGAAGTCTTCTGGGAAGGGTGAGGTTCCTGATGAAAGCCAATAAAACCTTCTTTCCACCTGGATGGGTCATTGGGATGGAATACTGACAGAGACAGAGAGAGGGGGAGAGAGTGTGTGTGTGTGTGTGTGTGCCATATATGTGACATATATCTGGAACATAAATGCATGAGAAATTTCTAAATTGTGATGAATATGTATATGTGCATGTATATATATGTGGGGGTGTATTTATATATGTATATGTATATAAAGAAAGAGAGGGACCTCCTGTGGATCTTGGCTGTCCCTTTTGGACCTAGCCCTCCCTGAAGTCTGGGCCATGGGTGTCCACACAAGGGGACCGAGGGGCACAAACCTGTGGGTCCTGAACCAAAGCAAATGTAGATACATCGAGTCCGTGGCTCAGATCTTTGTTGACTTTCTTTCCAACACACTTTCTTCTCACATTTTTCCCCCTCTAAGCATAGAGAAAAATACATGGGCCAAAAAAAAGGTAGAAAATCCTGCATAAGCAGAACTGTGAAACAGGCTTTCCAAAATGTTGCTTAGAGGCTCAGATTTTCAATTCACAGCAGCGATATCCAAGCATAAAACCTAAATGAGAATGGGTTCAGTGCTTGGGTCTCTGCCCTCCTAACCATGGGGTGACTCCCACATCCTTCTCTCTATGAACATGGCTCCCAAACATGTGGGATCAGCCCAGACCCCTCTCTAAGACCTGGCCGCACAATCCAGCTGCATGTTCAGTATTTCTACCTAGACATACACCAGCTTCAAAATCAGTGACTCATCATCCTAACCTGCAAATCAACTCTTGCCAGGGATGGCCCTCTGCCTGTTAATAATATAACAATAGTTCCAGTCACACCAACGTAACACTGCCTGAATCATCTCTGACGGACTGCCCTCGCCAACCCTCAGTGTCCAGGCACAAGACACTCTTACACTGGGCAAAGAAGGACCAAGCCAATGGGCCATCTTGGGTTTGCACAAGTCATTGCTGATGTGGCACTGGAACAAGCGTTCTACCCATGGTGACTGACTAATCATAAAATAACGTCATGAATGTGTCTGGGCTGGGGGAGGTTGTGGCAGAACATTTGAAACAAGTTATGCAAAAAGACAAAAGCAGGTGGCCAGGCGCGGTGGCTCAAGCCTGTAATCCCAGCACTTTGGGAGGCTGAGACGGGCGGATCACGAGGTCAGGAGATTGAGACCATCCTGGCTAACACGGTGAAACCCCGTCTCTACTAAAAAAAATACAAAAAACTAGCCAGGCGAGGTGGCAGGTGCCTGGAGTCCCAGCAACTCAGGAGGCTGAGGCAGGAGAATGGTGTAAACCCGGGAGGCGGAGCTTGCAGTGAGCTGAGATCCGGCCACTGCACTCCAGCCTGGGCGACAGAGCGAGACTCCGTCTCAAAAAAAAAAAAAAAAAAAGAAGACAAAAGCAGGTGACTTTGGAGGGATGCAGATGACAAGGCGAACACTGCTTGAGGCCTCAGAGATGTAAAGCAGCCTCTATCCATCAGTCTCCTCCCATTGTCGCATCTTCCTCCCAAGGAGTCATCCTTTTCTTCCCCTTCTCACAGCTAGTACGTAGGTTACGGCAGTGCTGCCCAGTAGCCTATCCACGTATACAATTTTATTTAATCTATTTTTTGAAACCTAGCCTTGATCTTGCTCTGTCACCCAGGCTAGAGTGCAGTGGCATAATCATAGCTCCCTGCAGCCTTGAACTCCTGGGCTCAAATGGTCCTCCTGCCTCAGCCTCCCAAGCAGCTGGGACTACAGGCACATTCCACCACACCCAGCTAATTTATTTTCATTTTTTTAGAGATGGGGTCTCACTATGTTGCTCAGGCTGATCTCAAACTCCTAGGCTCAAGCAATACTTCTGCCTCAGCCCCCCTGAATAGCTGGGATTACAGACATGAGCCACCATTTAGGGCTCCCACACAAAAAATTTTAAATCTTTTCATTGCCATGTTTTAAAAAAAAGAATACAATGAAAAGCAAAAAGTGAAATTAATTTTAACCATATATTTTGTATAATCTAATACGTCGAAAATATTATCTCAACATGTAATCAATCACTACTGAAGCTTTTTTTTTTCTTTTTTTTTTTTTTGAGACAGAGTCTCGCTCTGTCGCCCAGACTGGAGTACAGTCGTATGAGATCGGCTCACTGCAACCTTTCCCTGCTGAGTTTAAGTGATTCTCATGCTTCAGCCTCCTGAGTAGCTGCAACTACAGGTGCATGCCATGACACCCAGCCGATTTTTTTATTTTTAGTAGAGACGGGGTTTCGCCACGTTGGCCAACCTGGTCTCAAACTCCTGACCTCAGGTGTCCACCCATCTCAGCCTCCCAAAGTGTGGGATTACAGGCATGAGCTGCGGTGCCCAGCCTGAAGCATTATTAATGAGATATTTTATATTCTTTTTGCCATGTTAGGTCTTTGAAATCTGGTATGCGTCTCGTCCCTGCAGCACATCTCAACTCCAAGGGGCCAAATTTCCAGTGTTCAACAGCCACATGTAGCCAGTGGCTGCCATCCTGGACATCGGGGCTCTAAACAGTCCTTATTTCAAATGCAGAGCAGGACAGTGACCTCCTACGTGGTCCCCCTTTGTCTCATGAGGTTCGCTTCTGGGCTTGCTCACTCTCACTACCTGAGAGAAAAGCAGGGCCCCTATCTGTATTCTCAACACCCACCACAAACCAGGCATTCTGTAGATGTTTGTCAAATAGCCAGTCCACGAAAGACTCCAGGATAAAATCCAAATTCCTTAAAATGACCACCAGGTTTAGCCTTTAACTCCTTGTAACAATCCTCTTCATAGTCCTCTGCACTAGGTCCTCAAGTGCCTATTTCAGTGTGCAGTGGGGTGAAGATAGAAACAGGTCCTGAGGTAAATATGTGGCAGCTTCCTGGAGCATTAGTTATACTAACTGGTGAGCTGTTTTTTGTTTTGTTTTGTTTTGTTTTGAGATGGGCTCTCACTCTGTCGCCCAGGCTGGAGTGCAGTGGCATGATCTCTGCTCACTGCAACTTTTGCCTGACAGGTTCAAGCAATTCTCCTGCCTTAGCCTCCCAAGTAGCTGGGATTACAGGTGCCTGCCACCATGCCTGGGTAATTTTTTGTATTTTTAGTAGAGACCGGGTTTCGCAATGTTGGCCAGGCTGGTCTCAAACTCCTGACTTCATGTGATCCACCCGCCTCGGCCTCCCAAAGTGCTGGGATTACAGGAGAGTATTTTTAAATATTTTCAGATTAAAATGCTCTGGCATACACTAAAAGATTTTTTTAAGATTAAATATGAGTTTCCTAATCTATTTTATGTGTGCAACAAGTAGCTTTATAACTGACATTCTAGAAAACCTCCCACAGCTCTTTTTGGCGTTCACATCCCCCTTGCTGGTTGGTGCACTAAAGAAAAATTCTCTAATGCGCCCTTCCTCTGCAGACCAGCTCCTTGTCTCTGCCCCTTTGCTGGGAGTATTCTCTTCATCTGTTTCTCATCTTCTCTGCCCATCCACTCAATGCCTGGAAGTTGACCCTGATCAGTGGAAAGTGGAATTTGCTAAACTCCAACTGATCTCAAAAGCTGCACAGGCCGGGTTCAGTGGCATCCATGTGCTCTTGGTGTCCCAGGAAGCCCTCTTCCCCCAGCAGGGTCAGAAGTGCCCGCTCCCTGGCCATTCCCCACCACTAGTGCCTGCTCCAATTTCAGAGTAAAGTAGAAGCCCAAGCCCGGGCACTGTCACGACCTGGCCAGCTGTACCCACGCTCAAGGTGGTAATGACACATCAGCATCCCCCTCCACCACCTCATCCCCCTCCACCACCTCATCCCCCTCCACCACCTCATCCCCCTCTGAAACTGTGGGCACCTACAAGCTCAGGGAGACAGGCTGGAGCCCGGTGGGGCTGAGAGCAGCTCTGCAGGCCCCCCTCGGAGGGAACGGCCTGGGCATCTTTGACACAATGTTGATGGCCACAGGAGGCAGACAGGTTTCTAGGCCGGAAGAGGCAGGACCCTGGTGAAGCCCCACCTTCAAGCCAGGCATGACCTGAAGCCTGGGGGCCAGGGGGCCAGTTCCCAGTGGAATCCCCAACACAGAGTAAGAATTTATAGTGTTTTTTCCAGGCCTGCCATGGCCAAACATGGACCAATCAGCCCTCACTTCCTCCCTTCTGAGCCCATAAAAACCTGGACTCAGCGGGCACGGTGGCTCACGCCTATAATCCCAGCACTTCGGGAGGCTGAAGCAGGCAGATTACCTGAGATCAGGAGTTTGAGACCAGCCTGGCCAACATAGTGAAACCTCGTCTCTACTAAAAATACAAAAATTAGCTGGGCATGATGACAGGCGCCTGTAATCCCAGCTACTCAGGAGGCTGAGGCAGGAGAATCACTTGAACCTCGGAGGTGGAGGTTGCAGTGATCCAAGATCATGCCATTACACTCCAGCCTGGGGGGTCAAGAGTAAGACTCTGTCTCAAAAAAAAAAAAAAACCCTGGACTCAGCTGGACTCGCACACTCGTCAGGAAGACCTGCCTGTGTAAGGGAGCTGCCCACTTCAGGTCTCATGAGAGCTGTTCGGTTGCTCAATGAAGCTCCCCTCCGACTTACTCACTCTCCAGCTGTCTGTGTACCTCATTCTTCCTGGACACTGGACTTGGGAACTGGGACCCGGCAGGACTGAACTTGGGACCCGGCATGACTGAAAGAGTTGTAACACAAACAGGCCGGAAACATGCCCCCCACTCACCACATTGCAGGCAACAAGAAGAGAAGAGCAGTGGCCTTTGGGGCTCCCTGAGCCAGGGTTGCGACACGCTGTAACACTCTCCTTGGGGCTCTGCAGTTTCTGGCATCTCCAAGCTTTTGGGTGCCATTGCATTCTCCTTGTCCAGATACTGGTGCCCACAGCAGAAGCCACTTGCAGTACGTCTGATCCGGCCACAGCCTCACATGGAGCTGGCACCTGTGCCAGCACCTGGAGCAGCCCACCCTACCCCAGCCAGCATACCTGGCTACACACAGTGGCTGGACCCCACTCACTTGCTCACACAACCCTTGCCTCTCTGCACCTGACTCGCCCTTGGCAGGCATGGGATCTGGGATGGTAGTGCAAACCGAGCACAGCCTGCCGGGCCAAGTAGGCAAAATGAGCCCAGTGGGCACAAGCAAAACCCAAGCAGAGGCACCACCGGTCACAGAGGTTCCAGCTGATAAAGCAACACCCTAAGGATCTTGTGACACCAGCACTTTGGGAGGTTGAGGCAGAAGAACTACTTGAAACCAGGAGTACAAGACCTTTAGTCTCCTAAATTTTTAATTGATTTCTGTTGTTCATCATGTTATAAAACTGGTCCAATTAAGCTGTTGGAGGATGGTTTGACATAGTTATTTAAAAATTAGCTGGGCCCAGTGGCATGCACCTGTAGTCCCAGCTGCTCAGGAGGCTGAGGCAGGGGGATCTTGCTGCCAATTTGCTTCAAGTCAGTCTGCAAGAAAAAAATCATAAAAAATAGAAAGGTAAAAAGTTAAACACAGTCCAGGCATAGTGGCTCACACCTGTAGTCCCAGCACTTTGAGAGGCCAAAGTGGGAGGATCACTTGAGCCTGGGAGGTCAAGGCTGCAGTGAGCCATGGTCATGCCACTGCACTCCAATCCAGGCAACACAGTAAGATTGTGTCTCAAAAAAAAAAAAAAAAAAAAAACATTAAAACACCAACAGGTATGTCAAACCACCCTCCAATAGCTTAACTGGACCACTTTTATAATGAGCAATGGAAAGCAATCAAAAATTTAAGAGAATAAAGGAAAATGTTTATTAACATCATGCCATATCTGTGTGCATTTCATTTCAAACATTGTTTTCAGGAAAAATTTTCTAATAAAATGCAATTGTTACGGAAAAACAGTATTCACATGAAAACCAATAAAGTAAAATCTATTCCTTGAGAAATAGCCTAATAAAAATAAGCTGAAGTGAGTAGCTTTGAAAATAAAGCATAATTTGGCGGGACACAGTGGCTCACACCTGTAATCTCAGCACTTTGGGAGGCCGAGACGGGCGGATCACGAGGTCAGGAGATCAAGACCATCCTGGCTAACACGGTGAAACCCCATCTCTACTAAAAAATACAAAAAACTAGCCGGGTGAGGTGGCGGGTGCCTGTAGTCCCAGCTACTCGGGAGGCTGAGGCAGGAGAATGGCGTAAACCCGGAAGGCGGACCTTGCAGTGAGCTGAGATCCGGCCACTGCACTCCAGGCTGGGCAACAGAGCCAGACTCCGTCTCAAAAAAAAAAAAAGAAAGAAAAAGAAAAGAAAGCATAATTTAAGAAGCCTAAACTCTTGCCTGACACCATTTTTTTAATATGGACTTTTCCAGAATATTGAAGGAAATTCCTCACTCCTAATAATTCAGTACTTCACTAAGGTTTTAAAAAATTATGAAAGGCAATAGCATTAACTAATAAAAAATCATCAAGCATTTTCCTTGGGAAATATTTCTGTCCTAAGTTAAATGTTACATAAACATTTCTGATTTTCATGAACTACTTTTAGTCATCTGGCTAACAGGCATTAATAATTAAGTCCAGTACAAAAGTCCTCTCTGTACTCACTGTATAAGTTATAAATGTCCAACTTGCTGTGCCCTGTTTTGAAAAGTATTTACTTATACTAGAAATAAATAACATTAAAATTAAATCTCTAAAGAAGTCCATTTATGGTCCTATATTAAGTACATATTTCAAAATTATCTTTTGAAAATTGCTCTTTTTAAGTTCTATTGTTAAACCTCTGAGTGGTTACCATTAATCTTTCCCACTTTCTCTTATCACAAAATATAGCCAGATTATCAGTAAACAACATATAAATGGGATGAGCTGCATGGATTTTTCTAGGGCCTGGACTGGAAAATTCATTCACCAGCACTCTTCCAGAACAACCGATGAAAAGCAGAATTTAACATCATTTTTAAACAATTCACAGTTCAAGAGATCATAATGTCCTAATGAGCTATTTTCCTCCACCCATCATTAAACTTTTCTTACACTGATAACTTCTTTTCTGAAAAAGGGAATTCTACTAGAGTTGCTGCAATTATGCCAAATATTAAGAGATACAGGAGATTTTTGCCCCAGTGCAATGCTTCCATTTTATGTATTTTTTTCTCAACTGGCTCACCTAGGAGCAGGTTGGAAGAAAAATGTCAGTTAAAGGCTACAATACAGGGAGATCTAAAAACAGTAAAGGGAAGTTCATTTTATACACCAAAAGCCAGAAAATGGAGTCAGCAGAACCACGTAAAGCTCTAAGTAAAAATAAATGATGGCGAAGAAGAATTAAGTTACATATGTGTTTCAATCATAACACAGTAAAGACTTTCTTAAGGAAATTCTCATAACGAACCCATTTTTGAAAAGTCAGGGCAAATGTAATAAGAAGAAGAATACAGGGTAGATGAAACTAAATTAACACACGGAAAGTGTTTTTAAAAACCCCTAAGAATCGAGAATATTCACCCACCAGAGAAAATGCGAAACTACAGACTGAAGTAAAGAATATATTTACACAAATGGCCACGTTGGTAAGGGACAATTTACCAATCTTATCAGAATAAAGGCTTCGACAGCACATGGACAACATACCAATGTCAACTGTTCTGGAGCCATGCCAAAGGTTCATCACCTATTAAACTCATATTTTTGCTGAGGCATAAATTTTGCCTATTTATAGGTATCCCATTTATATGTTGTTTACTGATAATCTGGCTGTATTTTGATAACCCTCCAATGGCCTAGCCTCTGCATGTCGGTGCGACTTTATTGTAATTACCATACTGTATATGCTTGTTTTCAAGAAGTGTTTTTTAAAAAACAATGAAATGTTCTGTTTCTTTGAGGAAAATGAGACCCAGAAAGCCAAATACTAGTGCTATCTATTGTCTGAGATTGACATGATGAGAAAGTGAAAGAGTCTAAAAATAGGTACAGTTCTTAGCCAAAAAAAAAAAAAAAAAAAAAAATTCAAAGTTCTGGATAAATCAAGGTACGCAATGTTGAATCTGCTAGTGACTTAAGTGTAGGGCATGATTAATTATACCACAAACTCTGTATAGTACAATGCAATGGACATTCACTGCCATGATCAAGGAGAAATGATGTGAAATTGACATACATGTCCGCAGGTTTAAAAACTCAGCTAAAGGAAATAGGATGCAATAATTAAAGCACAGGATGTTAACAGAAAAGGGTTCAGTCAGGAAGAACTCTACAGTAAGCCAAATCAAAAACATCTGCTACAGTGTTCACACATTGGAAGACAAAATAATAAAGATGCCAACTCAACCCAAATTGATACACAAGTTTGCTACAATTCTTATCAAAATCCCAGTGAAATATTTTGTAGGTATAGACAAGAATATTTTAAAATTTATATAGAAAGACAAAGGAAATGGTAAAACAATTTTGAAAAAGAGGAATTAAATGAGAGAGAACACGCTACCTGACATACATAGCTACAGTAATCAACACTGTATGGTATTGGTGGATGGCTAGACACATAGATGAATGAAGCAGAACACAGAATACAGAAATAGCTCCGTGCAAGTATGATCAAATAATTTTGTACAAAAGCAATTCAATGGGGGACTGGTAATCTTTTCAACAAAGGCTGCTGGAATAATTGGAGACAGGAAAAAAACAGAATCTCTACCTGAGTCTCATACCTTATTCAAAAATTAACTCAAAATCAGATCATTGATGAGAACCATAAAAATATAAAACATTTAGAAGAAAGCATAAGAGAAAATATTGAAGACCAAGAGCTTCGCAAAGAGTTCTTAGGCACGGGGCCAAAAGCACAATCCAGAAAAGAAAAATACCAATAAATTTTACTTCATCAAAATTAAAAACTTCTGGTTTTTGAAAGACTGTCGAGTGGGAAAAAATGATGAGCTACAAACCAGGAGAAAACACTGATAAAGAATTTTTGAAATTCAACATTTTTTAAAAAGTCCATTTAGAAGACAGGCAAACAACATGAAGAGACATTTGACTTAAAAGAAAGACACAGGTGCCAGGCGCGGTGGCTCACACTTGTAATCTCAGCACTTTGGGAGGCCGAGGCAGGCAGATCGTGAGGTCAGGAGATCGAGACCATCCTGGCTATAATGGTGAAACCCCATCTCTATTAAAAATACAAAAAATTAGCCGGGCATGGTGGCGGGTGCCTGTAGTCCCAGCTACTCGGGAGGGTGAGGCACGAGAATGGCATGAACCTGGGAGGCAGAGCTTGCAGTGAGCCAAGATTGCACCACTGCACTCCAGCCTGGACGACAGAGCGAGACTCCGTCTCAAAAAAAAAAAAAAAAAAAAGACCATTTAGGTCTTCAGGACCATTAGGGAAAAGCAAATTAATACCACGATTAGATATCACTACACACCTAGCAGAACAGCTAAAATTTAAAAACAGTTACGATACCAAATGCTGACGAGGGTGTGGAGAAACTGGATCTCCCAAACACTGCTGATGGAAATCTAAAATTCTGCAGCCACCCTGGAAAATACTGCAATTCTTTAAAAAACTAAACATACCTTACAACCAACAAAACATATTCCTGGGCATTTATCCCAAAGAAACAAAACTGATTTCTGCATAAATGCCTGTATAAGATTATTCATAGCCCTTTTCATTGTAACAGTCAAAAACTGAAAACGACCAAAATGTGTTGCAAGAGAAATGTAAAAGAGATATGAGAAAAAGCATTTTGCAAGACATGTTGTAAACAGCCAAAATGTGGCATGTCCATAGCATGAAAAGGGCATTTTGCTGAATGAAAAATGCCAATCTCAAAGGTCACATATTGTATCATTCAATTTATATTACTGATATGGTTTGGATCTGTGCCCCCACTCAAATCTCATGTCAAATTGTAATCCCCAATTGGAAGATCCTTGGAGGTGGGGTCTGGTTGAGGGTGAGGGTGACTGAAGCATGGGTGTGGATTTCCCCCTTGGTGATACTCTGGTGATAGTGAGCGAGTGCTCCTGAAATCTGGTTGCTTAAAAGTGTGCAGCACCTTCCCCCCCACTTCCTCCTGCTCCAGCCAGGTAAGACGTGCCTGCTTTCCTTCCTCTTGGTTTTCACCTTCCGCCATGGTTGAAAGTCTCCTGAGACCTCCCCAGAAACTGTCATGTTTCCTGTATAGCCTGTGGAAACATGAGCCAATTAAATCTCTTTTCTTTACAAATTACCCAGTCTCAGGCATTTCTTTTTTTTTTTTTTTTTCTTTTTTTTTCTTTTTTTATTATACTTTAAGTTCTAGGGTACATGTGCATAACGTGCAGGTTTGTTACATATGTATACTTGTGCCATGTTGGTGTGCTGCACCCATCAACTCGTCAGCACCCATCAATTCGCATTTATATCAGGTATAACTCCCAATGCAATCCCTCCCCCCTCCCCCTTCCCCATGATAGGCCCCGATGTGTGATGTTCCCCTTCCCGAGTCCAAGTGATCTCATTGTTCAGTTCCCACCTATGAGTGAGAATATGCGGTGTTTGGTTTTCTGTTCTTGTGATAGTTTGCTAAGAATGATGGTTTCCAGCTGCATCCATGTCCCTACAAAGGACGCAAACTCATCTTTTTTTATGGCTGCATAATATTCCATCGTGTATATGTGCCAAATTTTCTTAATCCAGTCTGTCACAGATGGACATTTGGGTTGATTCCAAGTCTTTGCTATTATGAATAGTGCCGCAATAAACATACGTGTGTGTGTGTCTTTATAGCAGCATGATTTATAATCCTTTGGGTATATACCCAGTAGTGGGATGGCTGGGTCATATGGTACATCTAGTTCTAGATCCTTGAGGAATCACCATACTGTTTTCCATAATGGTTGAACTAGTTTACAATCCCACCAACAGTGTAAAAGTGTTCCTATTTCTCCACATCCTCTCCAGCACCTGTTGTTTCCTGACTTTTTTATGATTGCCATTCTAACTGGTGTGAGATGGTATCTCATTGTGGTTTTGATTTGCATTTCTCTGATGGCCAGTGATGATGAGCATTTTTTCATGTGTCTGTTGGCTGTGTGAATGTCTTCTTTTGAGAAATGTCTGTTCATATCCTTTGCCCACTTTTTGATGGGGTTGTTTTTTTCTTGTAAATTTGTTTGAGTTCTTTGTAGATTCTGGATATTAGCCCTTTGTCAGATGAGTAGATTGCAAAAATTTTCTCCCATTCTGTAGGTTGCCTGTTCACTCTGATGGTAGTTTCTTTTGCTGTGCAGAAGCTCTTTAGTTTAATTAGATCCCATTTGTCAATTTTGGCTTTTGCTGCCATTGCTTTTGGTGTTTTAGACATGAAGTCCTTGCCCAGGCCTATGTCCTGAATGGTACTACCTAGGTTTTCTTCTAGGGTTTTTATGGTATTAGGTGTAACATTTAAGTCTCTAATCCATCTTGAATTAATTTTCGTATAAGGAGTAAGGAAAGGATCCAGTTTCAGCTTTCTACTTATGGCTAGCCAATTTTCCCAGCGCCATTTATTAAATAGGGAATCCTTTCCCCATTTCTTGTTTCTCTCAGGTTTGTCAAAGATCAGATGGCTGTAGATGTGTGGTATTATTTCTGAGGACTCTGTTCTGTTCCATTGGTCTATATCTCTGTTTTGGTACCAGTACCATGCTTTTTTGGTTACTGTAGCCTTGTAGTATAGTTTGAAGTCAGGTAGCATGATGCCTCCAGCTTTGTTCTTATGACATAGGATTGTCTTGGCAACGCGGGCTCTTTTTTGGTTCCATATGAACTTTAAAGCCGTTTTTTCCAATTCTGTGAAGAAACTCATTGGTAGCTTGATGGGGATGGCGCTGAATCTATAAATAACCTTGGGCAGTATGGCCATTTTCACGATATTGATTCTTCCTATCCATGAGCATGGTATGTTCTTCCATTTGTTAGTGTCCTCTTTTATTTCACTGAGTAGTGGTTTGTAGTTCTCCTTGAAGAGGTCCTTTACATCCCTTGTAAGTTGGATTCCTAGGTATTTTATTCTCTTTGAAGCAATTGTGAATGGAAGTTCATTCATGATTTGGCTCTCTGTTTGTCTGTTACTGGTGTATAAGAATGCTTGTGATTTTTGCACATTAATTTTGTATCCTGAGACTTTGCTGAAGTTGCTTATCAGCTTAAGGAGATTTTGGGCTGAGATGATGGGGTTTTCTAAATATACAATCATGTCATCTGCAAACAGGGACAATTTGACTTCTTCTTTTCCTAACTGGATACCCTTTATTTCTTTCTCTTGCCTGATTGCCCTAGCCAGAACTTCCAACACTATGTTAAATAGGAGTGGTGAGAGAGGGCATCCCTGTCTTGTGCCAGTTTTCAAAGGGAATTTTTCCAGTTTTTGCCCATTCAGTATGATATTGGCTGTTGGTTTGTCATAAATAGCTCTTATTATTTTGAGGTACGTTCCATCAATACCGAATTTATTGAGTGTTTTTAGCATGAAGGGCTGTTGAATTTTGTCAAAAGCCTTTTCTGCATCTATTGAGATAATCATGTGGTTCTTGTCCTTGGTTCTGTTTATATGCTAGATTACGTTTATTGATTTGCAAATGTTGAACCAGCCTTGCATCCCAGGGATGAAGCCCACTTGATCATGGTGGATAAGCTTTTTGATGTGCTGCTGAATCCGGTTTGCCAGTATTTTATTGAGGATTTTTGCATCGATGTTCATCAGGGATATTGGTCTAAAATTCTCTTTTTTTGTTGTGTCTCTGCCAGGCTTTGGTATCAGGATGATGTTGGCCTCATAAAATGAGTTAGGGAGGATTCCCTCTTTTTCAATTGATTGGAATAGTTTCAGAAGGAATGGTACCAGCTCCTCCTTGTAGCTCTGGTAGAATTCAGCTGTGAATCCATCTGGTCCTGGACTTTTTTTGGTTGGTAGGCTATTAATTGTTGCCTCAATTTCAGAGCCTGCTATTGGTCTATTTAGGGATTCAACTTCTTCCTGGTTTAGTCTTGGAAGAGTGTAAGTGTCCAGGAAATTATCCATTTCTTCTAGATTTTCTAGTTGATTTGTGTAGAGGTGTTTATAGTATTCTCTGATGGTAGTTTGTATTTCTGTGGGGTCCGTGGTGATATCCCCTTTATCATTTTTTATTGCGTCTATTTGATTCTTCTCTCTTTTCTTCTTTATTAGTCTTGCTAGCGGTCTGTCAATTTTGTTGATTTTTTCAAAAAACCAATTCCTGGATTCATTGATTTTTTGGAGGGTGTTTTGTGTCTCTATCTCCTTCAGTTCTGCTCTGATCTTAGTTATTTCTTGCCTTCTGCTAGCTTTTGAATGTGTTTGCTCTTGCTTCTCCAGTTCTTTTAATTGTGATGTTAGAGTGTCAATTTTAGATCTTTCCAGCTTTCTCTTGTGGGCATTTAGTGCTATAAATTTCCCTCTACACACTGCTTTAAATGTGTCCCAGAGATTCTGGTATGTTGTATCTTTGTTCTCATTAGTTTCAAAGAACATCTTTATTTCTGCCTTCATTTTGTTATGTACCCAGTAGTCATTCAGGAGCAGGTTGTTCAGTTTCCATGTAGTTGAGCGGTTTTGATTGACTTTCTTAGTCCTGAGTTCTAGTTTGATTGCACTGTGGTCTGAGAGACAGTTTGTTATAATTTCTGTTCTTGCACATTTGCTAAGGAGTGCTTTACTTCCAATTATGTGGTCGATTTTGGAATAAGTGTGATGTGGTGCTGAGAAGAATGTATATTCTGTTGATTTGGGGTGGAGAGTTCTATAGATGTCTATTAGGTCTGCCTGGTGCAGAGATGAGTTCAATTCCTGGATATCCTTGTTAACTTTCTGTCTCATTGATCTATCTAATGTTGACAGTGGAGTGTTGAAGTCTCCCATTATTATTGTATGGGAGTCTAAGTCTCTTTGTAAGTCTCTAAGGACTTGCTTTATGAATCTGGGTGCTCCTGTATTGGGTGCATATATATTTAGGATAGTTAGCTCTTCCTGTTGAATTGATCCCTTTACCATTATGTAATGGTCTTCTTTGTCTCTTTTGATCTTTGATGGTTTAAAGTCTGTTTTATCAGAGACTAGGATTACAACCCCTGCTTTTTTTGTTCTCCATTTGCTTGGTAGATCTTCCTCCATCCCTTTATTTTGGGCCTATGTATGTCTCTGCATGTGAGATGGGTCTCCTGAATACAGCAGACTGATGGGTCTTGACTCTTTATCCAGTTTGCCAGTCTGTGTCTTCTAATTGGAGCATTTAGTCCATTAACATTTAAGGTTAATATTGTTATGTGTGAACTTGATCCTGTCAAGCATTTCTTTATAGCAGTGCAATAACGGATTAATATAATTACATTGTCAAAATGACAAAATTACAGAGATGGAGAACAAAACAATAGTGGCTGCCATGGGCTAGGGATGGTGGCAGTGAGGAGGAAGTGTGTGACTATAAAAGAATAGCAGATCGGGCACAGTGGTTCACGCCTATAATTCCAGCATTTTGGGAGACTGACATGGGTGGATCACAATGTTAGGAGTTCGAGACTGGTTTGGCCAACATAGTGAAACCTCATCTCTACTAAAAGAAAAAACAAAACACACACACACACACACACACACAAAATTAGCCAGGTGTGATGGTGGGTGCCTCTAATCCCAGCTACTCAGGAGGCTGAGGCAGGAGTTGCGGTGAGCCAAGATCACACCATTGCACTCCAGCCCGGGCGACAGTGTGAGACTCCCTCTCAAAAAAAAAAGGGGGGGGATAGCACAGGAGAGTTCTCTGTGAGGATGGAACAGGTCTGTATCTTGATTGCACTGGTGATTACATGAATCTATGGGTGATAAAATAGCATAAAACTATGTACACACTTTGTACCAATGCTAACTTTCTGCTTTTAATATTATATATATTGTGTAAAATATAACCAGTGAGAAAACTGACTGGAGAGTATCAGCTTTCTGTGACTCTATCATTATTTCAACCTGAAAAGTTTGTTAAGAACGAGTTAAAATAAAACATACACTACGATGTTATGTGCCACCAAAAGTTAGTTTCTTATGGTGGACTTCAGTTCCAGGTTATGATGGAGAAGCTGGTACTGAACTAAACTGTCACTGAGTGTAACTATAAAAACTAGTTTAAATAGAAGATAATTTGAAGTTGCTGAAGAGCAACCAAATCACAGGATGTGATGGGCTTGCATGCAATTTTCCTAAGTAGAATGTAGAAATTTTGGCCGGGTGCGGTGGCTCAAGTCCATTAATCCCAGCACTTTGGGAGGCCGAGATAGGCGGATCACGAGGTCAGGAGATCGAGACCATCCTGGCTAACACGGTGAAACCCTGTCTCTACTACAAAATACAAAAAACTAGCCGGGCAAGGTGGCGGGTGCCTGTAGTCCCAGCTACTCGGGAGACTGAGGCAGGAGAATGGCGTGAACCCAGGAGGCGGAGCTTGCAGTGAGCTGAGATCCGGCCACTGCACTCCAGCCTGGGCGACAGAGCCAGACTCTGTCTCAAAAAAAAAAAAAAGAAAGAAAGAAATTTGGGCAATGTTATACTGAATTGAAATTTCACAATCAAGACAAGATCTAGTTAAAAAGAAAAAACTAAAAGACAGGATCTTGAAAAAAACAAAAACAAAAAAACAAACACCACAGGTATTCACATGAGATCTCAGAGGTATACCTACTAGGAAGGGCAATATGGAGACAAATAAGCCTCAATTAGATTACAATGATGTGCCCATATGCTACCTACCTACCAGAATAAAATTAATGTTTTGTGGAAGAAGATAACATCATCTAGCACCTCTACAGCTTTTCTTACATTATGTCCAATAAATCTAAAAATACCATTTTTGCCAGAAAATAATACCAATTGTCTGAAAACCAAAAGGAAGAAGAGGCAAGAGAAACAAACGTAAATGTGATACATGTATTATGCTTATTTATTACAATAATAAATATCTTTGAAAATAGATGAAAAGGAAGAATGTTACAACAGAATTTGAATCTGGAAAAAGAACCAAATATAAATCCAATTACTAAAAAATAAAATAGCTCAAAATTTAAGAATTCAATAGATGGACTTATCAGCTGACTGGACAAAGCAAAAAGAGATTTGTGAACTGGTAGAAAGGTCAGTGGGAAATACTCAGATTGAAGTACAAAGAGAAAAATAAAAGGAATGAAAATATAGAAAACAATGTAAAAGGGACACGAGAAAAAGGAGGAAAATATCTGTCACTGGAATCCCAAAAAGAAGGGAGAGACCGAATGAGGCAGAAGCAATGTTTGAAGAAATACTGGCCAAGAATTTTCCAAAATGAATAAAAAATACCAAGCCACAGATTCAAGACACTCCACAAACCTCACGCAAGATAAACAGAATGAAAATACCAACTTTAAAGGAAAACAGTGAGACTTACAGCTGACCTTCCAACGAGAAATAATGGAAGCCAGAATTGCTGGGGGTGGGGTCGGGGGTGGATCTCCAACAACTGCCAATTCCATATGCAAACAAGGAGAAACACAGATGTTTTTAAACAAGAACTGAGAGAATATTTTGTCAGTAAACCCATCATAAAAGAAATCCTAAGGTAGTTCTTCAGACAGTAGCAAAATGATCCCAGATAATGGGATCCCAGAGCATGGCAAGCAGGATGACGGAAAGGCACTAGACAGTGTAACATACAAGTAAATCTACATGAATTCTGACTGTTAAAGAACAATAATAATGTCTTAAGGAGTTGAAGAGTGTGTGAGTGTGAGTGTGTGTGTATGTGTGTAGAATTAAAATACATAGCCAGAACAGCACAAAAAGAGAGGATACATTTAAAGTATTATATAAAGAGACTCGCATTTCCAGAAAAATATAGAAGTATTCATTTAAGGTAGATACTAATAAATTAAAGATGTTATAAACTCTAGTGTAAACACTGAAGGAATAATAAAATAATGAATAACTCACAAGCTAATAGAAGCTTGTTAATAAATATCATAGTTCAGACTGCTATAACAAAGTCCCACAGTCCTGGTGGCTTATAAACAACAGGAATTTACTTCTCACCATTCTGGAGGCTGGGAAGTATGAGATTAAAGAGCCAGTATAGCCGGGTTCTGGTGAAGGCCCTCTTCTGGGTTGCAGACTGCCTGCTATTTTCTCATTGTGTCCTCACAAGGTAAGGCAAGAGAGCTCTCTCATCTCTCTTATAAGGGCATTAATTTCACTCACGAAGGCTTTACCCTCATGACCCAATCATCTACCATCTCCTAATACTATCACATTGGGGGTTAAGATTTCAACATAAAAATTTTGGGGGCAGGCACAAATAGTCCATTGCACTAACAGAAATAAAAGACAGTAAAATCATAATTCTAAACTCATATTTTTAAGCTGCATATACACAGGGTAAGACTCCCAATAGAAGGCAGAATTCAGCTGCAGAACAATGAAACAAAACAAAACAGCGTAGTAAACCACAGCAAACATCATAAAATCCTTGAGGAAATTCTCTTGGGTTTTGCCTGAAACTAAGGGAAAGGATCAAAGACCTGCTATCATGTCTTCTAGTCAGCACTTACTAAGATCCTGGGAAGTACAATGAGGCAATAACAAGAAATGAAAACTGAGAAGCAAAAAATAAAATGGTCAGTATGTACAGATGACATGACTGGGTACACAGAAAATCCAAAAGAATCTATAAACTATTAGAATTAATAAGTGAACTTGGCAAGGTTACTAGATACAAGGTCAAATGTAAAGTCAGTTATATTTTTACAATCTAAGAAACAATTTTTTAAAGATATCATTTGTATTGACATCAATAAATATCAAATACCTAGAAATAAACCTGACCCCCAAAATGTGCAAAGTCTTTCATAGAAAACTAAGTGCAACTACTGAGAGAAATTTTAAAATATCCAAATATATAAAAGAAAGATATACTATGTTCATAGATTGGGAGTCTTAATATTGAAAAGATGTTAATTTGTCTCAAACTGATCTACAGGTTTGATGCTATTTCATTAAAAATTCCAACAGCTTGTCTTGTGGAGATTTGTAAGTTAATCCTAAAATTTAAACTGAAATGAAAGGAGCCAAGAATGGCAAAGATAATTCTGAAGAATCAGAACAAAGTTCGAAGATGAACACCAACATATAACAAGACAAAAAACATCTGGAGTTAATTTAAAAGTTACAAATTTGGAAGAAGAAAAGACAAATAGACCAATGAAATAGAATAGAGAGTCAAGTAACAGATATCCATGCTTACAGTCATCTGATTTACTACCCAGGTACCACCGCCATGCAGTGATGAAAAGGTGGCCTTTTAAATAACTAGTGCTGGATCAGCTGGACATCCATAGGTTTAGGGACTGATCTCTACCTCAAACTATAAACAAAATACCAATTCTAAGATCACAGACCTAAATATCAGCCTTAAAATAGTAAAGGCTCTAGAAGATAATATGGGAGAACATCCTTTGGATAGTCAAAGAAGATACAAAAAAAACACAAACCACGAATTAAAAAAAAAAACCTGATAATCTGGACTTCATTAAAGTGAAAAACTGCTCTTCAACACTAACAACATAAGTAATAGAGGGGAAAAAGCAACAGTGGTAGAAAAGATATTTGCAACAGACATATCTAACAAAAGATTCCTATTCACAACATACAAAATACTCTCCAAAAGTTAATGTTTAAAAAGACAATTCTGGTCAGGCACCATGGCTCACACTTGTAATCCTACCACTTTGGAAGGATCACTTGAAGCCAGGAGATCGAGACCAGCCTAGGCAACATGATAAGACTCCGTCTCTACAAAAAGTTAAATTATCTGGCATGGTTGTACACTTGTAGTCTTATCTACTTGGGAGGCTGAGGCAGAAAGAACCCTTGCGCCCGGTAGTTCAAGGCTGCAGCAAGCTATGACTGCACCACTGCACTCCAGCCTGGGCAACAGAGTGAGAGAGATGGATGGATGGATGGATGGATGGATGGATGGATGGATGGATGGATGCATAGATAGATAGATAGATAGATAGATAGATAGATAGATAGATAGAATGATAGAACGAACAACTGTATTTTTAAAACAGGCTAAAGCCTGAATAGGTACTTCACAAAAGAATACAGTATATCCAAATGGACATTAAAGATACAAAACAGGTGTTCACCATCATGAGTTGTCAGTGAAATGCTAATTAAAATCACAGTGAAACACCTCTATACATCCACCATAATAATTCCTTTTTTTTTTTTTTTTGAAACTAACATTTACTAAGTACTGCTAGTGGAAGTGTTAACTGAGTCAACTACTTTGGAAAAGTGTTTAGAAGGCTGAACGTATGTGTAACCCAATCAGCAATTCTACTCATGGGTATATATCAAGCAGAAATGTATACATACCCTTATTTCAGGTGTTCACTTAAATATTTAAATCTTTTGTATTTGAGAATATTAGTACCAGCTTTGTTTTCGTTAGCAAAAACAGGAACAAACCATTGTCTACCAACAGAATGGATAAATGAATTGTAGCATACAGCACTAAGCCATCAAGAGCTACAACACCACGGATGCATCTCAGATATAAATGAAGCAAAAGAAACTAGACACAATTGCACTGTCATTCCATTTGCACAAAGTGCAAAAACAAGCAGAATTAATTTGTTTTTCTAGAAGTCCACAGAGTGGTAACCTTTGGAAAGGCAGGTAACTACTGGGAGGGGGTGCTAGAGAGGCTTGCAGGCACTGGTAACATTCTATGCGTTGATGTGAGTGGTAGTTACACAACTGCATTCACACTGCAAGTACTCATCAAGCTGTACGCTTAAGATTTATGTACTTTACTATCTGTATGTTATATATTACACTTCCATTTTTAAGTTTCCTTTAAAGTTACTTAAGAAAGATTTAACGGGAAAAAAACAGTCTATGAAAGGCAAATAAATTATGTTGGTAATAGTTTCTTGTGGGCAAGGACTATATATCCCATTATATCTGTGGAGTTAAGTAGAATGCCTTGCATATAACAGGAATTTGGAAAGGCTAAGAACATAATCATGATAATGGCAGTAATCATAAAATTTTATATATAATTTGTATTTCTATGGAAATACAAATTTATATAAGTATATGTTGGATGTCAATCCAAGTGCTAAATTCTCTAAGTTTTTAAGAACTTTCTTCAACCAGTGCTGGGCGAAGCATTCATCATCCTTCTCCTTGGTCTTGCCCAGCATGCTCAATGCTGCCAGCACTTTGCTGAACATGCAGAGGCTCCCACAGTTTGAAGGTCAAAGGTTCTACCTTGCCACATGCCAGAATAAATATATGAGAGCTTTCAGCTAGCATTTAATCTTCCTTGTTAATATCCCTTGAATAAAACAGAAATATGTAGGCTGGATGTAGAGAAATGTAGAACTGATTTGACACAGACTTTGAAGGAAATCTTACCTGGTTGGCCATCAGATTCTAGCCTCAGCACCTTCTGAGGAGTCTTATTAATAACTATGTGGAAACCATTTTAAAATACAAAAGAAGAAGGCTTTAAGTCTGTGGCACCCCACAGACACCTGACACACAGGAGGTAGTGAGTATACATATCTTTGCCGAATGAAAGAATATACATACATTGGAATCATGGTTCCACCCAATACATTCATAGTATTATCATGCAGTAAAAATCATCAACCATGGTCAATCCAATATTTATGGCATTCTTCATGAACTGGAACAACCACAAAGCCAATCATGTAGCTAAATAAAAGTGAATGCTTGAAAACTTATTAATGCAATCCCCAAATAAATACATGGCCTTAGTCTCCTATAACTTACAGTAGTTTTTCTTCCTTCCCTCTTATGAAAAACTGTTTTACTCTCAGTATTTCAGTTTATCGCACAGAAGAATCTTATCAAAAACACTTCGGCAATAATTTTTCCCTGCCCACATAAATAGGCGGGATTTTTCTAACCTTAAAAATAGACTCCATTTATCCACAATAACAGGGCCCTTCTTGGAAGCTGTACTAAGTTATGCAGCGTTCTCGACTCCTGATTGTATGAACAACAAGCAAAAGAGGGTGCCATTACTCATTTCCTCTCTTATGCAAAGATTTGCAAGTCCTTCTCCTTGATTTATTTACCTGATTCTGTTTGGGTCAGATTTTAGTCTGCTCCATTATTCATATTAGATGACAACGGCATCATCATTATTAACACTGAGACTTTAAAGTCCATTTCTGTATCCTAGTAAGTCATCTGAGTGATACATAGCCCCCTCTTAACAAAACTGTGGGCTTCTGTTTGCCCATTTAGAAGGAAATGCAGAAATGATCTCTGTTCCCTCCCTACTGTGTGACTGCATGAAACTGGTGTCATTTATGGAATTGCTGGTTCCATTCTCTACTGACGTTCAGGTCCTTGTTTTAGGCCTGTCCAGAGCAATGTTTTTGTTGTTTGTAACTTATTCCAGGTTTCTTGTTCTGCTAGACATGTGAAATTCTAAAAAAAACAATTTCTGCAGAAAATGTCCTAGGCAGGACCAAAACTAGAGAATGTTCAATGAGCAGCAGATATGGCAGTTTTTATCACTCCACAATAAAAACTGTGAGGAGCTATCTCCCACCTTCTAATTGGTGCCTGATTGCTACCAACCACCTCCTCTCCCCTTCTCCAGACCAGCATCTCTAAGCACCTTAACCAGGTAAGATAGTGAAGTCTCCGGGGAGGAAGGAAGAGGCCTGTAGATCATTTGGTTCAACCTCTACCTTCCTTCAATTCTCAAATCCTATTTTACAATATTTACACAAGAGTAGTTTCATTTTCTAAGAAGGGAGAAAACTAGGTATGTGTGGCTTGGGGAGTTTGAGGCTAGGCCCATTCTTAAATTTATTCTGGCATGTGGCAAGGTAGAACCTTTGACCTTCAAACTGTGGGAGCCTTTGCATGTTCAGCAAAGTGCTGGCAGCATTGAGCATGCTGGGCAAGACCAAGGAGAAGGATGATGAATGCTTCGCCCAGCACTGGTTGAAGAAAGTTCTTAAAAAGTTAGAGATTTTAGCACTTGGATTGACATCCGACATATACTTATATAAATACATACACTCTATATACATATGCATTTAGGTAAGGTAAAATGTACTGTATCCACATTGACAGGGCCAGAAGGTGACATACTTTTACGTTAATCAAGTATTTGATGCATGGTAAGCATGGCTAGTTTTGAGCAGATCCTACAAATACCATCATCTCAAAGGAAGATTCTTTTTTTTTTTTTTTTTTTTTTGAGACATGGGCTCACTCTCTCACCCAGGTGGGAGTGCAGTGGCGCAATCACAGCTCACTGCACCTCTTGGGTTCAGGTGATCCTTTTACCTCAGCCCCCCCAGTAGCTGGGTCTACAGGCACACACCACCACACCTGGGTAATTTTTGTATTTTTCGCAGAAGCGGGGTTTTGCCAGGTTGGCCAGGCTGGTCTCGAACTTCTGGGCTCAAGCAATCCGCCCCGCCTCAGCTCCCAAAGTGCTGGGATTACAGGCGTGAGCCACCACATCCAGCCTCAAAGGAAGAGTCCTTTTAAGAAAGTGTTATAGGTGCTCATTCCGAGCACTAAAGAGATGCAGATACTTGCTCCATTGTTAAGTGTAGACATTTGTTGATAGCTTTTACTTTTAAATCAACAGTGTCAAGTATGGAACAAATGTGGAATTTACACATGTAAATACTATATAGATTTACTGTTTAGATTTTTTTTGAAAGACAGTGCTTTGCAAGCGCCAAATTATATGTACCGCATAGTGCCAATTACACACAAATGTGGAGGAAAAAATCTCTCACAATATAAATTGCTAATTTTCTGAAAAATTACTGGATTTTTTAGCCAGATCCTATCATAGTAGGAGAGCTGAGGGCAGTCACTACCAGCAGAATCATTCTGTTTCCTAAGATATTTCAACATTTTCCCCTGACCTGAGCTTTCAGAAAATCCCTCCAATATATTCCAAGGCTGACCATTTGCTTAATATTATGCATAATTACCTATATAAGCCCTACAGTCTTTTTGAGTTAGCAGCTGTGAGGAAAAACAAAAACGCCAGCAATATCAGCTTCTCCCACTTGTCTTAATGAGACATGCTTGCTTCAAGCCTAGCTGGATTATTTCATCACCAAACCCCTGCAGCATGCAAACAAAACACGCCCAGTTTTAAACCAACAAAGCTTTATAGAGCTCTAATTTTAATTATCAAAAGGTCCCTAGCAGAAAATGAAATGATGCAAAGCTAAACCAAAGTCAAATGAAAATAGTATGTGTTCTCGAATTAAGGACAGCAGTAAGTAATTAGGTATCTGCAAAGAGAGGCATCAGCTTAAGTGTGTGCCCAACAATGGTGAGGTGTGTTGGTGGGGCTGGGGGGCATCTCTATCCCATCTTGTACTTAGGAACTTGCAGCCCTCCTCCTCTACAACCTTAGATTATGGTCTCTTTCATGAGAAAAGAAAAGCATCCCTAACTTTTACCCTTCCTTCCCTTTCAAGCTCCCACCTCCTCTTTCTTCCTCTTCAGCACACGGGGTGAAAAGATCATCTATATCGCCTGCCTCTGTTTACTGCTGCTCTGTCGCTTCTGGGTCTCTGGCAATCGGGAGTCTACTTTCAACCTCCTCCCAGAGAGTCCCATCATGATCACATCAAAAGTCTCCTCAGGGCCAGATGCAGTGGCTCACGCCTATAATCCCAGCACTTGGGGAAGCTGAGGCGGGTGGATCACGAGGTCAGGAGATCAAGACTATCCTGGGTAACACGGTGAAACTCCACCTCTACCAAAAATACAAAAAATTAACCGGGCATAGTGACACGCACCTGTAGTCCCAGCTACTCGGGAGGCTGAGGCAGGAGAATTGCTTGAACCCGGGAGGTGAAGGTTGCAGTGAGCCAAGATCACACCACTGCACTCCAGCCTGGGCAACACAGCAAGATTCCCTCTCAAAAAAAAAAAAAAGTTTCCTCCATCACCTTCCTCTGAGCCTCTGTTGCGGACTCCTCTACATGCTCCTCCCAGATCATCTGGTCCATTTCTCGATCACACCAGTGGCCTCCAGTCTGCCTCATCGGGTCCCTCCTCTCTCCAAAACACTAAATCCACACTTATAGCTTTGTGCCTTGAATCTGACTCCTACTGCTGCCATAACGATGTATCACAGACTGGGTGGCTTAAGTAACAGAAATGTGTTACCTCCCAGTTCTGAAGGCCCGGAGTCCGAGATGAAGGGGTCGGCAGGGCTGATTCCTTCCGAGGGCAGGAGGGGGAATCTGTTCCATGCCTCTCGCAGCCCTAGTGCTCCAGTCCCCACAGGTGTGCTCCCTGTGTGTCTTCACACCATCTTCCCTCTGTGTGGACCTGCATCCTAATCCCTTCTTGTTAGGAGGGCACTAGTCATATAGGACCAGGGCCCACCTTAATGGCCTCGCTTTTACTTGAAACCTTCTGTAAAGACCCTATTTCCCAGTAAGGTCACATTCTAAGGTCCTGGGGATTAGGAATGTCAACATACCTTTTTAGGGGGATATAATTCAGTCCATAACATATCTCAAAATAAATACATCCAAAATAAATCCCACTGCCTTCCCCTGAAACCTCCTCTTCCTCCTGATTTCCAAATGACCAACACCATCTGAGGCTCAGCTTTGTCTTTTTCCTCTCCTTATATCTAATCAGTTACCAACCCCATAAACCCTTCCTCCACTGTGTCCTAAAGCTCCCCACTCCTTTCTATTCCCACAGCTACCACCCAAATTTAGGCCCGAATTACCTTGCACCAGCTCTGTGGTGACTGTCTCCTAATAGGCTTCTCAGCTCCAGTCCCGCTCTGATCTCTCTATATCCCAATTTATCTTATAAATTGCTGCCCCATTAATCTTTCTAATGGACAGCTCTGACCCATTTTTCTCCCTTGAAGGAGAAAAAAGAATAACTTCCAGGGCCCCTTTTACCTTATGAATTAAGAACAAATCCCTGACCCTGGTCCCAGGGCTCCCCAGTCCCCCGCAGGACGACACAGCAGTACTCGCACATCATCTCTCTCCCAAACGTGTCACTGTGCTTCCCGCCTTTGCTTCAGGATCCCATCAAGGAAGGAGATGGCACTCTCAAGGGTTTAGCTGAAGACAAGTGAATGAGGGGTCATTTACCAAGGTACGGGCTGGGAGCGTGACAGGATCCGACAGAGGTGGGACTTCTAGGGACAAGCAACAGTGGGAAACTACCCGCAGCCCTCGATCTGAGCCAACAAGGAGAAGAAACAGTGTTCCCAGCACCATCTAGGGTAGGAGCCTCCTGAACATAGAACAGGGCAGAGAAGATGGGAAAGCGGCTCTGGAGATGGGGAGACAGAAGAAACAACATGTGGCCCCCACTCACCTTCCTCTTTCATCTGTCCTGTCTTCCTGCCCTCCCCACCCAAATTCAGCAAGATCCCACACATTTTTATTTTAGGAGGCATAGTAGTGATGTTGAAGGTAATCTTTTTTAAAGTAAAACTACCACTCAAACAAAGACAAAATGAACACATCCAAGATGTTCTTTAATTTCTTCATTAAAGCACCAGTGTGGTATCACAGCAGGTTCAAAGGAGACTCCAAAGGACATACAACGATATGAGCCCATCAGGAAGGCTGAGATGAATTTGCTTGATAAGAATAAACCTGCTCAGTATCTACAACTGCATTCTAGTAGACATGATTTGCATTTTCTATAATCAAGAATCAACAGTTCAGGAATCATTACTATCCGTTGTCCACAATTTAACAGAGTAGTAAGAGAGCTCCCAGACAAATGAAAAGCACAGATAACCTACATGGACAAATGGGATAGGACAGCCACAAATCATTCCTTCTAATCCAATTTATAGCCTTTTACCATGTTTCCTGACAGATGGAGGGAGGGGAGGGGGGAAAGGGGGAGGGAGAAGGCAGGGGAAGGGAGGGAGGAAGGGAGGGAGGGAGGGAGGGAGGAAGGGAGGGAGGGAGGGAGGGAAAGAGAAGGAAAGGAGGAAAGGAGGGAAGAAGGGAAGAAGGGAGGGAGGGAGGGAGGGGGGAAGGAAGGAGAGAGAAAGAAGGGCTTTGGCATCTGAAAACCCTGGGCTCTCCAGCAACATCACTTACTCATCAATTGCCCTTGAACAAGTCATTTCACCTCTCTGCAACTCAGTTTCCTGATCTGTATTAGTTCAATTAACCACTTTATAGACTAAATGGATTGTTCCAGGAATCAAATGAATTGCAGCTATCCTGTCTGAACAGAATACTGGGGGCCAATACACTTGTCCTTTCATGTTCCTTCACTTAAAGTCATGGGGTTAGACCCTGATCCCTGAAGTTCCTTTTCAGTCTGAGAATTCTATAACTGAAAATGCTGCCTCCTCCACCAAGCCCTAGATAATGGTACTCCTGGGACACAGACCCCTCCCTCCTCAACATCCTTTCCTCTGATGGTTTTCTGACTCTTATGTCCACTGTGTAGTAGACTGTTTGCTGTTTCCTTATTCCCCATCCCACCCATAGAGACAGAATAAGCTATTTAAAGGCAGGACAAGCTTGGATATGAGTCCCAGCACCCAGCAAGAAGCATGGCGTGTAGCAGGCAGTCCGAGAACATTTCAGAATGAAGAAGAAGAAGAGACCAAGCATTGGCACAGGAAGAGGTGAAATCACCATTCTCTCTTGTTCTTCCCGAGTTTCCACATCCTCTTTGGTGTGAGTAGGACTGACTCAAGTCGGGCTGACTTTGCAGGCTTCACTGTGTAATGCAATTCTTCATGACGGGAGCAGGACATTTAGACTTAATAACGATACCCCCATCTTCAGGAGATGATGGCCCCTTCCCTGTCACAAAGGGAATGGCAGTGAAGCTGAAGTCTTTATGCTTCTCTGACAGCCATCAATCAAAAACATTTCATCTCAGCTTTTCATTTGTCTGGGACTCAAGACGAAATGTTCTCCTGACATTTTGTTGAACCTACAAGCCAGGACGTGTAAGTTGATCATGACTCCCAACTGTGGGCATTGGCCTTGGAAACATGTCATGACAGACATGTCCAAGACCAAAGGGGACTAAAGGGATAGTCTAAAAAATAAGAAGAGAGGGGCCAGGCGCAGTGGCTCACACCTGTAATCCCAGCACTTTGGGAGGCCGAAGCAGGTGGATCACAAGGTCAAGAGATCGAGACCATCCTGGCTAACATGGTGAAACCCCATCTCTACTAAAAATACAAAAATTAGCCGGGTGTGGTGTTGGGCGCCTGTAGTCCCAGCTACTCAGGAGAATTAAACAGGAGAATCGCTTGAACCCAGGAGGCGGAGGTTGCAGTGAGCCGAGACTACACCACTGCACTCTAGCCTAGTGACAGAGTGAGACTCCATCTAAAAACAATAAATAAAAATTAAAAAATAAGAAGAGAGGAAAAGGGCATCAGGGATTGGATCCTGTGTATGCAGTGTGTGTGTGTGTGTGTGTGTGTGTGTGTGTGTGTGTGTGTGTTTCTGTTAACATTTTTCAAGTGCCTTAGTCATCCTTCAATATGTTGTTCTTCCCTAAAAGGAGGGGGAAAAAAAAAAAAAAAAAAGCCCTGTTCTTCCCTACAGGCTCATAACTGTGACATGCCCCTGAAGTACAGTTCTGGAAAATATTGTCTTTAAAAAAACAAGCACTTTGAAACACATTTTCATCCCTTAGCCCACTCCCCCAAATGTCAACTATTTCAAAAATAAAATGAATCAAAATTTCCCAAAACACTACAAAAGAGATTTTGGAGCACTTTTAGAGATCAAGGTGGCATTTCATTGAAAGTTTAATTTCTGCCTGACATGTTGTTCTATATTCTGGATTCTGCCTTTCATGTTATTTCCATATTTTATAACGAAATAGAATTTCTGCTTTTACCACCATTTACTTCACCATTGACCATTTACTCCGTGAGTTTTGGAGCCCAATATCATGATCACATCCATCATCTCTTCACCTTTTGGACCCTCTGAATTTTACACAGGACACAATCCCCAGAGGACCATAAGCTTACTGTTCCCAGGCTGATGCACATAAGGTTCCACTGTTTGAGCATCTCAACTCTATAGGAGCTACGGCTTCCACCTTCATGGTATCTCTTCGGTACCCGGTAGAATGCTACAGACAAAGAGATATCCCATTCGCGCACACTGCATTAAGATACCCTACTAAACTGCATACAATTACCCTATTCTGTATTTATTATGTAAAATACTATCTCATGGAATCAGTTCAACGCAATTCCACCAACATTAAACACAGGGCCTGTGATGTGGCAGACAGCCTGCAAGGCTCTGGTAGTGTAAGAAATTCACATTTGATATTATAAAGTACTTTCCTGAAGGTAGAAGCAGGGCACTAAGTTTCCCTCTCGTTTTAAAATATGTCCCTCTCCAGCAGAAAGGGCCCCTTATGGTAAGATTAAGTGAGAGTTCCAGAGCCAGCCGGCCCAGGTCTGAAACTCTAGCTCCGCTGCCTGTCTCTGCGAACACTGGGCTCACTTCATTCACTTCCTTGCAGCTACCTCTGAGGGATTTTCTAAGGATTTCATGAGAAAATACACAGGCAATGCTTAGAACAGACCTGCCAGACAATTACATATCAATGTGCCTACAAGAAATAAAGGTGCCAATAGCAGTACGTAGGCCATGGCATTAAAGAGCTCTGAGCTCCTGACCAGAAATGGTTACTCCTCAGGCTGACACTGTATTTAAGATCAGAGGAACTTCTCTCAGCCTGTGGGACTATTCAGATGTGCCTTAAGAATGCCGCACTCAACCTCAAAAAGACATGTGGACACCATTGTTCCTGAATGCTGAGATGGTACAGGTTTGTTGCTGGTCCTGCCACTATCAAACTAGCATCTCTCACAAGTAACTCACTCATGAGCCCCAAGAAGAGAAGAGAAGAGGAGAGAAGAAAGGAGGGGAGGGGAGGGAAAGGGGATGGGAGGCGGGAAAGAAAGGGAAAGGGAGGAAAGGGAAAAGGAGGGAAGGGCGAGGGGAGGGGAGGGATGGGAAAGGGAAAGGGAAAGACAAAGGGAAAGGAACCATAAAAATAAAAACCCCAAAGCACTGGAAGAAGTAACAGAGACCAACAGACAATTCACTGCTACCCATGAACTAATTTAACTGAATTCTACGCCACAGTCAAAATTGGTGAAAAGAAATACGGTATAATATCTTTCATTCATTTGCGCACGTGTGTGTGTGTGTGAGACCAAACTTTCCTCATGTAAAGTTTCTTTGATTATGAAATAAATATAAACTCCAGCAAAATCTGAAAGAATTTAAATCATAATCCCTTTTATTTTGAAAACCAGAAACCTGCTGTGGAAAAGAAGAAAATACAACTCCTAACGGCTATCAACTCATTGTGCTGTTCAGCTTCATTTTAACAATATCCCAACTGATTCAAGACTAAGGATATCATTTTTCCTGTAAGTTTTTTTTTCTTTTCTTGATCTTCTCAAAATGTATCATTTCAGTTTATATCTTTGGTTATGCATTAAATATGAGTGAAATTCATGGGTTCCCATGTACATGATGAATCAGATTCTAAACTCAGGAGGAAAGAGAAACAATGAAAATTTCATTAGAAGCGGAACAAATGTGCAAAAACTCTTTCAAAATATCAAAAATGTTAAAGGAAAAAAAGCGCTTGCCATAGTAGAAAAATAAATTGGCTACACTGAATTGTTCCTTCCTCCACAGTGATGAGACGTGTGGGCCTGTGCCTCTCACTCAGTGACCACATGAGGGTTTCCTCTGCACACTGAGAGCCATATGTCCCAGGGAGCAAATGTGTTCTCGTTCCCGCCTCAACCCTTCCCAGACTCAGGAGGGTCCTGCCAGCCTCTGAGTTCCTATACACTTTCTCCTGTTCCACTCGTTTTCTTCTGCATCTATCTTGGCTCCACAGCTAGATTTCAGGTTTTCTTCCAGTAAATTGGCAGATACTAATCATCAGTTGGTGGGTGGTCAGTACCTACACCCAGCCATCCAGAGGAGGTCTCCCCGGGTTCACGTGTCAGTGGCTCTGCTCTCTCTGTCCCCCACTCTGTAGGAGGAGCTCTGCTTGGGTAATGAGCATGAAAGCAATTATGTGTAGGTCCTCTGAACATTCCGTCACTAACAGGAAAAGCCTTGGACTTCCATTTCATTGCAGCAACACCACTATAGAACTTTTGCAAACAGAAGCCAGGAAATCCACCTTCCACTTGGGCTTTGAGGCTGACTGTAACATTTCGGGAAACCCCAGAAACATGGGCCACGTCTTCACCAGCCAGGCAGGAGGTAATTACAGAAGCTAGAGAAATACTTCACAGCTGGGACAATAGAGAGGATTTGCAAACAAGCTCACTAGAAGTTTAGTTACTAAATGGATCTGAACCCATTTAGTTCTACCAGTCCCTAAGAGTGCTACTGGCATGAAAGAATTCTTCTCCTAGCTCCTTCTAAATGCCTGTCTGCAACCTTCTCTTATTGTTAACATCTCCTCTTCCCTGAAAGAAAACCACCCATCATCAAGAATCCTGGCACAAAGCTTGTTGTCAGCTTTCAGGGCCTGTGATCTATCAGGATGAGGATTTCCAGGGACCTCAGGATCATTCAAAGCATTTCTTTCCAGTCCCTGGTAAGGTGTTTTATGCTCATCCTGCGGAATGGTTCGAGTCTGCTTGACGCTAAGACTATGAACATGACAATGGGAATGACCCCAGAGAGTCCCTCTGAGAATCAACCTCCCCATTTTACCTTTCTCAACAAATCACAACCATTTGTTGGTGGGGTCCTCATCCCAACATTCTTCCCATGGTTAATAAAGAGGAAAGTAAGGAGATGAAACTGATACACTGGATACTCTAATAGTGCCCCTGGAAGTCACCTCACCCCCTGACAGCTGCTCATTTGAAATATAGATTCTGATTCTAAACCAGTCTTTCTTTTGGGCAGCCCCAATCACTCAGACTCAATTAATCCTTAATTTATTCTCTTACTCTCCTTTGTTCACTTGCTTCAGTGACTGTAACTTCCCTAACTGCCTTCTCCAAGGGTCCCCTCCCACTGGACCTGGGAACCACTGCAGCCTCCCAAAGCAGCAATCATCACCTGGCCTCTCTCACCCTACACACCTCCTCTGTCCTCATCTCAGAATTTCACCTACCAACCCTCCTACTTTTCTGCTTCTAGAAGAGATCTTACCTCCATTCTCGCACCCCCGCTATCTTTGCCTACTTCCTTCATAGCAGGTTCCTTCTTTCTGCATTTGGACACATTCAAGTGATGTTCACATTAAACTGGTGGGCAGGAGGATCCTTTCTCTTGTCCCGATCTTCACTTGCCACAAGATTTCTCTCAAGTCTGTCCTTGTAGCCAACAGTGCACCAAGCATCATGGGAAACCGATGCCCAACACGGTCCCAACTCTCCCACAGAGCATTAGGGTCAGAGCATTCTCTGACCATTGCTTGAGTTTCCCATCAGTTCCATACATTTTATTAATTATTAGTGATAAATGGTCAGAGAGAGGTAAAATCGGAATTGGTTGGAGTGATCCAAGAAATCTCTATGTAGGATGAAAAGCGTAAGCAACGTATCTAGGGGCAGATCATAGAGGTCATCATGAGCCAAGTAGAGAAATTAGACAGGATGTGCAAGGATGTCAGCTGAGGCTTGGAGATGGACACAAGGGTTTCAGGAGGACTAAAATGGCAGGAGGATTCTAGGTGGGTTGCCAATTTGTTGTGGGAGGAAGGATGATGAAGGTTGAAATGAGTACTGAGATCAGCACAAGAAGCTAATGGAGTATGAAAGACATCGAAATCTGAGTTGGATTGCAAAGAGAAACACGATGGGCTATGATGACAAATTAGATGCAGAAGAGAAGAAAGAGAACTAGACAAATACATTGAGCCCCTCCCATGAGCCAGGCACTGTTGTTCTAAGTCCATAAAGCTAAGTACTGGGAGATTCAGGCCTCAGACTCAGGTCTTCTGAAGGTTAGGATCACACTGGAGCCAGAGCCACAAACGGCAGTGCCACTGATCAGCAGAGATACTAGGAAGGAACGTCGCTTAGGGAACCGAACAGGCAATGATCTCAAGCTGGTGTGTCTGGGGTCCAAGAAGCAGGAGGAAAGTCTAAACAGAGGTTTGAAATGAAGGCCCAGGGCTGTCGAACCTGTGGTGGGTTTCTCCTACAAAAAAAGAGTCACTTTGGGAACATTCCTTTCATCTCTCTGGCTCTCAGAGCTGGATGAAGTCATTGTTAAGTCTTTTCAAACTCTGTTATTCAAGAGATCCCAGATTTTGTGACATAGATAAGCTCATGAAGGCAGAAGAGAAAGAACAGAAAATAGGACAGAATCTTTTGGGATAACCACACACTTGGAGTAAAAGGAATGAAATGCACCTGGAAAAAGCATGATCAGAAATGTAAAAAATTACCCAGAAGGTACCATGTCCCCAAAGTCAAAAGAGTAGCTTCAAAAAGTAAAGTCAGGGTAGTAGAGTTTGAGAAGGAATCTAAGGCAATAGGGACAGAGGGACATTTAGACTTGGCAAGGAGGGAGTTACTGGCAACATCCAGGAAAGCAGATTTAAGAAGGAAGAGAAGGTAGATAATTACATGGAGAGGGGTACAAGCAGTGGGAGAAGACCATTTTTGGAGGAGGGGAGCAACCAAATAAGGTATCGGGGTCAAAGACAGACATTTTAAGATGGGAGAAATTAACAGGTGTCAAGATGAACCAGAAGGAGTAAGTGGATAGGGAGGCAAAAAAAGAAAAAAGAAAAAAGGATGGAAAGGATGGATTCCCATCTTGGCTTCCAGGACCAAGATTTAGGCCATGTGAGGGTCTGTAACACTAGAAAAGAGAAATGAAACCTCCTTTTCACTAGCTGGAAGGACAAGAGGACAGATTTGGAGAGGGAACTCTATGAAGGTCAAGTTAAGGATAAAATGGAAAAGTGGGTTTAAAACTACTCTATAAAGAATGATGTGCTGGTAAACCTCCTTTCTGGAAATTCCTCATAGATTTTCATATACTCCGCATTACTAAATGCCACTAACTTGGAGTGTGACACTGGGCCAAGTCACTTGGCTCTCTGAGCTTTTGTTTCCTTATCTGCAACATCAGAGAGGCATGGGGTGGACAGGGTAATGTTTTCTAAAGGCCTCTTCCTACCCTAATGTTTTGGAGTTTATTTATGCATTTTTCCCTTCTGATTGTTCCACGCCATCCTCTGTATCTTTTCTTTGCATTTACAGCTGCAAACCACTTCTCTACTTATTTTGAATACTTCTTTAACACACTATGCATACAGACGGTGTCCAACAAATGTTTTCTGAATTAATGTAATTCCCACAATGTCAGAGTTTCAGGACATATGTGTGCTTCATCACCTCTCCCTCTCTCCCGAAAGCTATCTAAAGAAGCACAGTCACCCAGTGCTGCTGGAGTCCTTTCTTGGATAATTCAGCCGTGATAAAAACACTTATCTGAAGCCAAAGCACAAATACAATTGAATGTCAAATAAATTAGTGCCCTAAGTGTTTTAGATCTTGCCCTTCCTGCCAATGTGTACATGCTAATTTCTAAGTTAAAATAAAATAAGTCTGATGATGTAAGCCTGTGTGGGCTTTGCATCAGTTCCTTGGGAAAAGACCATAGTGCATATCTATCTAAAGCTTCTTGTAGCTTCATTATGAAGGGAGCAAAAAGTGCAGATTTCCACTGCTCACTCCATCTTTTCATTTGTACTCTGTGACATTCCTACAGCTGAGAAAACTGACTTGGTATCCTTTTGCTGTAAACCTAAAACATACTTGAACAGCAGATACAGAAGCCTTTCTCTCCTGGAAAGAACACTATTAGCCTAAGATTTGAATTTTAGTCGTCGTTGTGCACTGCTCAGTACTGACTTCATACCATTAACCTTCCTGGACCTCTACAAACTAGGGCTAAATATTCCCATCAAACTTCCTATGCAATGTTGTACACCGGCACCTATACTGCATAATTATCACTATTCATCGATAAGTATATTTAAAGATGATTCTTGTCATTATGGAACAAGATGTATGAACACTGAGAAGAAATCTAATGAAATACTTCATTCTGCAAAGGAAGACAAGAGGAAGACCATAAGTATTCCTATCAGGATCATTTTTACAGCCAGGACTAAACTTTAAGTCTCAATCTACGGGCAAATACAAAACTACATGACACAGTACACCCCAAGGGTAACTCAACTGTGCTTACACAAATGAAAGAAAGACAAAGTACTCAAAAAAAAAAAAAAAAAAAAAAAAAAAAAAAAAACCTTGACCAAGGTCATTTTATACCATGGTTTTCCTAAAGTCAGAGGAATATCTTCTATAACATTCTGTATGATTGCTTGAAAAACAAAGAGGACCATAACTAAAAAGATGCATGTTTTTAAATACCAAATGACAGTTTGTTGTTACATTGGTAAGTTAATAAAATCATTAAAATAAAATAAAACACACATTCCAAATCATGGATATGTTTGGATATGACAGGGAACGAATCCATTACGAGCTGACAGCTCATTTTATGATAGGATTTTTCTCTCATAAAATAAGTGTACCATTATATCCAGAGTTTACACAAACATATTTTCAATCTCTCTCAAAGATAAACAGACCCAAGTGGGCAGGTTTCCAGCAGATGGGGGAGCCACCGAATCAAAGATGATCATTCATCCACATAACTATTTGGAATGTGAGCCAACAAGCCGCAGCAAATGGAACAGAGATGCCAGAGAGACGGGTACAAGTGAACCAGTGACAAAACCCCTTTGCAAATGAGGAATAATTTACAGCAGCATACATAACTCACAGACACAGCCCATTAAAGATTTCACCTCTACTTCCCTTAACAGTGATCTCAGACTCTTCTAAAAAAAAAAAAAGAAAAGAAAAGAAAAAAAGCTTTCTGTGGACAGTAGTCAAAAAGATGCCTCTATGTGCTGGGGTGCTGAATACAAATCCAACAGACAGTGATCTGCTCAAGATAATTCAGACGTTCTAATCAGAACATATGAAATGTCCAGTCAAATTCACAATTACAGTGTCTTAATGACTGTTTTTCTTTTGCTATGCAAAACAGCTTCATCCATCACTATCAAGAAGTCTTCCATCTACAACTGTTTTACCAAGATGTACAGATTCCCAATACTCCTTGGACTATTTGCTTTAAAAAAAAAAAAAAAAGAAGAAGAAGAAGAAGTAATAACTCATATTGACAAGCTTGCACATGACAGAGAAATAAATGCCCTCAGAAAAAAAAAAAGAAATGACTTTAATGTAGGAGCCATACTACAGTCTCCCCATTATTAACCCCATCAACATCTCTGAACCACCAACATTCTCAGATTAAGAGAAAAAAAAGGGAGGGCGGGGAAGGGAAGGATGTAGTGTATAGATGGAGAAGCTGGTAAAGGACTTGAGAATTTCCATATGAAAATTGGAATATTGTGAGGAAAGACATGTTTTCCTTTTAGATGTTAATGCAATACCTAAAAAAAAAAATCCCCCCTGCTCCACTGTGCCACCTCCTTCAAGGTCATTTATCATCAGCACAACCACCTATGGATGTTTTATTAAAAAGAAAAATCGCAGCCTGGGACTGCCAGATCCCTACCCAGGACCCACTTATCAAAGGTGTTGCTCTAGCTGACAGGCAGCTGCTGAGTGGCACAGAGTTAACATTACTTTATATGTGCAGTACCCCATCAGCCAGCACGTTCCCTCGGTGCCCATTAAGCATTCTGATAACACCACCTCCATGAGCTCGGCTTAACCGTTAAGCCTGCAGGAAGCCCTTGAGTGCCTCAAGCCTACCAAAATTTCGCAGCTAATTTTAACCCCATACAGTTTGATACAAATTGATTGAAAAATTATGCAGCAACTATATTTGTCCACCTGAATAAAGAGTCCTTAGTTTTGAGAAAAATCTAATGGGGTTTAAATTACTAAAAAAAAGAAAAAAAGAAAAAAACAAAAACAAACAAAAAAAAAACCTTATAGACTATTTTCTATGAAAAAGACAACTGTATTACCAGCAGGCTTAATATACACCATGACCAAGGTATTAGTGCAGAGCCTCTTCCAAGCCCGGTCTTGGGCCAACAGTACTTCAAAAAGCATATGCAATGGTGCATAACATGCAGCTATTCGGTTGGATTACTATTAGGTTGCCATCTGATGCGAATCCTGGATTTTTATCCTTCCCAAAGCTTTCTCCCAGTCCGTTTAATGCACAAATGACTGCCTTCCCCTGACTCCAGAAAAAAAGAGGAGGAAGAAGAGCAAAAGAGAAAAGACAGTCGTTTACAACGTTCCTGTGCAAATTCGCTGTTTTCATATGTTTAGTACCCAAATACATCAAGACTGTTTTCACACCTGCAAGTTAATTTTCCAAAATTCCACCATCTCTACGATTTTCTGTGATTATAGGTAACTGTAACTGGAAATTGTGTGTGTGTGTGTGTGTGTGTGTGTTTTGTTTTGCTTTTTGTACTGCTGAGGAAAGAAGTACCATCAGAAGCTGCAGTTCTAGGTTGGGGAAGTCTGGGGAATCCTGCAAGGGAACATCCTTCAGGAAGGAGGACAGAAGTGGAAAAGCAACGACTGAAAGGATGCTAACTAGGTTATTCTTAGGAGGAAGTTAGGGCATTTTCTTTTCTGGAGAGGCTCTCCAGTCCCAGCTTGGAGGCGAGCAATGCCTCAGCCTGGGAAGTATCTGCAGTGTTCGAACAAATCAGAGAAAGGAAGGAGCAGTGCCAAGAGGTACTTAAGAAGAAAGAACGGTATTAGTGTGGAGCCAACCTTTCCCTGCCTGCCACCCAGTGTGGGGCAGCTACCCTGCCCTTACACTTACACACAAACACACACACACACAGTTTGCTGCACTTGGCATGCAATAAGCCAGCATTTAGAGAACGACACGTTCACGATGTTCCCCCCACCACCACCCGCGCGCGCGCGCGCACACACACACACTCGCTCCCCATGCCTTCCGCGCTTTGCAAGCGGTCACAGCACCACCATGGATGGCACCAGCCCCGGGAACCGCGGGGACCACGGAGGCGACTCCTCCTCCGCTTTCGCAGCACCTTCACTTGGGGGAAACCTCCGGGCAGCGTCCTGCACCATCACCCCCGCCCCCGGCCAGCTGCGCTGCACGCTACACGGAGTAAGCGAACCGACGTCTTCGCTCCGTGACAACGCGCGGGTCCAGCCCGAAAGCCCAAGAAACCCCCCGGCGGCGGCACTCCCAGAAACGACCCGAGTCCCCGCTGCTCCCCGCGCCCCCAAGGGCCACCCTGCTCTGCACCCTGCCCCCGGCCGCCCGGGAGGTCCCAGCCCTGCCACCGGGCAGGCCGGACTGGCCGTCCCCTCCTCCCCCGGTTCCCACAGCTCCGAGGCTCCTGTCCCCGTTGCCCCGGGTCCGAGCCCGGGCGCCTCCCGCCGGCTCGCCGCGCTCCATCCTCTAGCTTTCCACACGCGCGCACAGACACGCGCCCTTGCCTTCCCTCGCCCCGACACGCACACCTGCACACACTTTGGTGATGCCCGCTCCTCCCGCATCCCCAGGGGGCACCCCTCGCCCCGCCCGCGAGTCCCCGCTGCCCGCTGTCACTCTGCCCGGACCCCGCTAGTGGATGCCCTGGCGCCCCCTTCCCCTGGGAGCACACGCGACGCACGGCGCTTACAGTTCGCAGGAACTGGATCTCGTCTTCGCCCTCGCCCCCATCGGCCATGGTTCCGCGCCTCCTGGCCGGGGCCGGCTCCCGAGCCCCACGGAGCCCGGCGGCGGCGGCGGCCCCTGGCGCTGCCCGCTGCTTCTGCTGTCGGGAGCCGGGGGCGGGAGGGGGCCGCGCTGCCGAGTGCCGAGCGCCCGGCTGTCCCCGCCTGCAGAGCGGAGGAGGAGGCGCAGACGCTCGGGCGGGGGTGGTCAAGGCGCGGGGCCTCCCCGCGCCGCACTGTGCGGGAGGAGGGCGGCCCGGGCCCGGAGGACGCGGTGAAGCAGCCCCGCAGCCCAGCCGCGCTCGCTGCCTGCAGCCGGCGGTCCGCTCGGTCCCGGCTCCTCCGAGCGAGTGCGCCGAGCCAGCTGAGCCGGGGTTAGTGCTGCGGTGGGGGTGGGGTGTGGGGGCGGGCGGGGAGGAGCTCGCCGGCTCCCCGCTGCTGCAGGTAATCCGCAGCCCGCTCCTCCGGGCCGCCAAACCCGAGGCCCAGCGCCACTTACTGGCTGCGCTGGGTATCGGGGCCGGAGCGCATCCGGCGAGCGCACAGCCTCCTTCTTGAGCCCCGCTGGGGTCCCTGGGCTCATTCCCCTGCCCCTTCCGAGGTTAAAAGCTCCGTGGGCACTATGCCCCTTCCTCCTGGACTGGGCTAGAGCACTAACTTCCACAGCACTTCGGATCGCATGGAATGATATCTTTCACCTGGGCGCACAGGGTGGCTAATCTCCTAGTAGAGATTACCCAACACCTGGTATTTTAAACGTGGATTACCTCTATTCATGATCAACATGGGAATTCTTCAATATCTAGTTTTAGTGTACCATGCTTTTCGCAGATAATCGATGCAAAGTGCACGGTTTTGGTGCACAGAACGTTAACATTCAACAAATACATAGTGAGCGCCTATGCCAGACAATGTGGTACAAGACAGACCCAGGAGTTTATGGTCTATATTCGAAGTGCAAGCCTTAATTCAACAAAGAATTGCGGTAAAGTATGGGATAATATCTATAAGTCTGAACCACTGGATTCGAAAGTCAGACTATGCTACCCATTATCCTTGCTGAGAGACGAAATTCAGGCATTCCACCGCAGGTAGCAATATCCTGCCCTGGCAATCCTCCGTGCAATAGTCTACCAAATGCCTACTTAACTACTTAAACGGCTATGACTAAGAAAATACAGAGTCTGAGACGATTTGGACAAGAAAGCATTTGTCTCTCGTTCCTAGTCCACAGCGCTTTCATTTATCATACTTAAGTATGTGCAAAGTAAAGTTTTCAAATGTCAGTACTACAGAGATGCAGACATTGTAAAACAAGGATTTTTGCGTCCGTTTACCTACGTCTCACATTCTGTGGCGTCGATCTCATTATTAAAATCGACCAGTGAGTTCTATGCAATTTGCATTTTATTTTTAGCATTGGGTTAGGTTTTGTAAATTTCCAGTAGAATGACAATATGTGTATAAATACTGTCTCTCCGTGGTGGAACTAGTAATGTTTTGCCCTATCTCATGGAAGTATACTAGTCACCTTACCTAAAAACTTGACCTATCCTTGTAGCCATGAAGACTAACCAACTCCTAAACCATTATTATTTATGTGAATGTTTACTCTTACGAGTCTCTAAACGAACAACCAGTGAGCTCCCAAAAAGTCGGGTAAAAGTCCTCCATGAGCAATGACTGTATTCTGAAATTGGCGCATGATTTAATGTTAAACGATTTGATCTTCCAAATTTAGAATATATCAAATTGACGTTTTAAAGTACTTTATTCAGAACTATGCAGAGACGGGTTTCTTAATTACTCCATTCTACCCAGATGGTAGGTAAAATAATATAAAAACTCTTACCACGTCTTCATTTTGGCATTTTAACAAGGTTGTAAACTTTTCTAGCAAGAGTTATGGTTATTATTTCTTTAGTTCTCTCAATGTAAGTGGAATAATGCTAAATGGCCTAGACACTCGATGATTCTTATTCACCCTACACAGTCTTCACCAGCAAGTAGACATAGAGCAGAGGCTATTTATAAAACATACCGTTTATGTGGACTTTAAAACACAAAAATACAAAACTATGAGGTTTGTAGATCTCCAGTCTGTTCTAAAAGTGTAAAAATATGTTTGAGAATGATATACAACATTTATTTTCAAAAAGAAAACCAAAGCAAATATAACAAGTGTTTTAATATTGGTGATGGGCATATTGGTGGAATATTATTTTTAGTACTCTGATATTCTGTTATATTTCATAATTGTATAACGAAGTAATTTTTACAAGAAAGCAACTTCAGTGAAAGCTATGAAAACTTTTTACTTACAGCTTTTTTAAAAAAAATTTTAACCCTTTTGGATGATTTAGTTATAATTCCCTAGTTTCTTCTTCTGGTGGGCAATTGTAGTAAGAAAATTTGTTTTCCAGTGCAGAGATCATAGGATACTAACTAACCTCAATTTTAAGTGTACTTAAGAAAAAATACATATAATTTGGATACAGCTTAAAGTTTATGTTTACTGTATTTAATTCTTATTGTAGACTCAGACTAACAGAAATTAACAAGTAGACCTTTTTCTAGGCACAAAACTATAGTTCATTAAATAGAAAAAAATTATTTACCATTTTCATTAGAATGTAATATTTGATATCTATATATTTTGTAATTTGTATTAAAATATTTATTGGCTGCACATCATGGCTCACACTTGTTATCCCAGTGTTTTGAGAGGCCAAAATGGAATGATTGCTTGAGGCCAGGAGTTCAAAGTAAGCTTGGGCAATGGAGACCTCATCTCTACAAAAAAAAAAAAAAAAAAAAAAAATTATTAGCTAGGCATAGTGGCACAAACCCATAGTCCTAGCTACTTGGGAGGCTGAGATAGGAGGATTGCTTGAGCCCAGGAGTTTGAGGCTGCAGTGAGCTATGATCAAGCCACTACCCTCCAGCCTGAGTAATAGCAAGACCTTGTCTCAAAAAAAATAAATTCTCATTTTCTCTTTTTTTTTTTTTTTTTTTTTTTTTTTTTGAGACGGAGTCTCGCTCTGTCGCCCAGGCTGGAGTGCAGTGGCCGGATCTCAGCTCACTGCAAGCTCCGCCTCCCGGGTTTACGCCATTCTCTCGCCTCAGCCTCCCGAGTAGCTGGGACTACAGGCGCCCGCCATCTCGCCCGGCTAATTTTTTGTATTTTTTTAGTAGAGACGGGGTTTCACCATGTTAGCCAGGATGGTCTCGATCTCCTGACCTCGTGATCCGCCCGTCTCGGCCTCCCAAAGTGCTGGGATTACAGGCTTGAGCCACCGCGCCCGGCCCTCATTTTCTCAATTCATGTTATGTATAATAGTTTATTTTGCTTTTTACTGTCTTAATATTTCTTTATTATAATACAATATTTATATTCAATGGATAACACTCCATTTTAAATCTTTATTAATCATAAAATTAAAAATAAAAAGTTTAGAGGATGACATTTCTATGTTTCCTAGTCCACATTTGGGAAGTATTCTTCTTTATGATTAATTTCATATTCTGCAAGAGAGGGAAAGATTGTATTTTTGCTTTTTTAATTAAGAGTTTTTCTGCAGTCATCTAATTAAGAATGGGCCATCGTAGCCCACTTATTCACTTGGCAGGATGCTAGACAGCCCTAAAGAAGAAAAAAATTAGGACAAATGTTAGATTTTTCATTTTGACTTACAATTGACTAAACTCCCCAATGATGTACGTGATCTTAAAAAATTAACTTCTTCCTCAAGGTTTCTACAGAAACTCAGCTAAAATACTCAATGTTATCATTTTAATTCAGCTTCTTTCAATTAAGATCACATACATTAAAGGCTTTATTACTGACTTGAAAGCCTCTGGAATTGTCATCAGATCATTATAAAATTAGGATTAGAGAGCTTCTAACATCCTGAGATTTAGCCCATTTCTTGTTAACTCAGATTTCCTGTTTCAAAATCTCTAAAGAACATTTCATACCTATCTTCTTATCCCACTTCAGAACTCAACAAACCAACATTTTACAAAATTTCCATTTTATTTACATCCTTATTGCGTATGTTCTAAAATACTGTAATTCTTATGAGCACCTGTCCTAGAAATAAATCCCTGGGGAATTCACCACAAGCCAGTCCTCAGGTCACATGGCCCGAATCTCTGGGTCTGCATTAATGCAAGATGGCCAGAAATTACATAACGAATGATGACGATAGTGATGAAACTTCATTTATTGAACATTTACTATGCTCCAAGCACTTCCATTTTATTTTTTCTTTTCATCTTCGCAGCAATGTCATTTTTGAAAAAAAGAAGTGAAGGCTTAAAGAAGTTAAGTAGCTTGGCCAAGATTATGCAGCTGCTGAGTGATGACACAGGGGTCTGAGGACTTATGCTCCTCCCCTACCTCCATCCCAAAGCGGAAAGCACAAAAAAGAGTCTAGACTAGCATGAACTATAAAAGGCTCTGGCAGCCCGGGGAGATCTGTCCCTGGTTTCAGACCAAAGCAGGTCCTGCTAGCTCTTGGAATACCAAGTAAGTTCTGGAAAGAGACAGGGATTACTATGTGTTCAGAAATAAAATCCAATTTGTGCCTTTCTCCACAGTTTGGATTCTTAGGGGAAATCAGTTTTTCAAGACTCGAAGGTTATTCACCACTATCGTATTAGTTCCTTTACAAATTATGAAGCCCCAAACTACAATTAGTATTCCAATTTTCAGGGTCAGGACTGAACTACATGCAGGTAGAAAAAGTACACATGAGCTACCTCTTGGCATCAGAGGAGCCCTAGACATCACAGAGAAGGGTGACCCCACCTGACGAAAAGTTTGCTTGTCACTGTAGTCCCCTCTTATCCACAGCTTTGCTTTCTGCAGTTCCAGTTACTCAAAGTTCCAAAATATAAAATGGAAAATTCCAGAAATAAACAAATTCCTACATTTTTAATTGTGTGCCCGTCTGAGTAGCATGATGAAACAGGAATCATCCCTTTGTCCAGCGTATCCACTCTTCTGTACACCCCACAGTAGCTGTTTCAATGACCAAATCAACTATCCTAGTATCATGCTGCCTGTGTTCAAGTATACCTTATTTTACTTCATAATGACGCCAAAGTGCATGACTAGTGATGCTGGCATATTGTGATTATTGTTCTATTTTATTACTAGTTATCGTTGTTCATCTCTTACTGTGCCTCTTATAAACTAAACTTGAACCTAGGTTTGTATGCACAGGGGAAAAACAGTATACATAGGGTTCAGTCCTATCCATGGTTTTGAGCATCCCCTGGGGTCTTGGAATGTATCCCCTACAGAATAGGAGGTAGGGTTCCTAAGGAAATGTGGGTTGCCCAGCTACATTCCCAACTCAAATTGCCTAGTGGCTTCCCAGGTAGGTTATTCTGACTGGCACGTGTCCCTGAAGGCAGATCTTCCTCCTGATTTGCCTGTTTCTGTTGTACTACAGCTCGAATCCAAACTCTGATCACCATCTTTGATTCCTCTCTTACCTTCCCCACTGAATATCAGTGTCTTTTTATAAGTAAAAGGCATTTTCCTGATTCTTGTCTTTATATCCCAGAGTATTTCACTAACGTCATCCCTAATCTTCCTGTTTCTTATGGTTTTCCAGAGCAAATCATCTTGCTGACTCCCACCAGCACCACCCCCTATAACAATGTTTCCCTCTTGTCACTTCCTCACCCAACAAGAACTAGAACCGTTGACGGGTGGCCCCCAGATGCCTGCAGGTTATGTTCAAACCCCTCAGCCTGGCTTTGGAGACTTCCCACGATATAGCCTTGAACATACCTTTTCAATATTTATTTCCTAGTATTCCCGTTTTGGATCCCAACCAGACTACTGTGCTGCAGATTAAAAAGCTACTCAGCTGTGCCTCTTCTTTTGCTATTTCTTTAGCCACCCAGGGCCACAAAATCCTGCTGAAATCCACTCCATGCTTCAAGGACTAGTTCAAAGCCCCCTTCTGGGCTTTGATTACTCTGGCCAGAGATTGTATCTCCCTCCTGTGAACCACAGCCCTTGATCCTGTATTGCCCAGGACTGCAGGTGTACCTTTAAGGGTAATGTCCCTCAAATGCAATAACCACTGCCTAGAGGCAGAGAAAATGTGTCCACTTTTTAATTATACTTCTTCTTTTCTTTATGGGTAATAATTAAGAATCCTTTCTGTCAATGGTCACAAACTGCTTGTTTACCATTTTGTACACAGCTTTCTACTTTCACTTTCCTTTCAAGAAAATTCCATTTTGAAACACCTTTCTTCTTTTTATCACTTCCTCTACGTGGAGTTCATTCTTTAACTGCAAGGTGTTAACCACTTTGCTGTGTTCAGTAACACAAAAGTAACCTCCAAACTCTTGTGTCCATAGAGTTTGTCCCAGAATGAGACCGATCTCTAATGTCTTCCAGGTATTCACAGAACAACAGGACATGAGCTGGTTCTTTGAACTCTTTATTCGTTCATTCATTCGACATTTATTGTGCGTGTCCTAGGCTTTGTCCTAGCAAATAAAGCACCAGCCCTATCTTCATGGGGCTTTTGTTCTAGGGGAGGAGCTAGAAACCAACAAGTAAATGTGTATGTCAGGTGCATTGAGTGCTACCAAAAAATACAAAGCAGAAGCCAGGAGGAGGAGCTTGTGCCTGTAGCCCCAGCTACTGGGAGGCAGAGGTGGAGGTGGTAGGATTGCTTGAGTTCAAGTCCAGGCTGGGCAACATAGTGAGACCCTGTCAAGAAAGAAAAGAAAAGAAAGAGAGAGAAAGAGAGAGAGGGAAGGAAGGAAGGAAGGAAGGAAGGAAGGAAGGAAGGAAGGAAGGAAGGAAGGAAGGAAGGAAGGAAGGAAGGAAGGAAGGAAGGAAGGAAGGAAGGAAGGAAGGGGCAAGCAGGATAAAGGTAACAGAGGGGCCAGCTTTATAGAGAAAATGGTCAGGGAAGACATCCCTGATGAGGTCACATGGCAACACTAGCTTGAATCAAGCCAGGGAATGAGCCTTGTAGGTATCTAAGGGAAGAGCACTCCACACAGAGGGATTGATTGGTATGTACGAAGGCTTGGAGCTGAGAGTGTACATGGCACGTGTGAAGGATTGCGAGGAGGGCAGTGCAGTGGTGCACTATGGGCAGAGCGAAGGAGGGAGTGGGAGGGTGCTGGATGATGAGGTCAGGGAGGCAGCGAACACAATACATATCCTGCCCATTCCGAATGGGAACATTCATTGCTTTTTTTCAGGAAAAGAATTTAGTGTGCTCAGTCTGGTTTAAACTAGGCCACCCATTTTAACATCTAACCTGAATCTCCATGCTTTCTATACATTTGTAATTCCTGGACACTAGAAATCTACCATCTAAGTAGAAATTCTCCTTACCTGTTGAAGTTCGCTAAGAGGTCCAACTTGATGGATTATATTTATTTATTTATTGCAATATTAAGACACCCTACATTTTACCAGCCTTGTTATTGACTTGAGAGATGGCTTAAACAAATGGACTCATATTCACCTGCTCCCAGGAATCAGGACAAGGTAGTGGCCATAAGGATGGGCTTTCAAGCCAGACTCAGTCCTCATGCCTTCTTTGCCACTCACTAGCAAGTTACCTAACTGTGTAAACCTCTGTTTTTCTGTGTATACGATGAGGATAATAGGAGTACCTCATAAGGTTGCTGTTGATATTAAATGAGATAATGAATATAACTTGCAGAGTGTAATGCCTAGAATATGGACACAGTCACTAAATGGTACATGCATGTATGTGCATGGATTTATGTAGTTGTTTGTGGCTCCTGTTAAATTAAGAACTGAAATTATTTATATTATCAGAAATAAAATCAATCAGATTTGATATGTTCAGTGCAACAACTTTAAAAATACAGATTTTTCTAATTTTTCCAATATTATTACCAATATTGAAAGGGTTCTTTGATAAATTCTCATCTAGTACATAAACACACTTACCTTCTCATAAATATTTCACTATCTTTTAGAATTTTTTTTAGTTACAAGTCATAGAAACCTAAACAAAAAATAAAAAATAAAAAATAAAAACTAGGGGCTTAAACAACAGAGATCATTTATCTCATGTAACTTTAAGTCTAAAAGTAGGCAGTCCAAAACTAGTGCCATGGCTCCATGATGTCATCGGTGTGCCAACCTCCTGTCTTTCAGTCCATCATCCTTAGTTCATGGAGTCAAGTCTCATTGCTGCAAATGGCTGCTGCAGCAGCCGTTGAATTGAAATTTCAGATGGGAGCAAGGCGTGTATGACAGGGCAAAGGGAGCATGTCATATGGGTGAATCCACCAGTTGAAAAGCTTTCCCGGAAATTCCACCAGTAATTTTCACTTCTATCTCATTGGCCAGAATTTAGTCACCTATCTTTATAAGAGAGGCAATGGAAATATAGGTTTTAGCTGGCTGCATTGCCACCCTCAACAAAATTAGGGTTCTCTTGGCAAGAAAAAAAAAGGGGAAGGTGAACATCGAATAGGCAACTAGTAGATTTGGCCTCAACTTTCTTATAATTGTCTTTTCATATGATACATGTACATAATATGTTAGGATTTTATGGTTGAGGATAATCTCACAAACCGTGGGGAATCCCTTAAGAAAAGAGATACGTTTTGTGTCATCAAATGAGGTTTCATGTTCGTAATCTCCAAGTAGAAATACTTTAGGTATTCCTCAGACATCTAAAAAATTTAATTACATAATTTACTAAAATAGCCTCCTTTGTTTTCATGTTCCAGTTTAATCAAATGTTCCTGTCAGAGCGTGAGGCTGTAGTGAGCTATGATCACGCCACTGCACTCTGGCCTGGACAACAGAGCAAGAACCTATCTCTAAAAAACTTCCTAACACACACATTGGATGTCTTTTGTATATAACATATTGGAGTAGGGTTTGGGGTATTTATTGTTTTTGGGGGTTTTTTACTACAAGATCCTACCATGTTCTAGCTTCAACTTGATATATTTGTCTGGGGTAGGGGTGGTGCAGGAGAAAAGAGGAGGTTACAGATAAAGCTAAGACTCTGATGCTTTGGGAAGGTTATAAAATCCAGGAGAATGTTGACACCGACTTCTACAGTTCTTAGTTGAATTTAAACCAAGTAACAGTGCTATGATACAATTATCTTTTTGAATTTGTCGTTGGATGTCATGATCACAGTGAAATTTCTAAAGGTGAAGGACTAAGGAATGAGAGTTAGAGAAATGGAGCTCTAAACCTCAAGATTGACATGATCTTTCAGCCTCTGTGCTGTGATAGTTGGCAGAATTCTGTGCTTACACTTCAGGTGGCAGGTGTACTGAGCCACCAATGGGTGCCTGGTTCAGCCATGAAGGTTGAGGATGCCCAAACCAACATCCTCTCCTTGATATATGCTGTGCACTAATGAGAGCTAAAGGCAGATGGGCAGGGCAGACCTACCCTAAAGCCCCACTTGGAGGGTTTTCAACTGATGCTCTTGAGCCAATCCACTCATTCATTCAGCATTATTTCTGCCTGGTTCTGTGCTCGCTTCCTGGAGTGCAGAGTGAACAAGGCAGTGCCTGCTTCCTGGAGCCTATAGCATGCACAGGGCAGACAGGTGAGTGCTGTGACAGGTACATAGGATGGGGTGGTGAGGGGACAGACTGGTGAAGGCCATAAGGGAAATGCTCCTTGGAGCAAGTGACTTGTAAGCTGAATGGTAAGAAGGCATTATCCAGATCTGAGGCGGGATAGGCCAGGAAGACCAGTGGCCCTCGTGATTAAAGGGAGTACGAAGGACCAAGGCCGAAGGAGAGATCTCAGAGATGAACCCAAGAAGCAAAGAAATCCCAGGAATCTGCATGTGATCTGAGATGGACCAAGGCATTACATAGAAGCTCATCACTGATTTATTTTAAGTTTTATATTGTACTTAGAGGAATCAGGAATTTAGCAGACATTCCGAATTCCCTGAAGTCGCATCTTTTGCCTCGATTGTGAAATCTCAGGGTCTATGGAAATATTTTGCCTGGGCTACACCAATGGGTTATCTGGATTGGCAGTTATCGACCTTCTTTTCCTACCATAGTTTATTAATGATTTGTTTGTTTAAAAACAAAAAGTTTTTGAGCACCTATTATGGACAAGGGGCTGAGCTAGGTGCCAAAAATACAAATGTAACAGGATGGCACTCTCTCGTCTCAGCCTCAGCTAAGGCACCAGAAGGTCAAAAACAATAAAACAGGTAGCAAAGACTCCCACATTCTAAAGAGAATATTAGGACAGCTACGTGGGATTTGCAGAGAGGGTGCCAGAAACTGATTTTGAGGCTTACAGTGGAGGTGGAAGCGGAGAAGAGAGATGATTTCTTGGGAGAAAGTCAGAGTGTTGTCCTATCCCTAACCCCACTCACCCCATCTCAGGGAGGAGACGCAGGGGGCACAAGGGGTGCATCCGCCACTCACCTCAAGCCAGGAAGACAGGCTGAAAGGAGACTACACAGAAAGCTTGATATGGGTCCCCTGGAGATTTCTATCTGACTCATGCCTGAGAAATACAAATAGTAAGTGTCTCTTTTGGCGGAACCATACACAGCCACAGCAGGAGCTAGCTGCCAGCCACAGACTGCAGATAGAAGTATTTCCCTTAGACCAGTTATGGCAGGCAACCTAGGACCATCTTAAGGGAGCCTACCCAAGAAAGCTTCCTGCCAGGGGCTGGATAACCTCAGCACAAAGAGACTGAATGGAGGTGTGCTGAAGATGCAGAAGCCGGGGCTGGGGAGAGGTGAGGTGCGGGAGGCATCGGCACTTGTAGGGAGCTGAAGAGGAGAGGGGTGGGCCCACTGAGCAACCCCTGAAAATATCGCTCAGAGAAAGAATCACGTTTAAAGATCTTCCCAATGCTGGTAACTTAAGACCATTCCTGCTATGCTCTCGGCCTCACTCTCAGTGACCACCTCCAGCCCTGGAAGGTGAAAGGGGCCTGGTGGGGGTGCGAGGAGGAGCAGCTCAAAGGAGGGAAATTAAAGGGAAGTTGACCTCATAGTCCATCCTTCAGTTTTGGGTTCCTCAGCCAGATGCTCCCAATCTCTGGAAGGAGACACATTTTCTATTTGAAGCTTAAAGTCACGGTTGTGAAACTGGACTGAACATTCCAGCACAGAGCCAAGACTGTGCTCGTGACTAAAAGTGACAGGAATGTCCTCCAGGCGAAAAAACAAGCCTCTAAATGGTTGTAAAGGGACAGTGAGAGAAAAGAATACAGTTGCTTTCAGCATCCCTGTTGAACTCTGGTCTTTCAATGTAACAGTCGCACAAAGGTGCGTAACGCACACAAGATTTGCCTTCAGGAATCATACAAAGTCTAACTGAAAAAAGGCTCAAAGCAGTGATAGCACAGCATGCTAAAATGTAGGGCTGCAGTTGCAGGAACTCTGGGGACAGAAGGCTTCAACCTTTTGTTGACGTTGAGGTAGGGTTGCCAGGTAAAAGACAGGACACCCAGATAAATTTAAATTTCAGATAAGCCTCCAATAATTTCTTAGTATAAGTATGTCCCTTGCAATACTTTTGTTTGTTAACTCTGGTAAGGCTTTGCTCAAGGCACAGAGGGCCCTGGAAACCCCTTTGTTGATCTGACCTCTCTTCGTTGCTCTTTTTCTTCCTGGACTTTTGAGTTCTACCGACATGCCTGGCCACCCATGGATGACTGGCATACTACCTTCCATCATCTACTGGGTTTTATTTTTAATTTAATTTAATTTAATTTTTTTTTTTTTTTTGAGATTGAAGCCTTGCTCCGTTTCCCCCATGCTGGAGTTCAGTGATGCCATCTCAGCTCACTGCAACTTAAACCCGGGTTCAAGCAATTCTCATGCCTCAGCCTCCTGAGTAGGTGGAATTACAGGCCACTATGCCCGGCTAATTTTTGTATTTTCCCTAGAGACTGGGTTTCGCCATGTTGACCAGGCTGGTCTTGAATTCCTGACCTCAAGTGATCCACCCACCTCGGCCTCCCAATATCCTGGGATTCCAGGGGTGAGCCACCGTGCCCCACCCATCTACTGTTTTTTATAACTACCTCCAGAGAAATTGTGAGAATCCAAATAAGATCATCCAAATATCACCTCTAGGCTGTGACTTATAGATTATCTCCAGTGTCCACCTCTCCCCCTAAGCTCTACAATTATATCCAACTATCTACTCAGCCTCTCCATGTGAATGCACAGCAGACAGCTCAAACAGGATGTTTCCCAGACAGAGCCTCGATCTCCCAAATCTCTTCCCCAAACCTCTTGCTCTTAAGTCTTCCCCATCTCAGTGGATGGTGCCTCGTTATCAAGCCAAAGACACAGGAATCGTCTTTGGATTAACTGTCTTCCCTCACTCCCCACGTCTAATCCATCAGCAAGTCCTACTTCTAAATATATCTCAAATCTGGATTCTTCTAATTACGCCATTGCCAGTGCCCTAGTCAGAGGTCCGCCTAACCTCTGCCCTGCTTCCAAAGCCTCTCTCTCCTGCCTCTGCTCAGTCTAGTACCCCTATACCTCTTCTCTTTGTCCTTAAGTAGAATTCATGCCCTTGATCAAACACCTACAGGGACCTGCTTCTCTGTTCTTTCCCACCCCTCTTATTATCCCATACCCGCCCCTTTATTCAATGCACTTTAACTGCACTGGCCAAGGCCACCCACTAAGCCCTCCTCTGTGGAGCACTCTCCCTGCGAGGGTCACATGACTGGTGCCTTGTCACGATTTGGATGCTGGCTGAAACATCCTGTACAAGAGGCCTCCCTGACAACCATTTCTTTCTTTTTTTTTCTTTTTTCTGAGACAGAGTTTCGCTCTTGTCACCCAGGCTGGAGTGCAATGGCACAGTCTTGGCCTACTGCAACCTTCGCCTCTAGGGTTCAAGCGATTCTCCTGACTCGACCTCCCAAGTAGCTGGGATTACAGGTGAACGCCACCATGCCCGGCTAATTTTTTGTTATTTTTAGTAGAGACCGGGTTTCACTCTGTTGGTCAGGCTGATCTCAAACTCCTGTCCTCAGGTGATCCACCCACCTCAGCCTCCCAAAGTGCTGGGATTACAAGCATGAGCCACCATGACCAGCCTCCTGACCACCATTTCTAAGGTATCAGCCTTCGCTCATCACTTTCCCCATCATTACCTTGCCTTATTTCCTTCTAAATTGGTCATCACTACCCAAAACTATCTCATGTATTGCTTGCCAAGCAGAAATCAAAATCTTTGACAAAGTGAAGATAGCTAACGTCTATTACCTCCCCTTCAGTCCAGCTGACTGCTCATTTTGTCAGAAGAGGAAGTTACAGTCTGACAGGATTTGTTCTTTACAAGGCCAAACTGTTTGCTACCATTCTTATGAAAATATTAATAAAATAGTTACACAGTTACTTTCTTCCAGTCTCTTTCCTGATAGACAGGTTAGGCTTATCAGTCCAGACACTTCTAGATTATTCTTTTTCTAAATATATAACTTATTATTTTGGTTAATATCCAAAATTCTCCTGCACGAAATCTTCAAGATGAAACCAGTGCCTGCTCAGTACTTCAAAAGGTAAATAACAAATTTGTCAATACATATGACTCAGATTTTTCCTCTCCATTGTTTCTTTAGGTTCAATGTGTACCTTCAAAATAAAACCACACAGTGATACTCCTGTACAGATAGACAGATTGATGGATAAATAGATAGTTGTTTTTTTCCAAGTCTCTGTCCTGTGGTGTCATTTCAAATCAGATTTCTATGTCCATCCAATAAGAAAAAATACTTACGTTTGTTAATATATCTCATTACTGAACTATTTAGTCTTTTCCAATTTTTCTCTATAGGTTTGCTTTAATTCTCTCATTTTATCTACTAATTTTCATCATTCATGTTTCTCCTAGTAAACTACCCCACATTTGATTTTGTTTTTATTTTTTTGGGAGATTGGGTCTCACTCTTTCACCCAGGCTAGAAATCACAGCTCACTATAATCTCAAACTCCCAGACACAAATGATCCTCCCTCCTCAGCCTCCCAAGTAGCTGGAACTACAGGTGCGTGCCAACATTCTCAGCTAATTTTTCTTTTTAACTCTTTTGCAGAGACAGTAGTCTCACTATGTTGCCCAGGCTGGTCTCGAACTTCCGGGCTCAAGCAATCCTCTCACCTCTGCCTCTCAAAATGCTGAGATTACACATGTGACCCACCATGCTGAACCCCCACTTTCACTCCTGTAACATTCCCTTGTATATTCCATGTCCTAGAAAGTGTTTTCACTTAGTCAATTAGTTTCCATTTAACATTTTTCTGTTTTTCC